>NC_086454.1:359418377-359757377 GCF_028390025.1 Pseudophryne corroboree | reverse complement strand
TCACCTGCTGAGAATACAGCTTGTGAATGGCTTCCAAAACCGTCTCCCTTTCTGAGGGGGACGTTGGTAAAGCAGACTTCAGGAAACGGCGAGGTGGCTCTGTCTCTAATTTCAACCTGTACCCCTGAGATATTATCTGCAGGATCCAGGGATTTACCTGCGAGTGAGCCCACTGCGCGCTGTAATTTTTGAGACGACCGCCTACCGCCCCCGAGTCCGCTTGCGAAGCCCCAGCGTCATGCTGAGGCTTTTGTAGAAGCCGGGGAGGGCTTCTGTTCCTGGGAAGGAGCTGCCTGTTGCTGTCTCTTCCCTCGTCCTCTGCCTCGTGGCAGATATGAATAGCCCTTTGCTCTCTTATTTTTAAAGGAACGAAAGGGCTGCGGTTGAAAGGTCGGTGCCTTTTTCTGTTGGGGAGTGACTTGAGGTAGAAAGGTGGATTTTCCGGCCGTAGCCGTGGCCACCAAATCCGATAGACCGACCTCAAATAACTCCTCTACGCATCGCCTGTCCACTGTCGTGTCCATAAAGCTCTTCTGGCCGAAATGGACATAGCACTTACCCGTGATGCCAGTGTGCAGATATCTCTCTGTGCATCACGCATATAAAGAAATGCATCCTTTATTTGTTCTAACGACAGTAAAATATTGTCCCTGTCCAGGGTATCAATATTTTCGATCAGGGACTCTGACCAAACTACCCCAGCACTGCACATCCAGGCAGTCGCAATAGCTGGTCGTAGTATAACACCTGCATGTGTGTATATACCTTTTTGGATATTTTCCATCCTCCTATCTGATGGATCTTTAAGTGCGTCCGTCTCAGGAGAGGGTAACGCCACTTGTTTTGATAAGCGTGTTAGCGCTTTGTCCACCCTAGGAGGTGTTTCCCAGCGCTCCCTAACCTCTGGCGGGAAAGGGTATAAAGCCAATAACTTCTTTGAAATTAGCAGTTTTTTATCGGGGCACCCCACGCTTCATCACACACGTCATTTAATTCTTCTGATTCGGTAAAAACTACTGGTAGTTTTTTCACACCCCACATAATACCCTGTTTAGTGGTACCTGTAGTATCAGCTAAATGTAACATCTCCTTTATTGCCAAAATCATATAACGTGTGGCCCTACTGGAAAATACGGTTGATTCGTCACCTTCACCACCGGAATCAGTGCCTGTGTCTGGGTCTGTGTCGACCGACTGAGGCAAGGGACGTTTTACAGCCCCTGACGGTGTTTGAGGCGCCTGGACAGACACTAATTGAGTGTCCGGCCGCCTCATGTCGGCAAACGACTGCTTAAGCGAGTTGACGCTATCCCGTAATTCCACAAATAAAGGCATCCATTCTGGTGTCGACCCCCTAGGAGGTGACATCCTCATATTTGGCAATTGCTCCGCCTCCACACCAATAACGTCCTCATACATGTCGACACACACGTACCGACACACAGCAGACACACAGGGAATGCTCTATACGAAGACAGGACCCACTAGCCCTTTGGGGAGACAGAGGGAGAGTCTGCCAGCACACACCAAAAAGCGCTATATATGACAGGGATAGCCTTATGATTAAGTGCTCCCTTATAGCTGCTTTTATATTAATATATTGCCATTTATTCTGCCCCCCCTCTCTGTTATACCCTGTTTCTGTAGTGCAGTGCAGGGGAGAGACCTGGGAGCCTTCCTGACCAGCGGAGCTGTGACAGAAAATGGCGCCGTGTGCTGAGGAGATAGGCCCCGCCCCTTTTTCGGCGGGCTCGTCTCCCGCTATTTAGTACATTTAGGCAGGGGTAAATATCTCCATATAGCCTCTGGGGCTATATGTGAGGTATTTTTAGCCTTTTTAAAGGTTTTCATTTGCCTCCCAGGGCGCCCCCCCCCAGCGCCCTGCACCCTCAGTGACTGCCGTGTGAAGTGTGCTGAGAGGAAAATGGCGCACAGCTGCAGTGCTGTGCGCTACCTTAAGAAGACTGCAGGAGTCTTCAGCCGCCGATTCTGGACCTCTTCTTGCTTCAGCATCTGTGAGGGGGCCGGCGGCGTGGCTCCGGTGACCATCCAGGCTGTACCTGTGATCGTCCCTCTGGAGCTTCATGTCCAGTAGCCAAGAAGCCAATCCATCCTGCACGCAGGTGAGTTCACTTCTTCTCCCCTCTGTCCCTCGTTGCAGTGATCCTGTTGCCAGCAGGAATCACTGTAAAATAAAAAACCTAAGCTAAACTCTCTAAGCAGCTCTTTATGAGAGCCACCTAGAATTGCACCCTTCTCGGCCGGGCACAAAAATCTAACTGGAGTCTGGAGGAGGGTCATAGGGGGAGGAGCCAGTACACACCACCTGACCTGTAAAAGCTTTACTTTTGTGCCCTGTCTCCTGCGGAGCCGCTATTCCCCATGGTCCTTTCAGGAACCCCAGCATCCACTTAGGACGATAGAGAAATATAGCATTACGGTACAGTAGGCCACTGCTGTACCTACCTCTATGTCATCATTAAGTATACTATCCATCTACATTCTATACCTGTGGTGCATTTCTGTTGTGCAGTTTGCTGACACAGTGACCACCAGTATATATAGCAGTACGGTACGGAAGGCCACTGCTGTACCTACCTCTGTGTCGTCATTAAGTATACTACCCATCTACATTCTATACCTGTGGTGCATTTTAGTTTTGCAGTTTGCTGACACAGTGACCACCAGTATACTATATATAGCAGTACGGTACGGAAGGCCACTGCTGTACCTACCTCTGTGTCGTCATTAAGTATACTATCCATCTACATTCTATACCTGTGGTGCATTTTAGTTTTGCAGTTTGCTGACACAGTGACCACCAGTATACTATATATAGCAGTACGGTACGGAAGGCCACTGCTGTACCTACCTCTGTGTCGTCATTAAGTATACTATCCATCTACATTCTATACCTGTGGTGTATTTTAGTTTTGCAGATTGCTGACAGTGACCACCAGTATATATAGCAGTACGGAACGGATGGCCACTGCTCTACCTACCTCTGTGTCGTCAAGTATACTATCCATCCATACCTGTGGTGCATTTCAGTTGTGCGCAGTATATATAGTAGTAGGCCATTGCTATTGATAGTTACTGGCATATAATTCCACACATTAAAAAATGGAGAACAAAAATGTGGAGGTTAAAATAGGGAAAGATCAAGATCCACTTCCACCTCGTGCTGAAGCTGCTGCCACTAGTCATGGCCGAGACGATGAAATGCCATCAACGTCGTCTGCCAAGGCCGATGCCCAATGTCATAGTAGAGAGCATGTAAAATCCAAAAAACAAAAGTTCAGTAAAATGACCCAAAAATCAAAATTAAAAGCGTCTGAGGAGAAGCGTAAACTTGCCAATATGCCATTTACGGCACGAAGTGGCAAGGAACGGCTAAGGCCCTGGCCTATGTTCATGGCTAGTGGTTCAGCTTCACATGAGGATGGAAGCACTCATCCTCTCGCTAGAAAAATTAAAAGACTTAAGCTGGCAAAAGCACAGCAAAGAACTGTGCGTTCTTCTAAATCACAAATACCCAAGGAGAGTCCAATCGTGTCGGTTGCGATGCCTGACCTTCCCAACACTGGACAGGAAGAGCTTGCGCCTTCCACCATTTGCACGCCCCTGCAAGTGCTGGAAGGAGCACCCGCAGTCCAGTTCCTGATAGTCAAATTGAAGATGTCACTGTTGAAGTACACCAGGATGAGGATATGGGTGTTGCTGGCACTGGGGAGGAAATTGACAAGGAGGATTCTGATGGTGAGGTGGTTTGTTTAAGTCAGGCCCCCGGGGAGACACCTGTTGTCCGTGGGACGAATATGGCCATTGACATGCATGGTCAAAATACAAAAAAAATCAGCTCTTCGGTGTGGAATTATTTCAACACAAATGCGGACAACAGGTGTCAAGCCGTGTGTTGCCTTTGTCAAGCTGTAATAAGTAGGGGTAAGGACGTTAACCACCTCGGAACATCCTCCCTTATACGTCACCTGCAGCGCATTCATCATAAGTCAGTGACAAGTTCAAAAACTTTGGGTGACAGCGGAAGCAGTCCACTGACCACTAAATCCCTTCCTCTTGTAACCAAGCTCCTGCAAACCACACCACCAACTCCCTCAGTGTCAATTTCCTTCTTACCCAGGAAAGCCAATAGTCCTGCAGGCTATGTCACTGGCAAGTCTGACGAGTCCTCTCCTGCCTGGGATTCCTCCGATGCATCCTTGAGTGTAATGCCTACTACTGCTGGCGCTGCTGTTGTAGCTGCTGGGAGTCGATCGTCATCCCAGAGGGGAAGTCGGAAGACCACTTGTACTACTTCCAGTAAGCAATTGACTGTCCAACAGTCCTTTGCGAGGAAGATGAAATATCACAGCAGTCATCCTGCTGCAAAGCAGATAACTCAGGCCTTGGCAGCCTGGGCGGTGAGAAACGTGGTTCCGGTATCCACCGTTAATTCAGAGGCAACTAGAGACTTGGATGAGGTACTGTGTATCCGGTACCAAATACCATCTAGGTTCCATTTCTCTAGGCAGGCGATACCGAAAATGTACACAGACCTCAGAAAAAGACTCACCAGTGTCCTAAAAAATGCAGTTGTATCCAATGTCCACTTAACCACGGACATGTGGACAAGTGGAGCAGGGCAGACTCAGGACTATATGACTGTGACAGCCCACTGGGTAGATGTATTGCCTCCCGCAGCAAGAACAGCAGCGGCGGCACCAGTAGCAGCATCTCGCAAACGCCAACTCGTTCCTAGGCAGGCTACGCTTTGTATCACCGCTTTCCAGAAGAGGCACACAGCTGAAAACCTCTTACGGCAACTGAGGAAGATCATCGCAGAATGGCTTACCCCAATTGGACTCTCCTGGGGATTTGTGACATCGGACTACGCCAGCAATATTGTGCGTGCATTACATCTGGGCAAATTCCAGCACGTCCCATGTTTTGCACATACATTGAATTTGGTGGTGCAGAATTATTTAAAAAACGACAGGGGCGTGCAAGAGATGCTGTCGGTGGCCCGAAGAATTGCGGCCCACTTTCGGCATTCAGCCACCGCGAACAGAAGACTGGAGCACCACCAAACAATCCTGAACCTGCCCTGCCATCATCTGAAGCAAGAGGTGGTAACGAGGTGGAATTCAACCCTCTATATGCTTCAGAGGATGGAGGAGCAGCAAAAGGCCATTCAAGCCTATACATCTGGCCACGATATAGGCAAAGGAGGGGGAATGCACCTGACTCAAGCGCAGTGGAGAATGATTTCAACGTTGTGCAAGGTTCTGCAACCCTTTGAACTTGCCACACGTGAAGTCAGTTCAGACACTGCCAGCCTGAGTCAGGTTATTCCCCTCATCAGGCTTTTGCAGAAGAAGCTGGAGACATTGAAGGAGGAGCTAAAACAGAGCGATTCCGCTAGGCATGTGGGACTTGTGGATGGAGCCCTTAATTCGCTTAACCAGGATTCACGGGTGGTCAATCTGTTGAAATCAGAGCACTACATTTTGGCCACCGTGCTCGATCCTAGATTTAAAACCTACGTTGTATCTCTCTTTCCGGCAGACACAAGTCTGCAGAGGTTCAAAGACCTGCTGGTGAGAAAATTGTCAAGTCAAGCGGAACGTGACCCGTCAACATCTCCTCCTTCACATTCTCCCGCAACTGGGGGTGCGAGGAAAAGGCTAAGAATTCCGAGCCCACCCGCTGGCGGTGATGCAGGGCAGTCTGGAGCGAGTGCTGACATCTGGTCCGGACTGAAGGACCTGCCAACGATTACTGACATGTCGTCTACTGTCACTTAATATGATTCTCTCACCATTGAAAGAATGGTGGAGGATTATATGAGTGACCGCATCCAAGTAGGCACGTCAGACAGTCCGTACGTATACTGGCAGGAAAAAGAGGCAATTTGGAGGCCCTTGCACAAACTGGCTTTATTCTACCTAAGTTGCCCTCCCTCCAGTGTGTACTCCGAAAGAGTGTTTAGTGCAGCCGCTCACCTTGTCAGCAATCGGCGTACGAGGTTACTTCCAGAAAATGTGGAGAAGATGATGTTCATCAAAATGAATTATAATCAATTCCTTCGTGGAGACATTCACCAGCAGCAATTGCCTCCACAAAGTACACAGGGACCTGAGATGGTGGATTCCAGTGGGGACGAATTAATAATCTGTGAGGAGGGGGATGTACACAGTGAAAAGGGTGAGGAATCGAAGGATGATGATGAGGTGGACATCTTGCCTCTGTAGAGCCAGTTTGTGCAAGGAGAGATTGATTGCGTCTTTTTTTGGTGGGGGCCCAAACCAACCAGTCATTTCAGTCACAGTCGTGTGGCAGACCCTGTCGCTGAAATGATGGGTCGTTAAAGTGTGCATGTCCTGTTTATACAACATAAGGGTGGGTGGGAGGGCCCAAGGACAATTCCATCTTGCACCTCTTTTTTCTTTCATTTTTCTTTGCGTCATGTGCTGTTTGGGGAGTATTTTTTTGAAGGGCCATCCTGCGTGACACTGCAGTGCCACTCCTAGATGGGCCAGGTGTTTGAGTCGGCCACTTGTGTCGCTTAGCTTAGTCACACAGCGACCTTGGTGCGCCTCTTTTTTTCATTGCATCATGTGCTGTTTGTTGACAATTTTTTTGAAGTGCCATTCTGCCTGACACTGCAGTGCCACTCCTAGATGGGCCAGATGTTTGTGTCGGCCACTTGTGTCGCTTTGCTTAGTCACACAGCGACCTTCTTGCGCCTCTTTTTTTTATTTGCATCATGTGCTGTTTGGGGACTATTTTTTTGAAGTGCCATCCTGTCTGACACTGCAGTGCCACTCCTAGATGGGCCAGGTGTTTGTGTCGGCCACTTGTGTCGCTTAGCTTAGTCACACAGCGACCTTGGTGCGTCTCTTTTTTTTATTTGCATCATGTGCTGTTTGGGGACTATTTTTTTGAAGTGCCATCCTGTCTGACACTGCAGTGCCGCTCCTAGATGGGCCAGGTGTTTGTGTCAGCCACTTGTGTCGCTTAGCTTAGCCATCCAGCGACCTCGGTGCAAATTTTAGGACAAAAAATAATATTGTGAGGTGTGAGGTGTGAGGTGTTCAGAATAGACTGGAAATGAGTGGAAATTATGGTTATTGAGGTTAATAAAACTATGGGATCAAAATGACCCCCAAATTCTATGATTTAAGCTGTTTTTTAGGGTTTTTTGTAAAAAACACCCAAATCCAAAACACACCCGAATCCGACAAAAAAATTTCGGTGAGGTTTTGCCAAAACGCGTCCGAACCCAAAACACGGCCGTGGAACCGAACCCAAAACCAAAACACAAAACCCGAAAAATGTCCGGTGCACATCACTAGTTCTCGGGGCCCCTAACAGTTTTAATTTTTTAGTCCACCTAGCCGGTGTACAGGTACCTATAGTACTAACATCTAAAGATCCACAGGTGGATTGGAAAACATGAACTGTTAGGGGTCCTTAAGGACTAAGTGGTCTACTTACTAAGCCTCGGAGAAAGATAAAGTGGGGAGAGATAAAGTACAAGCCAATCAGCTCCTAACTGTCATGTTACAGGCTGTGTTTGAAAAATTACAGGTGCTGATTGGCTGGTAAGTTATCACTTTCCACTTGATCACTTTTCAAGGCCTAGTACAGTGAGTGTATGCAGGACTGGGGAGTGAAGTAATATATGGGAGGTGTGGCCACGTCCCCTACAAAAAAAAAGTAAATAAACTAAAAATATATGACTTACCTTGGCACCCCCACCATGCCTGGGTAATCAGTACCTTACCCCCACCTCCCTCTCATGCCCCTGAGAGTATGTGAGGATCATAGTTCCCATCCCATCAAAGATATTCCATTAGACAATTCTGACACTCGGGGTTACAGTTTTATAGCTCATTTCTACAAAATTAGTCACTTATATTTGTACT
The DNA here is from genome assembly GCF_028390025.1 of Pseudophryne corroboree. Taxonomy (NCBI): domain Eukaryota; kingdom Metazoa; phylum Chordata; class Amphibia; order Anura; family Myobatrachidae; genus Pseudophryne; species Pseudophryne corroboree. Next base: position 359,749,449 of record NC_086454.1, on the reverse strand, counting down.
GTACATTATAGAATTGGCTTTATCATGCTGGGTGGGTAAAATAATCTGAACATTAGGGGTGCACTAACAAACGTATCTTCAAACTTAGCCTCAACGGCTTCATTCCACTTGTGGGGAGCTGTATCAAATCTTGGAGAGATATAAAGTACCAACCAACCAACCAGCTCAGCCTTTCACATGACAGTTAGGAGCTGATTGGCTGGTACTTTATATCTCTCCAAGATGTGATAAATCTCCCACTTGGTCTTCAAATGTCCCTAACTTATGCCCTGTATAATAGTCTTCACTGCCGAGATGCAGAGCACAAGTTTTGAACTTGTGTTTTGACAATGAAAATTCTTCTTCACGTGAACCTGTGTAGGGAAGGTCCACCATCCTCAGTGCTGAAGGCCAACCTATAGGTAAAGAGCCTCCACAATGGAGGACCAATGTGTAAACAGCCTACTGTCAGGTCACTCCCTGTGTGATCTCATTGCTTTATTTCACCAACATGATGCGATTTAGAAGTCTCGGCATGTTCACTGTGTTGGAGTAGGAGAGTGCTACGGTTCATACTCCATTTTGGTTTCTACAGGGAGGCTTCATTCCCTAACCAAGATGTCCGGTGAAGCTAATACTGCGCATGCTTGACAGCATCTTGTTAGAGCACCACAGTGGGAGCTGGACGTCTTCCACAAAGCTCCAGGAGAGACCCTGCGATTACTGGCAATATCACTACATAGAGCTGCCATACTGAGCCTGGTGCCACTTGCACCCGCATCGCTACACAGGTGCAGTCACCAACTGGTGACCTGTATGCTCCGCACAAGCTCCGCTCCAAGCTGAGCCTTCACATTGTTCTCACTGGTTAAGAACCAGGCTGTTCCTAGTCCCTGGCGTGTGCACTCACTCTGCCATACCACCGCCATCTGACCACCACCTGTACACACACATTCCAACACATTGCTGGATGTCCTGTGGGCATGGAGCCATAGTTGCAAACTACAGAATATTATGAGTTGGGCGAATGGAGTGTGCAAGCCGTTTACAGCTGGATCCTCCGCACCTAGCGTGGGATGTGTACTGAACTGATAGGTAATCCCGAAGGCGGCCGGAATTGCAGCACCATTTCCTGTGACTCTGAATCAGACTCATTGAGTACTCCTTTATGCTTTATTGTCCTTTATCTGTTACTGTCCCCTGCAGAGTAGAAAAAGATACCAGAGGATTGCAGAGAAGAAGAAGATACCAGAGGATTGCAGAGAAGAAGAAGATACCAGAGGATTGCAGAGTAGAAAAAGATACCAGAGGATTGCAGAGAAGAAGATACCAGAGGATTGCAGAGAAGAAGAAGATACCAGAGGATTGCAGAGAAGAAGATACCAGAGGATTGCAGAGAAGAAGAAGATACCAGAGGATTGCAGAGAAGAAGAAGAAGTTACCAGAGGATTGCAGAGAAGAAGAAGTTACCAGAGGATTGCAGAGAAGAAGAAGAAGTTACCAGAGGATTGCAGAGAAGAAGAAGATACCAGAGGATTGCAGAGTAGAAAAAGATACCAGAGGATTGCAGAGAAGAAGATACCAGAGGATTGCAGAGAAGAAGAAGATACCAGAGGATTGCAGAGAAGAAGAAGAAGAAGTTACCAGAGGATTGCAGAGAAGAAGAAGTTACCAGAGGATTGCAGAGAAGAAGAAGTTACCAGAGGATTGCAGAGAAGAAGAAGTTACCAGAGGATTGCAGAGAAGAAGAAGATACCAGAGGATTGCAGAGAAGAAGAAGAAGATACCAGAGGATTGCAGAGAAGAAGAAGATACCAGAGGATTGCAGAGAAGAAGAAGATACCAGAGAAGAAGAAGATACCAGAGGATTGCAGAGAAGAAGAAGATACCCGAGGATTGCAGAGAAGAAGAAGAAGATACCAGAGGATTGCAGAGAAGAAGAAGTTACCAGAGGATTGCAGAGAAGTAGAAGATACCAGAGGATTGCAGAGAAGAAGAAGAAGAAGATACCAGAGGATTGCAGAGAAGAAGAAGATACCAGAGGATTGCAGAGAAGAAGAAGATACCAGAGGATTGCAGAGAAGAAGAAGTTACCAGAGGATTGCAGAGAAGAAGAAGATACCCGAGGATTGCAGAGAAGAAGAAAAAGATACTAGAGGATTCCACTCTGCCGCTCAGGTTTTTTTTTTAACCAGGTCTTGCAACATTTATCAGAAAATGGTTAAACTAGTAATGAGCGGGTTCGGTTCCTCGGAATCCGAGCCCCCCCGAACTTCACCCATTTTACACGGGTCAGAGGCAGACTCGGATCCTCCCGCCTTGCTCGGTTAACCCGAGCACGCCCGAACGTCATCATCCCGCTGTCGGATTCTCGCGAGATTCGGATTCTATATAAGGAGCCGCGCGTCGCCGCCATTTTTCACTCGTACATTGGAAAAGATAGTGAGAGGACGTGGCTGGCGTCCTCTCAGTTTCTATGTTCAGGGGGCTGCAAATATCTGTGCTCAGTGTGCTGCAAATATCTGTGCTCAATGTGCTGCAAATATCTACGTTCTCTGCCTGAAAAACGCTCCATATCTGTGCTCAGTGTGCTGCAAATATCTGTGCTCAGTGTGCTAATTGCTTTATTGTGGGGACTGGGGACCAGCAGTATTATATAGGAGGAGTACAGTGCAGAGTTTTGCTGACCAGTGACCAGTGACCACCAGTATTATACGTTCTCTGCCTGAAAAACGCTCCATATCTGTGCTCAGTGTGCTGCATATATCTGTGCTCACACTGCTTTATTGTGGGGACTGGGGACCACCAGTATTATATAGGAGGAGTACAGTGCAGAGTTTTGCTGACCAGTGACCAATGACCACCAGTATTATACGTTCTCTGCCTGAAAAACGCTCCATATCTGTGCTGCATTGTAGTATATATAGTAGGAGTACAGTGCATAATTTTGCTGACCACCAGTATATAATATATAGCAGTACGGTACAGTAGGCCACTGCTCTACCTACCTCTGTGTTGTCAATTATACTATCCATCCATACCTGTGGTGCATTTCAGTTTTGCACAGTTTGCTGACCACCAGTATATAATATATAGCAGTACGGTACAGAAGGCCACTGCTCTACCTACCTCTGTGTCGTCAAGTATACTATCCATCCATACCTGTGGTGCATTTCAGTTTTGCACAGTTTGCTGACCACCAGTATATAATATATAGCAGTACGGTACAGAAGGCCACTGCTCTACCTACCTCTGTGTCGTCAAGTATACTATCCATCCATACCTGTGGTGCATTTCAGTTTTGCACAGTTTGCTGACCACCAGTATATAATATATAGCAGTACGGTACAGTAGGCCACTGCTCTACCTACGTCTGTGTCGTCAATTATACTATCCATCCATACCTGTGGTGCATTTGAGTTTTGCACAGTTTGCTGACCACCAGTATATAATATATAGCAGTACGGTACAGAAGGCCACTGCTCTACCTACCTCTGTGTCGTCAAGTATACTATCCATCCATACCTGTGGTGCATTTCAGTTTTGCACAGTTTGCTGACCACCAGTATGTAATATATAGCAGTACGGTACAGTAGGCCACTGCTCTACCTACCTCTGTGTCGTCAATTATACTATCCATCCATAACTGTGGTGCATTTCAGTTTTGCACAGTTTGCTGACCACCGGTATATAATATATAGCAGTACGGTACAGAAGGCCACTGCTCTACCTACCTCTGTGTCGTCAAGTATACTATCCATCCATACCTGTGGTGCATTTCAGTTTTGCACAGTTTGCTGACCACCAGTATATAATATATAGCAGTACGGTACAGTAGGCCACTGCTCTACCTACCTCTGTGTCGTCAATTATACTATCCATCCATACCTGTGGTGCATTTCAGTTTTGCACAGTTTGCTGACCACCAGTATATAATATATAGCAGTACGGTACAGAAGGCCACTGCTCTACCTACCTCTGTGTCGTCAAGTATACTATTCATCCATACCAGTGGTGCATTTCAGTTTTGCGCAGTATATATAGTATTAGGCCATTGCTATTGATACTGGCATATAATTCCACACATTAAAAAATGGAGAACAAAAATGTGGAGGGTAAAATAGGGAAAGATCAAGATCCACTTCCACCTCGTGCTGAAGCTGCTGCCACTAATCATGGCCGAGACGATGAAATGCCATCAACGTCGTCTGCCAAGGCCGATGCCCAATGTCATAGTAGAGAGCATGTAAAATCCAAAAAACAAAAGTTCAGTAAAATGACCCAAAAATCAAAATTAAAAGCGTCTGATGAGAAGCGTAAACTTGCCAATATGCCATTTACGACACGGAGTGGCAAGGAACGGCTGAGGCCCTGGCCTATATTCATGGCTAGTGGTTCAGCTTCACATGAGGATGGAAGCACTCATCCTCTTGCTAGAAAAATGAAAAGACTTAAGCTGGCAAAAGCACAGCAAAGAACTGTGCGTTCTTCTAAATCACAAATCCCCAAGGAGAGTCCAATTGTGTCGGTTGCGATGCCTGACCTTCCCAACACTGGACGGGAAGAGGTGGCGCCTTCCACCATTTGCACGCCCCCTGCAAGTGCTGGAAGGAGCACCCGCAGTCTAGCTCCTGATAGTCAAATTGAAGATGTCAGTGTTGAAGTACACCAGGATGAGGATATGGGTGTTGCTGGCGCTGAGGAGGAAATTGACCAGGAGGATTCTGATGGTGAGGTGGTTTGTTTAAGTCAGGCACCCGGGGAGACACCTGTTGTCCGTGGGATGAATATGGCCATTGACATGCCTGGTGAAAATACCAAAAAAATCACCTCTTTGGTGTGGAATTATTTTAACACAAATGCGGACAACAGGTGTCAAGCCGTGTGTTGCCTTTGTCAAGCTGTAATAAGTAGGGGTAAGGACGTTAACCACCTCGGAACATCCTCCCTTATACGTCACCTGCAGCGCATTCATAATAAGTCAGTGACAAGTTCAAAAACTTTGGGCGACAGCGGAAGCAGTCCACTGACCACTAAATCCCTTCCTCTTGTAACCAAGCTCACGCAAACCACCCCACCAACTCCCTCAGTGTCAATTTCCTCCTTCCCCAGGAATGCCAATAGTCCTGCAGGCCATGTCACTGGCAATTCTGACGCATCCTCTCCTGCCTGCACTAGCACACGCAGGGGGGGTTTCTGAGTACCCAGAAACCCCCCCCTGACAGACCAAATCATTTTTTGAAAGTAAAAAACCCGGAGCCGCGGTCTGGTATTTAGGCCCCGCCCCCTCCGGAATTTGGCCCCGCCCCTTCAGACACCCGCAAATCGCGGGTTGTGCACTTGCCCAAGCTGTGCTGTGTGTGTGTGTGTGTCTTGGAAGCTGCTCTGGTTGCCTCAGTCCCCACTGGCTGCTGCTTCCTGTTACAAGTGAAGATCAGACAGTAGGCTGGGTAGTAAGTGCAGTTATCATTCTTGCATATATTTTTCATCATGCAGTATCATATATACATATTACACACACACACACACACACACACACACACACACACACACACACACACACACACACACACACACACCAATTGTCCACACCATGAGGCTCCAGCAGGGGCTTATGAAGCAGACCAGACCAGCACATGAGTTATTTTAATGCTTTGAAAAACAATGTGCAATATGAGCAATAGTTCAAGCATAATTGGCAATCCAGCAATAAAATTGTTAGTATCTCACGATTCCTCTGGGGTCCTCAGACCAAACCAGCTACAGCTCCCTAGTTACATATATATATATATATATATATATATATATATGTGTGTGTATGTGTGTATATATATATATATATATATATATATTTTTTTTTTTTGTATGGCCGGCACTCCCTGATGTAAAATATAAAACTCCGGTGCCCTCTAGCAGCAGCAACAGCCCAACAGAAAAGAAGAGGTGGCACTCTGAGATTTAAAATCACTTGAATAGTGTATTGAACACACATATGGACAGATGACGTTTCGGGGTCCACTCGCGCCCCTTTGTCATCTCATCTCATGTAGGTCTGTCTATCTACAATAGTTTAACGAACCCAGCATAGACTGGGTCACTCCAGTCTCCACCCCCGTGCTTGGCTCCTCCCCCTCTGGAAACCCCCTCACACAAATCCTGCGTTTGCCCCTGGCCTTGGATTCGTCCGATGCATCCTTGAGTGTAACGCCTACTGCTGCTGGCGCTGCTGTTGTTGCTGCTGGGAGTCGATCGTCATCCCAGAGGGGAAGTCGGAAGACCACTTGTACTACTTCCAGTAAGCAATTGACTGTCCAACAGTCCTTTGCGAGGAAGATGAAATATCACAGCAGTCATCCTGCTGCAAAGCGGATAACTGAGGCCTTGGCAGCCTGGATGGTGTCAAACATGTTTCCGGTATCCACCGTTAATTCACAGGAAACTAGAGACTTGATTGAGGTACTGTGTCCCCGATACCAAATACCATCTAGGTTCCATTTCTGTAGGCAGGCGATACCGAGAATGTACACAGACGTCAGAAAAAGAGTCACCAGTGTCCTAAAAAATGCAGTTGTACCCAATGTCCACTTAACCACGGACATGTGGACAAGTGGAGCAGGGCAGACTAAGGACTATATGACTGTGACAGCCCACTGGGTAGATGTATTGCCTCCCGCAGCAAGAACAGCAGCGGCGGCACGAGTAGCAGCATATCGCAAACGCCAACTCGTTCCTAGGCAGGCTACGCTTTGTATCACCGCATTCCAGAAGAGGCACACAGCTGACAACCTCTTACGGAAACTGAGGAACATCATCGCAGAATGGCTTACCCCAATTGGACTCTCCTGGGGATTTGTGACATCGGACAACGCCACCAATATTGTGCGTGCATTACATGTGGGCAAATTCCAGCACGTCCCATGTTTTGCACATACATTGAATTTGGTGGTGCAGAATTATTTAAAAAATGATAGGGGCGTGCAAGAGATGCTGTCGGTGGCCCGAAGAATTGCGGGCCACTTTCGGCATTCAGCCACCGCGTGCCGAAGACTGGAGCACCAGCAACAAACACTCCTGAACCTGCCCTGCCATCATCTGAAGCAAGAGGTGGTAACGAGGTGGAATTCAACTCTCTATATGCTTCAGAGGATGGAGGAGCAGCAAAAGGCCATTCAAGCCTATACAGCTACCTACGATATAGGCAAAGGAGGGGGAATGCACCTGAATCAAGCGCAGTGGAGAATGATTTCGTTGTGCAAGGTTCTGCAACCCTTTGAACTTGCCACACGTGAAGTCAGTTCAGACACTGCCAGCCTGAGTCAGGTCATTCCCCTCATCAGGCTTTTGCAGAAGAAGCTGGAGACATTGAAGGAGGAGCTAAAACAGCGATTCCGCTAGGCATGTGGGACTTGTGGATGGAGCCCTTAATTCGCTTAACCAGGATTCACGGGTGGTCAATCTGTTGAAATCAGAGCACTACATTTTGGCCACCGTGCTCGATCCTAGATTTAAAACCTATGTTGTATCTCTCTTTCCGGCAGACACAAGTCTGCAGAGGTTCAAAGACCTGCTGGTGAGAAAATTGTCAAGTCAAGCGGAACGTTACCTGTCAACAGCTCCTCCTACACATTCTCCCGCAACTGGGGCTGCGAGGAAAAGGCTAAGAATTCCGAGCCCACCCGCTGGTGGCGATGCAGGGCAGTCTGGAGTGAGTGCTGACATCTGGTCCGGACTGAAGGACCTGCCAACGATTACTGACATGTCGTCTACTGTCACTGCATATGATTCTGTCACCATTGAAAGAATGGTGGAGGATTATATGAGTGACCGCATCCAAGTAGGCACGTCAGACAGTCCGTACATATACTGGCAGGAAAAAGAGGCAATTTGGAGGCCCTTGCAGAAACTGGCTTTATTTTACCTAAGTTGCCCCCCCTCCAGTGTGTACTCCGAAAGAGTGTTTAGTGCAGCCGCTCACCTTGTCAGCAATCGGCGTACGAGGTTACTTCCAGAAAATGTGGAGAAGATGATGTTCATCAAAATGAATTATAATCAATTCCTCCGTGGAGACATTCACCAGCAATTGCCTCCAGAAAGTACACATTGACCTGAGATGGTGGATTCCAGTGGGGACGAATTAATAATCTGTGAGGAGGGGGATGTACACAGTGAAAGGGGTGAGGAATCGGACGATGAGGAGGAGGTGGACATCTTGCCTCTGTAGAGCCAGTTTGTGCAAGGAGAGATTGATTGCTTCTTTTTTGGTGGGGGCCCAAACCAACCAGTCATTTCAGTCACAGTCGTGTGGCAGACCCTGTGGCTGAAATTATGGGTTTGTTAAAGTGTGCATGTCCTGTTTATACAACATAAGGGTGGGTGGGAGGGCCCAAGGACAATTCCATCTTGCACCTCTTTTTTCTTTCATTTTTCTTTGCATCATGTGCTGTTTGGGGACTATTTTTTTAAGTGCCATCCTGTCTGACACTGCAGTGCCACTCCTAGATGGGCCAGGTGTTTGTGTCGGCCACTTGGGTCGCTTAGCTTAGTCACACAGCTACCTCATTGCGCCTCTTTTTTTCTTTGCATCATGTGCTGTTTGGGGACAATTTTTTTAATCTGCCATCCTGTCTGACACTGCAGTGCCACTCCTAGATGGGCCAGGTGTTTGTGTCGGCCACTTGGGTCGCTTAGCTTAGCCACCCAGCGACCTTGGTGCACCTCTTTTTTTCTTTGCATCATGTGCTGTTTGGGGACTATTTTTTGAAGTGCCTTCCTGTCTGACACTGCAGTGCCACTCCTAGATGGGCCAGGTGTTTGTGTCGGCCACTTGGGTCGCTTAGATTAGTCATCCAGCGACCTCGGTGCAAATTTTAGGACTAAAAATAATATTGTGAGGTGTGAGGTGTTCAGAATAGACTGGAAATGAGTGGAAATTATGGTTATTGAGGTTAATAATACTATTGGATCAAAATGACCCCCAAGTTCTATGATTTAAGCTGTTTTTGAGGGTTTTTTGTAAAAAACACCCGAATCCAAAACACACCCGAATCCGACAAAAAATTTTCAGGGAGGTTTTGCCAAAACGCGTCCGAATCCAAAACACGGCCGCGGAACCGAATCCAAAACCAAAACACAAAACCCGAAAAATTTACGGTGCACATCACTAGGTTAAACCTATAGCACCAGGTTGGGATGTGGCATTTTTTATTAAATTACTAGATTGCCCTCTACCTATTTTCTCCCCATGTCTAGGATGGAGTAGAAATTTACATCAAAGGAGGAGACAAGTACAGGAAAATACAAAACATTGTAATTGTTAGTTAAGAGAAATACTACTATTAGTTAAAAGAGATACTTTTGTATTAAATGACTACACTGATAAATAGCTACTTTTCATTTATATATATATATATATATATATATATATATATCAATGGATGTATGTGTGTATGTATGTTCCAGCATAACTCTGGAATGCCTGGAGCAATTTACACCACACTTGGTACACATATGACTTACAATCTGGAAAAAAACATACTGTGGGGGCAAGACACCCCTAGCACCCCTAGGGATGGTGGTGGGAAGGGGGTGTACATTTAAAAATACACAGATTTCGGGGTCGCTGAGATGAATAGTAACACTCACGATGCCGTTTCATACCAAGTTCAGCCCCCATCGGCATGGAAGGGGAGGGGGGGGGGTGAGTAGGGGTGACAAATAAAATGTCTATATACATATGTGGCACTGCCGTACTGCTAACTCACAAAGTCAAGGGGATGGAAAACTTTGCAGCCTGCCCAAGTGTCCTCCTCCTCTCAAAGCTAGCAGCTCCTTGCAGCGCTGTGCGGGGCACAGGGCAGTGTGGGAGACCGAGTTAGTCAGGACAGGGACAGACGTCTGATGTCATCATGTCACTCCCGAATTGCGGGGAGGGGGGTGTTATTCGGCATCCAGGGTAGATTCCAGGTGGGCTGAGTGTCAAGGCAGAGAGAGGCAGAGCCCCGGGAGCTGGCGGCAGTGCTCCCGAGTTCCCTGCAGAGGCGCCGGTGGTGGGAGACAGGCGCCGGTGGGACTCAAAGACCTGAGATCGCGGCAGTAAGGGGGGGGGGGGGATGCGACGCTCAGAGTCCCTTCACAGATGGCGGCTCAGGCAGGCGGCGGAAGACAGGCAGCAGCGATTGAGAATCTAAGCAAGGAGACCTAGGGTCATTTGTTTTAGAGTCAGCCTATCCCTGCAAACTTTACATATGTAACATACAGCGGGCAGAGCTTGGCCTGTTGTCCCAGCATGTACAGCACTGAGCAGGGCAGCATCAGAGGCGGGACGGTGCAGAGAAGGAGGCGGATTATTCTCCTCAGCACCAGCAGTTACAGCACTGAGCAGGGCAGCATCAGAGGAGGGACGGGGCAGAGAAGGAGGCGGATTATTCTCCTCAGCACCAGCAGTTACAGCACTGAACAGGGCAGCATCAGATGAGGGATGGGGCAGAGAAGGAGGTGGATTATTCTCCTCAGCACCAGCATGTACAGCACTGAGCAGGGCAGCATCAGAGGCGGGACGGGGCAGAGAAGGAGGCGGATTATTCTCCTCAGCACCAGCAGTTACAGCACTGAACAGGGCAGCATCAGATGAGGGATGGGGCAGAGAAGGAGGTGGATTATTCTCCTCAGCACCAGCATGTACAGCACTGAGCAGGGCAGCATCAGAGGCGGGACGGGGCAGAGAAGGAGGCGGATTATTCTCCTCAGCACCAGCAGTTACAGCACTGAGCAGGGCAGCATCAGAGGCGGGACGGGGCAGAGAAGGAGGAGGATTATTCTCCTCAGCACCAGCAGTTACAGCACTGAGCAGGGCAGCATCAGATGAGGGACGGGGCAGAGAAGGAGGCGGATTATTCTCCTCAGCACCAGCAGTTACTGCAATGAGAAAGGCAGCATCAGAGGCGGGACGGGGCAGAGAAGGAGGCGGATTATTCTCCTCAGCACCAGCAGTTACAGCACTGAGCAGGGCAGCATCAGAGGCGGGACGGGGCAGAGAAGGAGGCGGATTATTCTCCTCAGCACCAGCAGTTACAGCACTGAGCAGGGCAGCATCAGAGGCAGGACGGGGCAGAGAAGGAGACGGATTATTCTCCTCAGCACCAGCAGTTACAGCACTGAGCAGGGCAGCATCAGAGGCAGGACGGGGCAGAGAAGGAGACGGATTATTCTCCTCAGCACCAGCAGTTACAGCACTGAGCAGGGCAGCATCAGAGGCGGGACGGGGCAGAGAAGGAGGCGGATTATTCTCCTCAGCACCAGCAGTTACAGCACTGAGCAGGGCAGCAACAGAGGTGGGACGGGGCAGAGAAGGAGGGAAATTATTCTCCTCAGCACCAGCATGTTCAGCACTGAGCAGGACAGCATCAGAGGCGGGACGGGGCAGAGAAGGAGGCGGATTATTCTCCTCAGCACCAGCAGTTACAGCACTGAGCAGGGCAGCATCAGAGGCGGGACGGGGCAGAGAAGGAGGCGGATTATTCTCCTTAGCACCAGCAGTTACAGCACTGAGCAGGGCAGCATCAGAGGTGGGACGGGGTAGAGAAGGAGGCAGATTACTCTCCTCAGCACCAGCATGTACAGCACTGAGCAGGGCAGCATCAGAGGCGGGACGGGGCAGAGAAGGAGGCGGATTATTCTCCTCAGCACCAGCATGTACAGCACTGAGCAGGGCAGCATCAGAGGCGGGACGGGGCAGAGAAGGAGGCGGATTATTCTCCTCAGCACCAGCAGTTACAGCACTGAGCAGGGCAGCATCAGAGGCGGGATGGGGCAGAGAAGGAGGCAGATTATTTTCCTTAGCACCAGCATGTACAGCACTGAGCAGGGCAGCATCAGAGGCGGGACGGGGCAGAGAAGGAGGCGGATTATTCTCCTCAGCACCAGCATGTACAGCACTGAGCAGGGCAGCATCAGAGGCGGGACGGGGCAGAGAAGGAGGCGGATTATTCTCCTCAGCACCAGCAGTTACAGCACTGAGCAGGGCAGCATCAGAGGCGGGACGGGGCAGAGAAGGAGGAGGATTATTCTCCTCAGCACCAGCAGTTACAGCACTGAGCAGGGCAGCATCAGATGAGGGACGGGGCAGAGAAGGAGGCGGATTATTCTCCTCAGCACCAGCAGTTACTGCAATGAGAAAGGCAGCATCAGAGGCGGGACGGGGCAGAGAAGGAGGCGGATTATTCTCCTCAGCACCAGCAGTTACAGCACTGAGCAGGGCAGCATCAGAGGCGGGACGGGGCAGAGAAGGAGGCGGATTATTCTCCTCAGCACCAGCAGTTACAGCACTGAGAAGGGCAGCATCAGAGGCGGGACGGGCAGAGAAGGAGGCGGATTATTCTCCTCAGCACCAGCATGTACAGCACTGAGCAGGGCAGCATCAGAGGCGGGACGGGGCAGAGAAGGAGGCGGATTATTCTCCTCAGCACCAGCAGTTACAGCACTGAGCAGGGCAGCATCAGAGGCGGGACGGGGCAGAGAAGGAGGCGGATTATTCTCCTCAGCACCAGCAGTTACAGCACTGAGAAGGGCAGCATCAGAGGCGGGACGGGGCAGAGAAGGAGGCGGATTATTCTCCTCAGCACCAGCATGTACAGCACTGAGCAGGGCAGCATCAGAGGCGGGACGGGGCAGAGAAGGAGGCGGATTATTCTCCTCAGCACCAGCAGTTACAGCACTGAGAAGGGCAGCATCAGAGGAGGGACGGGGCAGAGAAGGAGGCAGATTATTCTCCTCAGCACCAGCAGTTACAGCACTGAGCAGGGCAGCATCAGAGGCGGGACGGGGCAGAGAAGGAGGCGGATTATTCTCCTCAGCACCAGCAGTTACAGCACTGAGCAGGGCAGCATCAGAGGCGGGACGGGGCAGAGAAGGAGGCAGATTATTCTCCTCAGCACCAGCAGTTACAGCACTGAGCAGGGCAGCATCAGAGGTGGGACACGGCAGAGAAGGAGGCGGATTATTCTCCTCAGCACCAGCAGTTACTGCAATGAGAAAGGCAGCATCAGAGGCGGGACGGGGCAGAGAAGGAGGCGGATTATTCTCCTCAGCACCAGCAGTTACAGCACTGAGCAGGGCAGCATCAGAGGTGGGACGGGGCAGAGAAGGAGGCGGATTATTCTCCTCAGCACCAGCATGTACAGCACTGAGCAGGGCAGCATCAGAGGTGGGACACGGCAGAGAAGGAGGCGGATTATTCTCCTCAGCACCAGCAGTTACAGCACTGAGCAGGGCAGCATCAGAGGTGGGACGGGGCAGAGAAGGAGGCGGAATATTCTCCTCAGCACCAGCATGTACAGCACTGAGCAGAGCAGCATCAGAGGAGGGACGGGGCAGAGAAGGAGGAGGATTATTCTCCTCAGCATCAGCATGTACAGCACTGAGTCGGGCAGCATCAGAGGCGGGACAGGGCAGAGAAGGAGGCGGATTATACTCCTCAGCACCAGCAGTTACAGCACTGAGCAGGGCAGCATCAGAGGCAGGACGGGGCAGAGAAGGAGGCGGATTATTCTCCTCAGCACCAGCATGTACAGCACTGAGTCGGGCAGCATCAGAGGCGGGACAGGGCAGAGAAGGAGGCGGATTATTCTCCTCAGCATCAGCATGTACAGCACTGAGTCGGGCAGCATCAGAGGCGGGACAGGGCAGAGAAGGAGGCGGATTATACTCCTCAGCACCAGCAGTTACAGCACTGAGCAGGGCAGCATCAGAGGCAGGACGGGGCAGAGAAGGAGGTGGATTATTCTCCTCAGCACCAGCAGTTACAGCACTGAACAGGGCAGCATCAGAGGCGGGACGGGACAGAGAAGGAGGCGGATTATTCTCCTCAGCACCAGCAGTTACAGCACTGAGCAGGGCAGCATCAGAGGCTGGGCGCGGCAGAGAAGGAGGCGGATTATTCTCCTCAGCGCCAGCATGTACAGCACTGAGCAGGGCAGCAGCAGAGGCGGGACGGAGCAGAGAAGGAGGCGGATTATTCTCCTCAGCACCAGCAGTTACAGCACTGAGCAGGGCAGCATCAGAGGCGGGACGGGGCAGAGAAGGATGCGGATTATTCTCCTCAGCACCAGCATTTACAGCACTGAGCAGGGCAGCATCAGAGGCGGGACGGAGCAGAGAAGGAGGCGGATTATTCTCCTCAGCACCAGCAGTTACAGCACTGAGCAGGGCAGCATCAGAGGAGGGACGGGGCAGAGAAGGAGGCAGATTATTCTTTTTTTCTTATTAGTGTCTGCCTTTTGACAGCATCAATTCGAGGTAGGCCGGTCTGAAGGTGCGGCCTGACAATGATTGGCAGCGACGGGCGGAGCATGTCCTGTTGTAAGTCTAATTAGTTTACCAGGAAGTCCTTCACAATTAAAGTTATAGGCACAGAAATACTTGAAATTCCGTAGCGAAGCACAGGTATTCAGCTAGTGATTAATATAAATGTCTAAATTCACGGACATGGATCTTATAAATGTCACGTGATGTTATGATATAAGGGTCTTAGCTAAACGCAGCGGAGGCCCAGCACGTCTGTTTGAAAATGGATTCTCAGCAGCTGAGACAAGGGTCCACGCAGAACCTGAGCGATAGACCCATGAAATGTACATACAACAGATGGCTGACACAGCAATGTATAGACTGCAATGATCCATTGTATCATTCCTTCTTTCCCGCTCCCACTCCCGTTTCCTTTGTGCCTGGCCAATCAGAACCCTCACCCTCGGAGGGGCGCTACATGCATCTTATTGTGCTCCGTGACTTCCTGGAACATGTTGTCCGCAATCAGTTGTGCCTGTGAGGGAACATTATAAATGTTTCTTAACTCCCAGCGTCATATTCCTGGAAAACAACACTAATCAACCAATTTTATTTGATTATCTGAATGCTAAAGCAAAAGCAGCACGACTTGGAATAAATAAGCTGCAAATTGTCTATGTAAATCTCAGACTTGAAAGTGAATCTTGTTGTACAGGGACGAGCCATGGCTTGCCTTTGTACTGGGATGTCGAGTGCGCAATGATTGGATGCTACATGCTATATATTTATATTTGCTGTCTGGAGACCTGAAACAGACTCATTACATGCCAAATAAGCCCAGTGATGCGTGTTTCCGTGTAAGTGGGTGTGTGTAAGTGTTGTGCATAGGAGTAATTGCATGTTGTCTGTGTGTGTGTATATCTGTGTGTGTGTGTGTATATGTGTGTGGGCAATAAAACAAATGTAAGTAATAGATACTGCGACTCCTTCAGTGTATGGGGAATAGAACTATCGCTGTGAGTGTTGCAACCCTGGGATAACCTGTTGCACTTTCACCGTCTGTCTGTGTTACTGTAGTACTTGCTTTATGGAAAGCAGTGTAATACTAGAACCATCTCAGTCTCATCCATTAGGCCAGACATGTCCAACCTGCGGCCCTCCAGCTGTTGTGAAACTACATTTCTCTTACGTCCTAGAGGATGTTGGGGAAGCATCACAGACCATGGGGTATAGACGGGTCCTGTGGAGCCTTGGGCACTATAAAATTTAAATAGTGTAGGTTGGCTCCTCCCTCTATGCCCCTCCTCCAGTCTCCAGACCTCAGTTTAGAAAATGTACCCGAGAGAGCCGGCAGCACTTCCTGTGAGCTCCTGAGAGGAGTGAAGGAAAAAAGATTTTTTCTAAGTTATTTTTCAGGGAAGCTGCTGGTAACAGCTTCCCTGCTTCGTGGGACTCAGAGGGGGGAGCAGGAACCAAGTACCTAGAGACTTCATGGCTCCTGCTCCCGCTGACAGGACACTTTTAGCTCCTGAGAGTGCTGATCGTATAGCCCTTGATGGTGAACGCTCACTCCCGCAGCACCAGCCGCCACCCCCTGAAACTGCCAGAAGTCGTCGAGTGGTGAGTACAAACCCCAGGTATCCATAAGGGATAACTGGGATTCAATGGCGGCTGTAAGGGACGGAGCACAGCGGTATTTGGCTGTGCTCCGCTGGCTCACTACAGGCTTCTTTTGGGTGCATAGCGCTGGGGGAGCGCTCTGAGCTGGCTACATATTCCCTGAAAAAAAAGTCTGGTCATATGGTATATAGAGGCTAGACGCCGCTGTATACATTTACCCCGGCCAGTATAAATATTCAAACGCGGGAGAGTGCGTGCCATTTTCGGGGCGGTCCTTCTTCTCTTTTCAGCTCCAGCCTCCGGCACCATTTTAGAAGCTGCATCGGCCGCACAGGACGCGCTGCAGAGCCGCTGGCCTCCTCCTCCTCACTCCTTGTGGTACCAGGGTGATATAGATAGGGGGGAGAGCATTGGTGGTAGAACAAAACCGGAAGGTTTTATATATATATATATATATATATAAGTAAATTGCGCTACAGTTTATTATTATTAACCCTTATATAGCGCGGTGGGGGCTGGGCTTTTTCTTCTGTGTCACTCCAGATCTCGGTGCAGGACCTGTAGTCTCCCTGTGAGTCTGAGTGTGTGGTGTGTGTTGCTCCACAATGTTATTTTCTTTTATAATGGAACATTTGGAGGAGGCAGATGTTGTTTCTACTGAGGGAGATTCCCTTCCCACAGGACTGTGTGTTGTTCCCTGATCCTTCTGTGGAACCAGAAGGACTAGGGACCATAAAACATATGATTGCTCAGTTATATGACAGATTCATACAGTCTGATAAGGAATTTCAGCATTGGAAGAGATCTATAGAAGATACCCTATATACAGGTCCCTCTGCGTCAACAGGGGGTCCCTCTTCAGTTCCCACCAAACGCTCCTTGGCGCGGTTACTAAATGTCGACAGATACTGATGACGACACAGAGGACACTGACGGAGATTCTAAGGGGGCGGATGCTACCCTCTCTAAGCGTATTCAGAAGTTGATTACAAGTGTTAAGAAAGTGTTAGATATTCCTGATGAAACTCCTGTACCTGGGAAAAAAGCTCATTTTCGTTTGGATAAGAAGCCTGTTGTTAATTTTCCTGTGTCGGAAGATTTAAATGCTCTGTTTGGTGAGGCCTGGAAGACTCCAGACAGAAAATTCCAATTACCTAAGAGGCTATTACTGGCCTATCCCTTTCCTGAGAGTGATAGAAAAAAATGGGAAACTTCTCCCGTGGTAGACGCCTCCCTGTCACGTTTGTCCAAAAGGGTTACGTTAGACGCCCCAGGCACGGCTTCACTGAAGGAACCCTCATATCTATATACTCAGCCAGTGGGGCTGTACTTAGACCTACCATTGCAGGTGCATGGGTTTCTAATGCCATTGAAAATTTGCTTGAAAATATTGATACCATTGACAAGGACACCATTATATCCACATTGACTCATATTAAAGATTCGGCAGAATACATGGTTGAAGCCATAAAAGACATTGGTTTATTGGCTGTGCGGTCATCTGCCTTGGCGGTTTCGGCGCGCCGGGGCCTCTAGCTTAACCAGTGGTCTGCAGAGGCTGAATCCAAGAAAAATTTAGAATCCCTGCGCTATGAAGGGGAGGCTTTGTTTGGAGAAGCACTAGATGCGTGGATATCTACAACTACAGCAGGCAAGTCTGCTTTTCTCCCTTCTGCTGCTCCTCCTATGAAGAAACCTTATTTTGGTCCATCTCCGCAACCTGTCAGAGGTGGTAAAGCGGGGAGAGCTAGAGGTTCTACCCCTTTCTTTGGTAGAGGACAGGGTAATGGCCGTGGTGGTAAGCCTGCTGCAGCAGGGCCTCAGGATCAGAAATCTGCTTCTGTTCCGTCCTCGACCCCACAATGACGCTGGGACTCCCATGTGGGTTTCCGGTCAGAAGGGGTTTCCTTTCCACATCGACTGCAACGTTACCTTCCTGTTTACAGGTAAAAGCCCCCTCCTGGCGGAATTGTCATAGACACTTACAGAAAATACAAATGACAGTCGATAGACTTAGCAGGATTCTACAACCAATAAAGATTATTCCACAATCTACTCCTACAGTACCTTGTCCTGAAGGACCGGTCACTGACTTGCTGTCAGCACATCCTGAGATGGTGCCTTGTATTGAAGTTGCCTCAATTACTACAGGGACATAGGTACAAGAATCCGACCTGGATCCGTTTCCATTGCCTGACGAGCTTCCCAAGAAATTTGTTTTTTCTCCTGCGATGGCTGACGCAATCCAGCCTGTGACTACATCTCCACTGGAGGTGTCCACATTGTGTGTTTCACAGAAGGGTAAACGTCCTTTACCTAAATCTTCAAAACATCGTAAAACTCCTTTGCCTAAGGATGATGGTTGGAATACTTTATTCCAAGTGGATACTCCCACTCCTGGGGGGAGGGATCCTGCGGCTAGTTCTAGCATTGGGATCTCTGGAACGAAACCATCCAGATCTAGTATCTGCGGTTCTGACAAGCCTCATGGCCCTCATAGGCCTGCAAAGACTTCTGAGTCTCAGGCTAAGAAGAAGGTTCCTTCTTCGTCTTCAAAGTCAAAGACCAGGGCCTCGAAGGCTCTTACTGCTTCTAGGTTTGACAGTATGGAGGTCGAGCGAAAGCTCTTGGCCCGGAAAGGTATTCCGACCGAGGTCATTCCTGCACTGATTCAGGCTAGAAAAGCTGTAACGTCAAAAAATTACCATAGAATATGGCGAAAGTATGTCTCTTGGTGTGAGTCCAAGAAGTTCCCTATGGAAGAATTCCAGTTGGGTAGATTGCTCCTTTTCCTAAAGGTCAGGAATGGAGGTAGGCCTCAAGTTAGGCTCTATCAAGGTTCAAATTTCGGCCTTGTCCATATTTTTCCAGAAACAATTGGCTACCCTTCCAGAGGTTCAGACTTTTATAAAAGGGGTTCTGCACATCCAACCTCCCTTTGTGCCTCCTACGGAGCCATGGGACCTTAATGTGGTGTTGCAGTTCCTACAATCAGAGTGGTTTGAACCGTTATGGAAGGCAGAATTAAAATTTCTTATGTGGAAGGTAGTCACCTTGTTGGCTTTGGCATCCGTAAGGCGGGTGTCTGAATTAGGGGCCTTGTCTCACAAGAGCCCTTACCTGATTATTCATGAGGATCGGGCTGAGTTAAGAACACGTCAGCAGTTCCTTCCAAAAGTTGTATCATCTTTTCATATCAACCAACCTATTGTGGTGCCCGTAGCCACTGAGGCTTCTATTACGGGAAAGTCCTTGGACGTTGTCAGGGCTTTAAAGATATATGTCAAGAGGACTGCTCCTCTTCGTAAGTCAGAAGCATTGTTCGTGCTTTATGATCCCAATAAAATTGGGTGTCCTGCTTCTAAGCAGACTATCAGTCGCTGGATCTGTTGTACTGTCCGGCACGCTTATTCTTCGGCAGGACTGCCAAAACCGACTTCGGTCAAGGCTCACTCTACTCGTAAAGTGGGCTCTTCCTGGGCGGCTGCCCGGGGTGTCTCGGCACTTCAACTCTGCCGAGCTGCTACATGGTCAGGATTGAACACGTTTGCAAAGTTCTACAAGTTTGATACTTTGGCCTCTGATGACCTCCAGTTTGGTCAATCAGTGTTGCAGGGAACTTCAGCACTTTCCCTCCCCTAGTGGGAGCTTTGGTATTGACCCCATGGTCTATGATGCATCCCCAACATCCTTTAGGACGTAAGAGAAATAGGATTTTAATATACCTACCGGTAAATCCTATTCTCGTAGTCCGTAGAGGATGTTGGGCGCCAGCCCAGTGCTTATTGTCCCTGCACGGTTATTACTTGTTAAGTAATGGCAGCTGTTGCTGCCACCTTTTGGTTCATGTATATTGACATGTTTTCGTTGAGTTACATGTGGTTGCATGTTATAAGTTCAGTGTGAGTTGGTGTGAATCTCGCCACACAACATTGTAGTATCCTCTCTCGAGGTTGTCCGTTTCCTCGGGCACAGTTCCTAAGCTGAGGTCTGGAGGAGGGGCATAGAGGGAGGAGCCAACCCACACTATTTAAATTTTATAGTGCCCAAGGCTCCACAGGACCCGTCTATACCCCATGGTCTATGATGCATCCCCAACATCCTCTACGGACTACGAGAAAAGGATTTACCGATAGGTATATTAAAATCCTATTATCCCAGCATGCCCTGACACAGTTTTGCTGTCAGAGAATGCTAAAGCTGTGTCAGGGCATGCTGGGATGTGTAGTTTCTCAACAGCTGGAGGGCCGCAGTTTGGACATGTCTGCATTAGGCAATCCAGGCTCTTGTCTAAGGGCCAGTAAGCACCTGGGGGCCCAGATTATCCTAGCATTTTCTGTTTGTTTTACAAACTGAGGGGACTCAAAACAATGTGTTGCCTTAAGATCCCACAGGGTCTTATTTTATCTTGCACAGTCTTGGACAGTGCACTCACACTGTAATGTCATATACAGTACCAAGGTGGGGTACTGTACCTTTAAATAAGACCTACACATTTTTCTGGAGGCCTTGCAAGTGCTCCATGGAACAATCTGATGCTACAATATTAGGACTCTCTAATAAGGAGTAATTACAACCACTGAGGCACAAGGTTATGTCGCTGAGCCGCCCAAACCATGATCAAAACTACTTGGGGAACTCTTTTGGCTGTCCAACAAATTCGGAGATCCCCAGCAAAACCTGGAAATAATTAATAAATCTTTTCTCCTGGCTTCCTCATTTTGCAGAGATAATGGACCCGGTGTCCCTAATTTCCATGAACAGTAACAGTGTGGCCAGAGACCCACACACAGGACAAACTTATGGTGCATTCACCATTTTTTAAATGGATAAATTGTTGCTAGGCGCCATATATTGTAAATGTATAGGTAATAATATGTTTTAACATGTTATATTCAGTGCGCAGTTGGAGATTATAGAAACGAATGCGTAAATGCACGGACAATGCACTTATGATGAATGTTTAAGGTATGTTGGAGCAGATGTATTAACCTGGAGAAGGCATAAGGAAGTGATAAACCAGTGATAAGTGCAAGGTGATAAATACACCAGCCAGTCAGCTCCTAACTGTCAATTTGCATATTGGAACCGATTGGCTGGTGCATTTATCACCTTGCACATACTGTATCACTGGTTTATCACTTCCTTATGCCTTCTCCAGGTTAATACATTTGCCCCGTTGTTCTAAAAGACTTTGACATTTGGGAAAAATTGCTCTTGGGGCATTCTTACATAGGAATTGATATGCTAGTGACCCTGGACCTTCATGGGGTCTCTGGACAAACAATTTCTTTTAGATCCAGTCCAGGGGAGTATTCTTGTGTCTCTATGTAACACTTACAGAGGCAAACAGGAGAACAGACTGTTGTTTTTCAGAATTTGCTGTGTTTGGAACTTTCTATGAAAGGAGGGATGCAATTGAAATTTGTGTTATATGTACATTTGCAGTTCGCACTATTATTACGCGGCCCTCATAACTTAATGGTTAATGGGACGGAGTATTTGAAATACTGAAATAATTAAATTACAACAAAGAGGGTCATTCAGACCCTGCCGCTGCTGCGGCGTGCAGCTCAGTTTGCCGGTGGTGGCAAAGTGCGCATATGCAGCAGCCACACAGCTCCTGCACAAACTTACACATTGCGGTACCATCCCCGATGGATGCGGCCGCAGTAGGCATTTTTGTTACAGGCCATGTTTGAAAAATGACGGTTAGGAGCTCATTGGTTGGTACTTTATCACCGCGCAATTTATCACTCTCCAAGGCTTGATAAATCTGGACCACATATTTTTGTACACATTATTGCTTGTACTGGGTCCCTCCACTCACTGACTTCATGCATTTTATTCAAATGTACTTTTCTCTGCTATTGGCATCCTAAGAGGGTAATAACAGAAGTGCTTCACCACTATGCTTGCTAAATAAGCTTATCTCCGCTACACCCAAGTAATCTTATTGGGGGCAGGGGCTACACTCCACCCGTAGACCCTTGGCATCAGTTTTCACTATCCAGGTGTCTTTTGCCATGTGATAAATCCTGTGTCAGTGCTAAATGTGAAATAGCAGGGTCCCCCCTGCAGCACAGAATAGAAGGTTAGGGGGAGGTGTATCAAACCTTGTTCTCTGTAGAAGGCTTGATATATCTGCCCCATGTTGTCAAAGGCACATTCAAACAGCAACAACAAAACCCCTGTCATTTTTATACAGCCTGTAACATGTGAGCTGATTGGCTGGTACTGTATCTCCATGCACTTTATCTCCATCAAAGGCATATTAAACAAACACCTCTGTTTTTTATCAACCACCTATATTTATAATTAAAAAGTAATGTAGGGTTTGTTGCATAAAAAGGCATGATCGCAGAGAATGACTAATTTGGGGTGTACGGAATGCAGAGTTAGTGCTATTACTAGTACAGACCCAGTGTGTTTATAATCCAGCGCTGCACGTCAGCCATAGAGTATATAACACGCTCAGTGGCTTATGGCGCAGTTTCCATGCTGCAGCACAGACTACGGAAATGCTTATTAATCTGCACAGCCTGATAAACATATCTTATTCCGTCTCTCACCCACTGCGCTCATCAGTGAGAGAACACAGATCACAGGACTGAATACTCATTAGCATTATATAAGAATACATTACTGCACAATACTGCTAATACCTTACTAGCTTAAAATACAGCTTGGGCAGGAACGTCTCCTAGGTTTTACAAAATACCATGAAGACCTTTAAAAAATATACAGGGTCCAAATTTGGAATTGCAGAATGTATTACATCCAACTATAATATCAAACAGGTGGAGAAGAATATGCACTGCGTTTGATAAATGAGAATCATTAAATGCAGAGATTGAACATCATAAAACTGCTCTATTCATGTTTGTGCAAGTGATTTTATTAGGCCAGCATGCACCCTACGCAGATACCGCTACCGTTCCATGTTTTGACGTATATCTGTATGTAATACGTTGTCGGAATTCAATTAGGAGCGAGTTTCACTGGCAAATGCAGGATTTCTGGAGGGGGGGTTTACGAATGTTTGATTTTAGAGCGATTGTCGCCAGCTCATGAAGGATGCATAATTAGCAGGTAACAAGCTATACCCAAACACAGTGCAGTTTATGTAATACAGTACTCGACACATACTGTATTTGCCGGACTACCCATCTGGCCCTTCTGGCAAATGCCAGAAGGGCTGATGGTCTGGTGGGCCGGGCCGGTCACACATCGAGCCAGGAAGGCTGCGCGCAGCACAGCTTCTGTCTCTCTGGCTTGTCCGCCCCGCTGCCCGAAGTGCCTGTTGTAAAGAAATTTGGGGGCATGCCGCAAGTCCCAAGACTTGCAGCATGCTCCCGTGGGCGGTGTCCGTACTCCACTTTCATGTGTGTGCACACGCCCCCTTTCACACGTGCGCCGAAGGACGCCAGAGCTGAAAAGTGGCCCCTGTCCATCCCTGGGCAGGCCAATGATCGTGATAAGACACTTATCAGATTCTATTTCTGGTGCAATGATTAAGCACTCCGATCCACAGACACACACACACACACACACACACACACACACACACACACACACACACACTCACACCAAGGCCGGCTCTACCATTAGGCAGCTGCCTAGGGCGTCAGAATCTGTGGGGGCAGCACTGAGTCTGACTATGACAAAATTAAGGATGTCTCTGAAAGAAACAACCTTGTTGTACTTAATGCAGGTGGTGGCTGTAGAACTTACAGTATGTCACACTTTCATCTGCAGGGCTGGAATGTGGGTATTGGTGGTGGCTGTAGAACTTACAGTATGTCACACTTTCATCTGCAGGGCTGGAATGTGGGTATTGGTGGTGGCTGTAGAACTTAGGTTGCACAAATTCTGTGAAAAAGTGACCTGGGAGAAAAGCAGGAAAAAGTGGGGAGGGTTTCCTGGACCCCCAAATAGGGTCAACTTTGTTAGCAGGACCATATAGAAGGATATTAGTGGGCATAAGTAAAGCCCTGGACTCCTTGAAAAAGTTTAAAATGGCTGATTTGTGCATTTTAAAATAAAAGTTAAATAATGTAAAAAGCTTACAAATTTTGTTTAATTTGCATAGGAATGAAACAAAAAAATGCAAAAAATTTTTTTTTTAGAAAAAAGGTGATTTGATGGAAATTGGAGGCCACGTTAAAGGTTTTTTTTTTAAATCTAAAAAATGATAAAAAGCAATTAATTTTCTTTGAAATAAATACTTTCATTTAAATTTGGAGTACATAAACTAACGAAAAAGTTGATTTTGGCGTCATTTGAGGCCATTATTTTTTTAACTCCAATAATGACATGTAATTATTGGCCCGGTTATGCTAATTGAAAACTTCCAAATGCCTAGTAATTAGTCATTAGCCGTCCAAGAGGTTCTGAAGCAAGTTCTGAACTTCTGACATTTTCACCTTAAAATAAAGATTTTCTCTGACTTTTCACACACTCAGTGCGGTTCGCACAAAAACACCCTGATTTACTCTGAAAAATCAAAGCGAGTTTGGAATTACGTTGCAGATGTAATCAGCGGTGCCAATTTGCCGTGAATTCGGCTCGCAGGACAAAACTCGCACCTGATTGAATTCCCCAACCATGAGCGTGTGCAGGATTGAATTCCCACCACGGAACTCGCATGCTGGTGACATCGCAAGGTGCTGTTGCATTTGGGTCTGTGGTATCAGAAATGTGGCGGTAATATGATGGGCATTCGTGGGCAGTGACTAGGCAGTGGGCAGTAGTGCATGTAAAAGTGGTCGCTCGTCTCTGTCACATTCAGCCAAAGTGACACTTGCTTAAACTTGCAGACAATACACTCTGGCCCTCATTCCGAGTTGTTCGCTCGCTAGCTGCTTTTAGCAGCCGTGCAAACGCTAAGCCGCCGCCCTCTGTGAGTGTATCTTAGCTTAGCAGAAGTGCGAACGAAAGGATCGCAGCGCTGCTACAAAATAATTTTGTGCAGCTTCAGACGTAGCTCGAGACTTACTCCTAGCTTGCAATCACTGCAGACTATTCAATTCCTGTTTTGACGTCACAAACACGCCCTGCGTTCGGCCAACCACGCCTCCGTTTCCCCAGCCACGCCTGAGTTTTTATCTGGCACGCCTACGTTTTTCCGCACACTCCCTGAAAACGGTCAGTTGACACCCAGAAACACCCACTTCCTGTCAATCACTCTGCGGTCAGCAGTGCGACTGAAAAGCGTCGCTAGACCTTGTGTGAAACTACATCGTTCGTTGTATTTGTATGACGCACGTGCGCACTGCGCCACATACGCATGCGCAGAACTGCCAATTTTTAGCCTGATCGCTGCGTTGCGAACAACGGCAGCTAGCGATCAACTCGGAATGACCCCCTCTGTTCTTTATTGTTCCCATTGTATCTTTCTTCAATATATATCTCTATATACATATTTCTCTCTCTCTAGGCGGGATGTACAAAGGGTGCATAATAATAATAATCGCATAATCGTTACCCTCTGCATCGGTAAGCGGGCATACAGGGCTTAGTACATATGAAAATGCGGTAAAGCCCCCGAATTTCACTGCATTTTTTCCTTTAGTACATCCCGCTCTCTCTTTCTCTCTCTCTTTCTCTCTGTGTGTATATATATATATATATATATATATCTATATTAGAGATGTGCACCGGACATTTTTTGGGTTTTGTGTTTTGGTTTTGGATTCGGTTCCGCGGCCGTGTTTTGGATTCGGACGCGTTTTGGCAAAACCTCCCTGAAATTTTTTTGTCAGATACGGGTGTGTTTTGGATTCGGGTGTTTTTTTTGCAAAAACCCTCAAAAACAGCTTAAATCATAGAATTTGGGGGTCATTTTGATCCCATAGTATTATTAACCTCAATAACCATAATTTCCACTCATTTCCAGTCTATTCTGAACACCTCACACCTCACAATATTATTTTTAGTCCTAAAATTTGCACCGAGGTCGCTGGATGGCCTCGCTAAGTGACCCAAGTAGCCGACACAAAACACCTGGCCCATCTAGGAGTGGCACTGCAGTGTCAGACAGGATGGCCCTTCAAAAAAATACTCCCCAAACAGCACATGATGCAAAGAAAAAAAGAGGTGCAATGAGGTAGCTGTGTGACTAAGCTAAGCGAACCAAGTGGCCGACACAAACACCTGGCCCATCTAGGAGTGGCACTGAAGTGTCAGACAGGATGGTACTTCAAAAAATAGTCCCCAAACAGCACATGATGAAAGAAAAAAGAGGTGCAAGATGGAATTGTCCTTGGGCCACCCTTATGTTGTATAAACAGGGCATGCACACTTTAACAAACCCATCATTTCAGTGACAGGGTCTGCCACACGACTGTGACTGAAATGACTGGTTGGTTTGGACCCCCACCAAAAAAGAAGCAATCAATCTCTCCTTGCACAAACTGGCTCTACAGAGGCATGATGTCCACCTCCTCCTCATCGTCCGATTCCTCACCCCTTTCACTGTGAACATCCCCCTCCTCACAGATTATTAATTCGTCCCCACTGGAATCCACCATCTCAGGTCCCTGTGTACTTTCTGGAGGCAATTGCTGGTGAATGTCTCCACGGAGAAATTGATTATAATTCATTTTGATGAACATCATCTTCTCCACATTTTCTGGAAGTAACCTCGTACGCCGATTGCTGACAAGGTGAGCGGCTGCACTAAACACTCTTTCGGAGTACACACTGGAGGGGGGGGCAACTTAGGTAAAATAAAGCCAGTTTGTGCAAGGGCCTCCAAATTGCCTCTTTTTCCTGCCAGTATACGTACGGACTGTCTGACGTGCCTACTTGGATGCGGTCACTCATATAATCCTCCACCATTCTTTCAATGGTGACAGAATCATATGCAGTGACAGTAGACGACATGTCAGTAATCGTTGGCAGGTCCTTCAGTCCGGACCAGATGTCAGCACTCACTCCAGACTGCCCTGCATCACCGCCACCGAGTGGGTTTAGAATTCTTAGCCTTTTCCTCGCAGCCCCAGTTGCGGGAGAATGTGAAGGAGGAGCTGTTGACGGGTCACGTTCCGCTTGACTTGACAATTTTCTCACCAGCAGTTCTTTGAACCTCTGCAGACTTGTGTCTGCCGGAAAGAGAGATACAACGTAGGTTTTAAATCTAGGATCGAGCACGGTGGCCAAAATGTCGTGCTCTGATTTCAACAGATTGACCACCCGTGAATCCTGGTTAAGCGAATTAAGGGCTCCATCCACAAGTCCCACATGCCTAGCGGAATTGCTCTATTTTAGCTCCTCCTTCAATCTCTCCAGCTTCTTCTGCAAAAGCCTGATGAGGGGAATGACCTGACTCAGGCTGGCAGTGTCTGAACTGACTTCACGTGTGGCAAGTTCAAAGGGTTGCAGAACCTTGCACAACGTTGAAATCATTCTCCACTGCGCTTGAGTCAGGTGCATTCCCCCTCCTTTGCCTATATCATAGGTAGCTGTATAGGCTTGAATGGCCTTTTGCTGCTCCTCCATCCTCTGAAGCATATAGAGGGTTGAATTCCACCTCGTTACCACCTCTTGCTTCAGATGATGGCGGGGCAGGTTCAGGAGTGTTTGCTGGTGCTCCAGTCTTCGGCACGCGGTGGCTGAATGCCGAAAGTGGCCCGCAATTCTTCGGGCCACCGACAGCATCTCTTGCATGCCCCTGTCGCTTTTTAAATAATTCTGCACCACCAAATTCAATGTATGTGCAAAACATGGGACGTGCTGGAATTTGCCCACATGTAATGCACGCACAATGTTGGTGGCGTTGTCCGATGTCACAAATCCCCAGGAGAGTCCAATTGGGGTAAGCCATTCTGCGATGATGTTCCTCAGTTTCCGTAAGAGGTTGTCAGCTGTGTGCCTCTTATGGAAAGCGGTGATACAAAGCATAGCCTGCCTAGGAACGAGTTGGCGTTTGCGAGATGCTGCTACTGGTGCCGCCGCTGCTGTTCTTGCTGCGGGAGGCAATACGTCTACCCAGTGGGCTGTCACAGTCATATAGTCCTGAGTCTGCCCTGCTCCACTTGTCCACATGTCCGTGGTTAAGTGGACATTGGGTACAACTGCATTATTAAGGACACTGGTGACTCTTTTTCTGACGTCTGTGTACATACTCGGTATCGCCTGCCTAGAGAAATGGAACCTAGATGGTATTTGGTACCGGGGACACAGTACCTCAAGCAATTCTCTAGTTCCCTGTGAATTAACGCTGGATACTGGACACACGTTTAACCCCACCGAAGCTGCCAAGACCTGAGTTATCCGCTTTGCAGCAGGATGACTGCTGTGATATTTCATCTTCCTCGCAAAGGACTGTTGGACAGTCAATTGCTTACTGGAAGTAGTACAAGTGGTCTTCCGACTTCCCCTCTGGGATGACAATCGACTCCCAGCAGCAACAACAGCAGCGCCAGCAGCAGTAGGCGTTACACTTAAGGATGCATCGGAGGAATCCCAGGCAGGAAAGGACTCGTCAGACTTGACAGTGACATGGCCTGCAGGACTATTGGCTTTCCTGTCTAAGGAGGAAATTGACACTGAGGGAGTTGGTGGTGTGGTTTGCAGGAGCTTGGTTACAAGAGGAAGGGATTTAGTTGTCAGTGGACTGCTTCCGCGGTGGTTAAAGTCCTTACCCCTACTTATTACAGCTTGACAAAGGCAACACATGGCTTGACAAATGTTGTCCGCATTTCTGTTAAAATAATTCCACACCGACGAGGTGATTTTTTTTGTAATTTGACCAGGCATGTCAATGGCCATATTAGTCCCACGGACAACAGGTGTCTCCCCGGGTGCCTGACTTAAACAAACCACCTCACCATCAGGATCCTCCTTGTCAATTTCCTCCTCAGCACTAGCAACACCCATATCCTCATCCTGGTGTACTTCAACAGTGACATCTTCAATTTGACTATCAGGAACTGGACTGCGGGTGCTCCTTCCAGCACTTGCAGGGAGCGTGCAAATGGTGGAAGGCGCCACCTCTTCCCGTCCAGTGTTGGGAAGGTCAGGCATCGCAACCGACACAATTGGACTCTCCTTGGGGATTTGTGATTTAGAAGAACGCACAGTTCTTTGCTGTGCTTTTGCCAGCTTAAGTCTTTTCATTTTTCTAGCGAGCGGATGAGTGCTTCCATCCTCATGTGAATCTGAACCACTAGCCATGAACATAGGACAGGGCCTCAGCCGTTCCTTGCCACTCCCTGTCGTAAATGGCATATTGGCAAGTTTTCGCTTCTCATCAGACGCTTTTAATTTTGATTTTTTGGTCATTTTACTGAACTTTTGTTTTTTGGATTTTACATGCTCTCTACTATGACATTGGGTATCGGCCTTGGCAGACGACGTTGATGGCATTTCATCGTCTCGGCCATGACTAGTGGCTGCAGCTTCAGCACGAGGTGGAAGTGGATCTTGATCTTTCCCTATTTTACCCTCCACATTTTTGTTCTCCATTTTTTAATGTGTGGAATTACATGCCAGTAATATATCAATAGCAATGACCTACTGTACCATACTGCTATATATTATATACTGGTGGTCAGCAAAATTATGCACTGTCCTCCTACTATATATACTTTGCACAACTAAAATGCACCACAGGTATGGATGGATAGTATACTTGACGACACAGAGGTAGGTAGAGCAATGGCCTACTGTACCGTACTGCTATATATTATATACTGGTGGTCAGCAAAATTATGCACTGTCCTCCTACTATATATACTGCGCACAACTAAAATGCACCATAGGTATGGATGGATAGTATACTTGATGACACAGAGGTAGGTAGAGCAGTGGCCTACTGTACCGTACTGCTATATATTATATACTGGTGGTCAGCAAAATTATGCACTGTCCTCCTACTATGTATACTGCGCACAACTAAAATGCACCACAGGTATGGATGGATTGTATACTTGACGACACAGAGGTAGGTAGAGCAGTGGCCTACTGTACCGTACTGCTATATATTATATACTGGTGGTCAGCAAAATTATGCACTGTCCTCCTACTATATATGCTGCACACAACTAAAATGCACCACAGGTATGGATGGATAGTATACTTGATGACACAGAGGTAGGTAGAGCAATGGCCTACTGTACCGTACTGCTATATATTATATACTGGTGGTCAACAAAATTATGCACTGTCCTCCTACTATATATACTGCGCACAAGTAAAATGCACCACAGGTATGGATGGATAGTATACTTGACGACACAGAGGTAGGTAGAGCAGTGGCCTACTGTACCGTACTGCTATATATTATATACTGGTGGTCAGCAAAATTATGCACTGTCCTCCTACTATATATACTGCGCACAACTAAAATGCACAACAGGTATGGATGGATAGTATACTTGACGACACAGAGGTAGGTAGAGCAGTGGCCTACTGTACCGTTCTGCTATATATTATATACTGGTGGTCAGAAAAATTATGCACTGTCCTCCTACTATATATACTGCACACAACTAAAATGCACCACAGGTATGGATGGATAGATTACTTGACGACACAGAGGTAGGTAGAGCAGTGGCCTACTGTACCGTATTGCTATATATTATATACTGGTGGTCAGCAAAATGATGCACTGTCCTCCTACTATATATACTGCGCACAACTAAAATGCACCACAGGTATGGATGGATAGTATACTTGACGACACAGAGGTAGGTAGAGCAGTGGACTACTGTACCGTACCGATAT
Source organism: Pseudophryne corroboree (assembly GCF_028390025.1). Classification (NCBI taxonomy): domain Eukaryota; kingdom Metazoa; phylum Chordata; class Amphibia; order Anura; family Myobatrachidae; genus Pseudophryne; species Pseudophryne corroboree. The sequence continues at coordinate 359,718,840 of NC_086454.1, read as the reverse complement.
AATACTGGTGGTCACTGGTCAGCAAAATTCTGCACTGTCCTCCTACTATATACTACAATGCAGCACAGATATGGAGATATGGAGCGTTTTTCAGGCAGAGTACGTATAATACTGGTGGTCACTGGTCAGCAAAATTCTGCACTGTCCTTTTACTATATAATACTGGTGGTCACTGGTCAGCAAAATTCTGCAGTGTCCTCCTACTATATACTACAATGCAGCACAGATATGGAGCGTTTTTCAGGCAGAGAACGTAGATATTTTCAGCACACTGAGCACAGATATTTGCAAGCACACTGAGCACAGATATTTGCAGCAAACTGAGCACAGATATTTGCAGCACACTGAACACAACTGAGAGAACGCGGCACGTCCTCTCGCTATCATCTCCAATGCACAAGTGAAAATGGCGGCGACGCGCGGCTCCTTATATTGAATACGAATCTCGCGAGAATCCGACAGCGTGATGATGACGTTCCGGGGCGTTCTGGTTAACCGAGCAAGGCGGAAAGATCCGAGTCTGCCTCGGACCCGTGTAAAATGGGTGAAGTTCGGGGGGGTTCGGATCCCGAGGAACCGAACCCGCTCATCACTAATCTATATATATATCTATATAGGTTGACCCTCCCATATCCAAAATTCCGAAGCACAGAATATTTCGCAATATATAATTGTTGAGCATGACTGAGATAATGACACCTTGGCTTTCTGATGGTTCAATGTACACACGCTTATTAAAAATATTGTATACAATCTTTTCCAGGCTATGTGTACAAATGTATACATGCATTATGTATTTAGACTGAGACCCCTCCCCAAAATGTCTCATTATGGTATGCAATTATTCCAAAATACAGAAAATCCGATATACAAAATACTTATGGTCTCAGTAATTTTGGCTATAGGAGACTATGGGGGTCATTCCGAGTTGATCGCTCGCTAGCTAGTTTTAGCAGCCGTGCAAACGCTATGCCGCCGCCCACTGCGGAGTGTATTTTAGCTTAGCAGAAGTGTGAACGCATGTGCAGCCGATCTCTGCAAAAACAGTTTGTGCAGTTTCAGAGTAGCTCTGAACCTACTCAGCGCTTGTGATCACTTCAGCCTATTCGTGTCCGAGTTTGACGTCATACACCCGCCCAGCGAACGCCCAGACACGCCTGCGTTTTTTCAGACACGCCTGCGTTTTTTCAGACACGCCTGCGTTTTTGCAAACACTCCCTGAAAACGGTCAGTTGACATCCAGAAACGCCCCTCTCCTGTCAATCTTCTTGCGGCCGTCAGTGCGAAGAAAAATTTCATTAGAACCTGTGCACAACCACAACGGGATTTGTACCTGTACGACGCGCGTGTGCATTGCGGCCCATACGCATGCACAGAAATGCAGCTTTTTCACCTGATCGCTGCGCTGCGAAAATCGTCAGCGAACGATCAACTCGGAACGACCCCCTCAGCCTGTATATACATAATGTTTCACTTTCACATTAGGATTTTACGTCCAACTTCCAATTCAAAATCAGATTCCTGCCACAGCAAGTCTTTCATCAGCCGGATTTGGTTGCAGCTGTCTCTGGGGGTTAGGGGCACAGAGCTCAAGTTGAAATGTTCTTCATATCAACATGTTCACAATATCAACATCTGACCCTAAAACTAAACCCTAACACTAATGCTAACACTAACCCATAACACTAATGCTAACACTAACCCCTAACACTAAACCCTAACACTAACCCTTAACTCTAACACTAAACCCTAACACTAACCCTTAACTCTAACACTAACCACTAACTGTTCCACACTTACCACTAACCATAACACCAACACTAACCCCTAACCCTAACGGGGACACTAACCCCTAACACTAAACACTAACCATAACACTTACCACTAACCATAACACTAACCCCTAACCCTAATAGTAACACTAACCCCTACCACTAACCCCTAACTCTAACACTTATCACTAACCATAACACTAACTCTAACCCCTAACGGTAACACAAACTCCTAACATTAACCCCTAACCCTAATTGTGACACTTACAACTAACCATAACACTAACCTCTAACCCTAACGGTAACACTAATCCTAACACTAATTTATAACCCTAACGTTATCACCTAACCATAACACTAACTCTAAACCCTAATGGTAACACTAACCCTAACCCCTAACCATAACACTTACCACTAACCATAACACTAACAGTAACCCCGGCCTAACCATAACACTAATCCCTAACGCTGTCACCTAACCATAACACTAACCACTAACCCAAACAATAACCCCTAACCGTAACTCCTAACCGTAACATTTACCACTAACACTAACCCCTAACCCTCACAGTAACACTAATTCTAACACTAATCCCTAACCCTAACGCTATCACCTAACCATAACACTAACACTAACCCCTAACAGTAACACTAAACCTATCCCCTAACCGTAACACTTACCACTAACCATAATACTAACCCCTAACCCTAACGATAACACTAACCTAAACCCTAACAGTAACACTAAACCTATCCCCTAACCGTAACACTTACACTAACCCCTAACCCTAACGACAACACTAACCCTAACCCCTATCTGTAACATTTACCACTAACCATAACACTTTCAGTAACCCCTAACCCTAATGGTAACACTAATCCATAACCTTAACGCTATCACCTAACCATAACACTAACACTAACCCTAAGCCCTAACTGTAACACTTACCCCTAACCATAATAACACTAACCCATAACCCTAACGATAACACTAATCCCTAACCTTAATGCTATTACCTAACCATAACACTAACACTAACCCCTAACCATAACACTAACCCCTAACCCTAAACCCTAACTGTAACACTTACCCCTAACCGTAACACTAACCCCTAACCCTAAGCCCCGACTGTAACACTTACCCCTAACCATAACACTAACCCCTAACCCTAAACCCTAACTGTAACACTTACCCCTAACCGTAACACTAACCCCTAACCCTAAGCCCCGACTGTAACACTTACCCCTAACCATAACACTAACCCCTAACCCTAAGCCCCGACTGTAACACTTACCCCTAACCATAACACTAACCCCTAACCCTAAACCCTAACTGTAACACTTACCCCTAACCATAACACTAACCCCTAACCCTAAACTGTAACACTAACCCCTAACCATAACACTAACCCCTAACCCTAAACCCTAACTGTAACACTTACCCCTAACCGTAACACTAACCCCTAACCCTAAACCCTAACTGTAACACTTACCCCTAACCATAATAACACTAACCCCTAACGCTAAACCCTAACTGTAACACTTACCCCTAACCGTAACACTAACCCCTAACCCTAAACCCTAACTGTAACACTTACCCCTAACCATAATAACACTAACCCCTAACGCTAAACCCTAACTGTAACACTTACCCCTAACCGTAACACTAACCCCTAACCCTAAACCCTAACTGTAACACTTACCCCTAACCATAATAACACTAACCCCTAACCCTAAGCCCTAACTGTAACACTTACCCCTAACCGTAACACTAACCCCTAACCCTAAACCCTAACTGTAACACTTACCCCTAACCATAATAACACTAACCCCTAACCCTAAACCCTAACTGTAACACTTACCACTAACCGTAACACTAACCCCTAACCCTAACGATAACACTAATCCTAACACTAATTCCTAACCTTAACGCTATCACCTAACCATAACACTTACCCTTAACCCTACCTGTAACACTAACCCCTAACACTAACCCCTAACCCTAATCCGTAAGCGTAACACGTACCACTAACCATAACACTAACCCCTAACCCTAACGATAACACTAATCCTAACACTAATTCCTAACCTTAACGCTATCACCTAACCATAACACTTACCCTTAACCCTACCCGTAACACTAACCCCTAACACTAACCCCTAACCCTAATCCGTAGGCGTAACACGTACCACTAACCATAACACTTACCCCTAACCGTAACACTTACCCCTAACCATAATAACACTAACCCCTAATGCTAAACCCTAACTGTAACACTTACCCCTAACCGTAACACTAACCCCTAACCCTAAACCCTAACTGTAACACTTACCCCTAACCATAATAACACTAACCCCTAACCCTAAGCCCTAACTGTAACACTTACCCCTAACCGTAACACTAACCCCTAACCCTAAACCCTAACTGTAACACTTACCCCTAACCATAATAACACTAACCCCTAACCCTAAACCCTAACTGTAACACTTACCACTAACCGTAACACTAACCCCTAACCCTAACGATAACACTAATCCTAACACTAATTCCTAACCTTAACGCTATCACCTAACCATAACACTTACCCTTAACCCTACCTGTAACACTAACCCCTAACACTAACCCCTAACCCTAATCCGTAAGCGTAACACGTACCACTAACCATAACACTTACCCCTAACCGTAACACTAACCCCTAACCCTAAACCCTAACTGTAACACTTACCCCTAACCATAATAACACTAACCCCTAACCCTAAGCCCTAACTGTAACACTTACCCCTAACCGTAACACTAACCCCTAACCCTAAACCCTAACTGTAACACTTACCCCTAACCATAATAACACTAACCCCTAACCCTAAACCCTAACTGTAACACTTACCACTAACCGTAACACTAACCCCTAACCCTAACGATAACACTAATCCTAACACTAATTCCTAACCTTAACGCTATCACCTAACCATAACACTTACCCTTAACCCTACCTGTAACACTAACCCCTAACACTAACCCCTAACCCTAATCCGTAAGCGTAACACGTACCACTAACCATAACACTAACCCCTAACCCTAACGATAACACTAATCCTAACACTAATTCCTAACCTTAACGCTATCACCTAACCATAACACTTACCCTTAACCCTACCCGTAACACTAACCCCTAACCCTAATCCGTAGGCGTAACACGTACCACTAACCATAACACTTACCCCTAACCGTAACACTTACCCCTAACCATAATAACACTAACCCCTAACGCTAAACCCTAACTGTAACACTTACCCCTAACCGTAACACTAACCCCTAACCCTAAACCCTAACTGTAACACTTACCCCTAACCATAATAACACTAACCCCTAACCCTAAGCCCTAACTGTAACACTTACCCCTAACCGTAACACTAACCCCTAACCCTAAACCCTAACTGTAACACTTACCCCTAACCATAATAACACTAACCCCTAACCCTAAACCCTAACTGTAACACTTACCACTAACCGTAACACTAACCCCTAACCCTAACGATAACACTAATCCTAACACTAATTCCTAACCTTAACGCTATCACCTAACCATAACACTTACCCTTAACCCTACCCGTAACACTAACCCCTAACACTAACCCCTAACCCTAATCCGTAGGCGTAACACGTACCACTAACCATAACACTTACCCCTAACCGTAACACTAACCCCTAACCCTAATCCGTAGGCGTAACATGTACCACTAACCATAACACTAACCCCTAACGCTATCACCTAACCATAACATCAACACTAAATCCTAATGCTAACACTTACCCCTAACCATAACACGAACCCCTAACACTTATCCCTATCCCTAATGATAATGTGAAGATATTCACTGTCGACATGTTATATGCCCATGTCGACATTTTACAGATGATGACATTTTTGCTATGTAGACATCATAACATCCGACACTCTGGTGCTGACATGAATGTCGGCATAGGACTGTGGACACACGGTATGCAGACCCATTAGAGGGTTACCGCTTACTAAACACAGTGAGAACTCTTTAAACTTTGTTTTTAGAGACTTTCTATTTTGTTGATGAAACACAACCTCCTTTCCTGAAATACTAACTGATAAACGATTCTCATCTAATGCAATTAGGGAACTTTATCTTAATTATATCCCCAACGCTTCAAAGGCAGAACTTGCTCAGCTTTCTTAATTTTACATTTCAACGTGAAATATGAACTGCAGCCGTTTCTATAGAGTGCACCTGACACCGGCGAGGATTCAGACGCTTCATCATCTATCTGCACTCGCCTTTCACTTACTAAGCTATCAGAGATAGTTCACAGGCACTGTGCCCTCTACATTCTCTACTCGGCTGCAGAGCTTACTCCTAAGTGACATTCCAAAACCTCCATTATTTTGATAATACATCAGACATCCTTGTGTGTGTGTCTGAGGGGACATGGGAGCTTATAGCTTGCCCGGACTAATCTGTGTGTGCATAGATGTCATAAAATCACAAGATTATTCCGGACATACTGACAGTATCTTGTGAGATTAGATCTGCGGACGAGGGAGAAGTCAGATGCGATTCGCACACTCCGTTCATCTCTGTAATACATAAATATACATCACTGGTGGCCACTAAGCACTTCAGACATTGCCTATCTCAGCAATGCACTGATGGGGAAGAAGGAGAGAGAAAGAGAAAGAGAGAGAGAGAGAGAGAGAGAGAGAGAGAGAGAAGTTTGCAAAAAAAAAGTCCAAAAACAGCACTTAAGTAATATGAAATAAAACAAAAAAATAAAACACCAACGCCACCTGTGCTGTATAATTATACAATAATTTGTGTGGAATGGTCCCATGCCAAAATATAGCTCAACTGGACCACACAAAGAGTTTCATCTGTCCAGTGGTTAGTCAGATCCATCCATGTTAATAGAACACTCCAAAAATATAAAAAAATAGCATAATACAGTCTGCACATGTGCTTAATTCCAAGCAGGATAATAAGATGCACGTAGAAAATGAAAATCAATAAAGAACTTTTCTGATATCTGTGTGAGATGATTAGGAACCAAATTGATCACAAAGAAAACATCTACTCAATGCGTTTCGTCGGATCCCCAAAGTGGCGAATCCAGTGACTTCATCAGGAGTGATGAAATCATATGGATAAATTATGATGAAATGGAAGCTGCATCATACCACCCAGGTTCTGCCTAGACAAGGCCGTCCCTCAAAACTCAACATCGGAGCAAGAGGGAAACTTGTGAGGGAGCCATGGAGAGGCCACTATGACTTTGCAGGAGATACAGAGTCCAGTGGCTGAGACTGGAGTGAGGGTGCACCAGTCAGTCATACCAAGAGGTATTTGCTGAAGAAAAAACACATCAAGGCACGTCTGGCCAGAAAACACAAGAGTGATCCGACTAAGATCTGGGATAAGGTTTTATGGTCAGATAAACCAAAAATGTATCTTTTTGGCCTCAATTCAAAATGTTATGTGTGTCACAGATCTAACACTACCCATTCCTCAGCAAACCAAACACCATCCCATTCCCAGCAGTGAATTATAGAGGTGGCAGCATCATGTTGTGGGGATGTTTTTCCTCAGCGGCAACTGGTAAACTTGTTAAAATTGAATTGTGACTAGATGGTGCAAAATACAGGGAGATACTGAAAGAAAACCTGCATCAGTCTTCTAGAAAACTAAAGCTACAAGCACAAGGTTAAAGCAACATTGATTAAACAACACATAGGTGAGTGTTCTACAATTGCTCTATTGGAAGGTAAGACTTTGATGAATTTATATAATGTGATAGTATTAGAGATGTTGGGGACCCATGTTATGAAGTCACCTGGTCGTGGTACATGGATCCGCATATTTGCGCAAATGTGTGCTAAGAACTTCACTTGTACTCCATGTTAATTATGAGGGTTTATCTAAATTATTTGGATTATCAGTGTTCTTGGTGCTAAGAGTGCGCATCATAAGGGCCGAAACTAGGTTTGTGCGGAGGGGGCACCGCACATAGCGCTGCAGGGTAGGGGGTGCTGTTGGCACACTTGTCAATTATCTGTTTTAATTATTTTCACTTACAGCTTCACCCCTTTTTGAAGCCCAGCATCTCCTGACCGCCACTTCTCCTACCCTGACCCTTTTGTCCCTACTACTTACATGAACTAAACTTGAGATTTCATTGTTAGTCAGTCACATTGTCCTTTATTGCATTTCAAGATGCTGACATACCCGGGATTCGAACCTATTGCCTGTGGTATTGCAGTCAGACAATCTATTCATTGAGCTATCTGCACTTGCATAGAAAGGTAGATCATTCTAAGCTAGAGAATTCTATTTGAGGCTTACCTTGTACTTTGTGAAACAATGAGCAGCATTGCGGCTGAGCAGATCTATGTAGTGTGGCTGCAAGAGATTGGGTGTGTGGCTGCACACTACATAGATCTGCTCAGTTACAATGCTGATTTTTTTTTTTTACAAAGTACCAGTAGCTTCAGAGCCGGCCCTAACCAATATGATGCCCTAGGCAAGATTTTGGCTGATGCCCCCTAGCACCGCCGCTAGTTCTGCAGGAGATGATGGCATGAGTCAGCTGGTAGCTCTGCTAATGTCGGGCGCCTTTTGTTTATAAAAATGCATCTTATTTGCATTACTATGTGGCTAGGATGCACATGCAGCTTCTGTTGATTAAAATGATATGCAGCATGCCTATATTCTGTGTGTGACTGCGGCTGTATCTGCATATGAAATGCTACATTACAGTGGTTTCCAGGACTACACTGCAACGAAGCATTTTGTATGCAGATACAGCCGTAGTCACACACAGAATATAGGCATGCCGCATATCATTTTAATCAGCAGAAGCTGCTGGTGCCCCTAAGCATACCAAATGCCCTAGGCAATTGCCTAGTTTGCCTATGCCTAAGGCCGGCTCTGAGTAGCTTCATATAGTGTTCCTAGTTTTTATGCAGAATCAAATAGCTCAATGAATAGGGTGTTTGATTAGAATTCAGCAGGTTATAGGTTTGAACCCTGGGTATGGCAGTATATTGAAATGAATTAAATAAAAGGTATTGTAACTGAATAACAACGAGATCTCAAACTAAGTGCATGTGGTATAAAGAGGATTTGTGTCCATGTTCTTGCAGTGGTCTATAAATGTGTGTGTATTATATATATATATATATATATATATATGTATATATCACGTCACTGATAGATATATATATATATATATATATATATATATATATATATAATGTGGGAATGGGCATCATAGCATGGGCTTTCTCCGGGATCAATCATGTCATGCCCTTTCCCCATGAGGCATGCGCCTTATGTCCCTATTGGAAAAATGGGGGGCGCCAATACTCTGTCTGGCACAGGGCACCAAAAAGTGTAGTTACGACTCTGCGCATCATTATTTCTCTTCCTCCAGCAGAGTGTTCTACAATTGACAAGTCAAAGTCCTAATCTCAGTCCTACTGAGATTAAGTGGCGTTATTTGAAAACTGCTGTACACATTCCACAAGCGTCATTCGAGCAACCTGTACAAATGGGAGCAAATCTGGAAGGTACGAATGTGTCCACATACAGTACACCTTTCCCTTTTTGTTTCATTTGGCACAAAATGCTTAGCGTGGCTAAGGTGCTACACCGCGATTAGCGATTGGATGATTCCCAATTTTTTTTTCTGTAAAAGATTTCATATACATTAGCAGATAAAAGTAGCATATCTTTAGAAGGGATATGGTCACACGGTCACACTTAGGTCGACAGTCATTAGGTCGACCACTATTGGTCGACACGCATTAGGTCGACATGGTCACTAGATCGACATGGACAGTAGGTCAACATGAACAAGATCAACATGGAAAAGGTCGACATGAGTTTTTCAAATTTTTTGGGAACTTTTTCATACTTTCCAATTCACGTGGACTACAATTGGGAACTGTAACCTGTGCCGAGCGCAGCGGTAGCAGAGCGAGGCACCTTGCCCGAAGCCGAGGGGACACGGTGCACTAAGTGGGGTTCCCCGTCACTTTGCGAAGAAAACGACACCAAAAAAAGTGAAAAACTCATGTCGACCTTTTTTCATGTCGACCGTGTTCACGTCGACCTAATGACCATGTCGTCCTAATGCATGTCGACCAATAGTGGTCGACCTAGTGACTGTCGACCTAAGTCTTGTCGACCTAATGACCCATACCCCTTTAGAAAAATCACAAGGTGTGGCTAATTTGCAGATTAGATTTGGTTAATTTGGCCATATGGCTACACTACGGAGAAGCACTGGCGTTTCTATAATGGGTGCAGTGTGTGCGGTGCACACGGGCCCCTGAGTCCAGAGCGGGCCCCCACCGCACACGCTGCACCCATTTTCTGAATACTCACCCCTCCGGAGTCCCGCGGCGACGTCCACGGCGGTGTTAAAACCGCTGAGCCATTTTCACGGAGTTCTGCGCATGCGCAGTAGAGAAATCTCAGGGAAAATGGCCGCCGTGCCATTTTCCCGGAGATCTGCGCATGCGCAGTAGAGTCTGAGCGCTCTAGTGCTCAGACTCTCAGCGCTGCAGTCAGAGAGGAGGGTGCCTGAACGGAGGAGGCTGCACCCGGGCCTCCTCCTCTCTTAAAACGCAGCTGCGGAGAAGTGTGTGTGGACACATCTGTAGCACAGGAAACAATCAGTCCAGAATAGTGTGCCACCCTGGCAGCACCTCACCCTAACAGGTGTACAATTGTTTATGCAGCATAAAGTGGTTCCACTAAGTAGTAATCTGCAGGGGTTCAATACTTATGCAAACAACATTTTTCATTTTTTCTAAAAATAAAAACAAAAAACAAATCTGCAGACAGATAAAGAGTTATGAGCTTGAAAATTTACTTTAAGAGCCTCCTGGTAAGCAATAAAAAAGAATACTGCCGGAACAATCTGTGTAAGTGTCACACGTACGGGGACGGCTGGTGCCTGCAATTGCAGCAATCTCAGTGTTGTTTAAACTCGTCTTTGTAAAACAACTATTTCAGCTTTAGCACAAACTCTCAATGTGTGAAATGTGTTTGGAACAGTTTTCTGCCACCAATGATTGTTCAGTGTTTTGCACAGCATAGTGTAATAAACAAAACCTTGGCTGATTCTAATGCTTAAATCGCAGTAGACGAAAAAGCATAAAGGACAGTCGGGGTCTTCAAGTACCAGTGGCAAAACTTGTGAGTGGTGGGCCCAGGTACAAAAATATGCTTCCCCCCTCTTCCCACCCCACTCCAAGGTTACAATATGCCACATGGCAGTGGGTGATGGGGAGAGAGAATGGGTGACAAGCAGTGCATTACAGGGAGAGGTAGAGATTGAAGGAAAAAGGAGACTGGGTTGGGGAGAGGGTGAGAGGGAGCAGGTGATGGGGAGATGATGACAGGGAGAAGCAGTGGGTGAAAGGGAGAGGGTGGCACAGAGAGGCAGAGAGTGATGGTGAGAGGATGAGGATGACAGAGTGGGGCTGACAAGCAGAGGGTGACGGTGAGAAGCAGTAGAGGACAGGGAGAGGGTGACAGAGAGGCAGAGGGTGATGAGGAGAGGGTTAGGGTGACGGTGAGAGGCTGACAAGCAGAGGGTGACGGTGAGAAGCAGTAGAGGACAGGGAGAGGGGTGACAGAAAGGCAGAGGGTGATGGGGAGAGGGTTAGGGTGACGGTGAGAGGCTGACAAGCAGAGGGTGAAAGGGAGAGGCAGGGGGTGATGGGGAGAGCATAACAAGCAGTGGGTGGAAGGGAGAGGCAGAGGTCATGGAGAGTAGATGAAAGGGATAGGCAGTGGGTGATGGGGAGAGAGGGTGACATAGAGAGACAGAGGGTGATGAGGAGAGGCAATGGGCGATGGGGAGAGGGTGAGAGGGAAAGGCAGTGAGTGACAGGGAGAGGGTGAAGGGTAGAGGCAGAAGAAAGGAGTAAATGGGGTAAACTGGATTGAAAGGGTTCACTAGGACATGAAGGGAAAGTATCAGTGGGGGAAACAAGCAGAAAAAACAAGGGGTTTAACATGAGAGCTAAGGAAAGAATGCTAGGAGAGAGAGGGAGAGAGAAAGAAGGAGAGAGAGAGAGAGAGAGAGAGAGAGAGAGAGAGAGAGAGAGAGAGAGAGAGAGAGAAATGGGGAAGGAGAGAAAGAAGGGGATAGAGGGAGAGAGAGAGGAGAGAAAGAACGGAAGAGAGAGGGAGAGGGAAATGGAGGAGAGAAAGAAGGGGAGAGAGAGAGAGAGAAATGGGGAAGGAGAGAAAGAAGGGGATAGAGAGGGAGAGAGAGAGGAGAGAAAGAACGGAAGAGAGAGGGAGAGGGAAATGGAGGAGAGAAAGAACGGGAGAGAGAGGGAGAGGGAAATGGAGGAGGAGAGAAAGAAGGGGAGAGAGAGGGAGAGGGAAATGGAGGAGGAGAGAAAGAAGGGGAGAGAGAGGGATAGGGAGGGGAGAGAGAGGGAGAGAGAAAGAAGGAGAGAGAGGGAAATGGGGGAGGAGAGAGAGAGAGAGAGGGAGAGGGAGGGGAGAGAGAGGGAGAGAGAGGGAAATGGGGGAGGAGAGAAAGAGAGAGAGAGGGAGGGGAGAGAGAGGGAGAGAGAAAGAAGGAGAGAGAGGGAAATGGGGGAGGAGAGAAAGGGAGAGGGAGGGGAGAGAGAAAGAATGAGAGAGAGGGAAATGGGGGAGGAGAGAAAGAAGGGGAGAGAGAGAGAGAGAGGGAGGGGAGAGAGAGAGAGAGGGAGGGGAGAGAGAGAGAGAGAGAGGGAGGGGAGAGAGAGATTGGGAGTATACTGTGAGTGAGGAACTAATCTTTCACCCACTCCACAGTCTTGGTGCATGACACAGCAGCTTCAAAGCCCCGGACCCATGAGAGATGGAGGAGACTCTGAGCGACGTGCCTACCTTTAGCACCATCTGGGACAGCCGACGCGCCTCTCCTCTGGTTTTTGTGACGATGCCAGTCACTAAATCATGGCGAGAGAGGAGAAGGGAGAGAGTGGCCCCTCTTTCATCTCTCTCCGGGTATGGAGGCTGTCATTAATGTAAGCTCCAGGCTCATGTACTACACTGCAGGCTGAATTACAGCGTCACTCAGGGGGGAGGAGCTCAGAGGACATGGGAGGAGAAGGGAGAGAGTGGCCCCTCCTTCCCTTATTGCCGGACTGCTGCCAGTCACTAGGTTCAGTGCAGGCAGCGGCTGCGTTGATTCTGGAGTATTGGTGGCACACAGCACAGCGGCATACAATGAGTCAGTGTGACCCAATGTAATGGCAGCAATTGTGGGCCCCTTCATTGCGGCGTGCTCAGCGCAGTGCACCGGCTGCTTGCACCGCTAGTTCCACCACTGCCTAGTGTCCTGTCTGCTTCCAGATTATGGGGGAGATATACTAAGCCTAGGAGAGAGATAAAGTGGAGAGAGATAAAGTACCAGCCAATCCGCTCCTAACTGCCATGTTACAGGCTGTGGTTGAACGATGACAGAAGCTGATTGGCTAGAACTTTATCTCTCTACAAGCATTGACAAATCTCTTCCATAGGGGCAGATGTTCTGTACTAAACCTTGGAGGTGATCAAGTGTAGAGAGAGATAAAGTACCAGACAATCAGCCCTCAACTGCCATCTTACAGGTGATGTTTGAACAACAAAAGTATTATTGAGGAAAATTGCAGAAGTCCCATACAGAATGTCCTTACCAAATCAGAAAGCCTTAGAACATGCTGATAGGAGTTAATTAGATTTTCTTAGAATAACGATATTAATACATTCTAAAACAACAAATATTTTAACGTCATTTTACGTCCCCGGAACTTTTAGTTTAATTGATTTTGTAACTTTTTCTTACTACTTTTATTTATTTGTGAATCCCTTTGGAAGCAGATGTACTGTTGAACAGCGCATTGTTTTTGTGCGCAGGTATCCGGGGGAAACCGTTTCATAAAACTCGCAACAAGTTTCCTCTTCTAATATACTGTATAATAGATCGCGGTATCTCTTCTTGCCACTCGCTTCCTTCTGTTGCGTCGCGCCGTCTGAGTATTATCGGAAATATCAGATTTCGTTGGAAACATTTCTCAGATATTGTCTTTAAAGCGATGAGATTAGATTTCCTGTGGGTCTCCGGCACATCCAACAATTTCCATTCTTCCCCCTTTATCTTATTAAAATAATTATTCTCATTATCCAAACAGCCTGCAAGATGTAAAACATCAAATTTTGTTATGACAACGTTAAGGGACAAAGAGCGATCTGAAGTAACAGGCTTGGCGCCAAATATGTCACCGACACAATAACAATATGCCGCCTTGCCCTATTTTCTCATGATGTGAAGTGAACGTATTCATTTAGCAGATTAAACTGGAATGACATTTAAACGCACGCGCTGCTGGTGTAAAGTAGGGCACAGTCACTAGGAAACTCATTAAAAAAAATAAAGGACGGACGCTTAGGAGCTGATAAGCAAGACCGCCATCCACACTTGCAGAGTATTATTGAATAAAGCAAAGCAGATTACCCAATGGCTAATGATTACACGGTCATCCTATTACTGTACCAGACTATAGATGATAATGGAATGTGGGTTCACTTTGAATAGATAGGATTAGACGTGAGTGGGGAATGTGTTTCGCATTTTGTCCCAGACCTGGGTGAGCAGACTGAAAATAGACGCGGATTAGGAGAGATAACACATGACGAAAGTTTAATGGAATGTTCCATCTGCTGGAGACGATTTTTTGGGTACCGTAATCTCCCGCACCCCCAGAAGAGTAGCCGCCCCTCCCACATCCTGACCACTTCCTAGTAAAGTGGGCACCATGGGGAATTAAATACCGTCCGGGATGAGAGGCGGAGCCTAATGATGTGATTCTACGATAACTGTCATTTTATTACCGCACTCTATTGAAATGTGCTGGAATATCTGCATTATCACAGTGATGGCGCGGGAGCCTAATGACGCAGTAGTCTGCCCCGCCCTCATCACCGCCCATCGGCTGCTTTTCTCCGGGCTTCTCCCAAAGAGGAAGAATTCAGAAGTTGGAAAGTATGGTGAAAGTGCCTGGTTCAGGTTTGGTTGGATAGAACATAGGGGGTCATTCCGAGTTGTTCACTCGTTGCTGATTTTTGCTATGCTACGATTTGTTGCAAACTGCGCATGCGCAAGGCACGCAGGGCGCATGCGCTTAGTTATTTAACTAAAAACTTAGCAGATTAGCTGTGGATTCTGCGGCGCTTTTCAGTCGCACTGCTGATCGGAGAATGATTGACAGGAATCATCGTTTCTGGGTGGTAACTCAACGTTTTCCCGGCGTTTGCAAAAAAACGCAGGCGTGTCAGGGAAAAATGCGGGAGTGTCTGGAGAAATGGGGGAGTGGCTGGCCGAACGCAGGGCGTGTTTGTGACGTCAATCCAGGAACTAAACGAACTGAGGTGATCGCAGTCTAGGAGTAGGTCCGGAGCTACTCAGAAACTGCAAGGAATTATTTAGTAGCAGTTCTGCTAATCTTTCATTCACTATTCTGCTAAACTAAGATACACTCCCAGAGGGCGGCGGCCTAGCGTGTGCAATGCTGCTAAGAGCAGCTAGTGAGCGAAGAACTCGGATTGAGGGCCACAGTTGCTGGTTCCTTGGAAGTAGCAGCGATGATTACGACACATGCGATAATGCAGCAGGAGGAGTCTGATATAAATAGACACCTCCTGCACACATGTACGATCCAGTGCTGCGCCGGTGGATCACTCTGCGGCACCATTGGCCCAGCTGAGTAATCCTGCGGTTACTTCATTGCTGAAGCCAAGAAATCGACTGAATCACCAATGACGGCTCTCCTGGTAACAGCTGTCCTTTGCAATAGAACTTGGGTTTATTACTGTACATGCGTCAGCTGACGCACACGCTGCGGGGGTGCGGGGAGGGATCTGATTGGATCCCTCTCAGGGAGAAAACTTGAAAAGAAGCCCATAAACTTCTATTGGGTAACATTTCACCGCGTCCAACCTCTGCGATGTATCTCATTCCAGAAGCTTGGTGCAGTTGGCGGCCAAACCTCAGAAAACTGCATTTTCGTAGGTTTGACCGCAAAAACCGTCATTATTACATCTTGCCTTATATCTCTCCAAGATGTTATAACTCTCTTTAGTTTGCTCTTGCAGTTACATACAGTATATGATGTGTAGTGAAATAATAACTTAATTAATGTTTTAAAGAATATCCTTCGTTCTCATCCAGGAATTAGGCGCAGGCGATTGCAATGTTACAGTGTGACGTTTGTAAGCAGAGAATGTTGTAGCGGTAGCAGTGTGTGTGTATAATACCTAGCTGTGGCTCCCATTATACTTATCACACTGCCTTAGGGGGGTCGATGATCAAGTGTAATAAACACATATAAATACAATAGAATAAAATAACTGTTCCTGCAATTACTGCTAAATGCACAAATACCAATAGACGGAGGGGATATGATAGGGCAGCGCACATTACAGGGCATTAATAGCAATTTGCAGCTATCACTGGTAGGCACACCACTTAAGGTGATTATAAATAATAAGAGGCAGCAGGAGGTATACATGTTTACCCCATGCCAGCATGTATATCGTTATTTCACAAGCTTCCTTGCGCTCATAGGACTTCCATTCACTAGGACCCGGTTGGAAAGCTTTTTATCGAGCTTTTTGCAGACAGCGTGACATTCCGTAATGACGGGATGTGTTACTGGCGATGCACGCACCTGTCTGCAGTACGCGGAAATGATACTCATTCTGTCCACATGTCTGATACATATACATCCACTCTGGACCTGATTATATTGACACTTCCATGAAAATGAGTGTTTTTCTGTTTCGCTCTATGGGGGTCATTCCGACCTGATCGCACGCTGCCGTTTTTTGCTGCGCTGCAATTAGGTCAGAACTGCGCATGCGTATGCACCGCAATGCGCAGGCGCATCGTACAGGTACAAAGAGGATCGTTTTTTTTTGGGGGGGGGGGGGGGGGGGGTGTTTGCCGACATGAACACCGTATAAGTGTACCTCGTTCACTCGCATGGCTCGCTTCGGGCACAGTGCGCTCAGCACACTATTAAATTCCTCCTCCAAGTCCACTGGGATGGTAAACTTTGAACAAGCCGGTTTCAATGAAAAAATCATAAAAAACTCATGTCGACTTTTTGACCTGTTGACATTTTAAATGTCGGTATTTTGACCATGTCGGTATTTTGACTGTCGGTCAATGATTGTTGGTATTTTGACCGCCGGGATTTTGATTGTAGGTAAATTATTAAATTGACCACATCCCATATATATGTATGTATATATATTTCAAGTCTACATGCTTCATATTTACTAAACGGTCTTTAATTTGCAAGGACTATGAATGATGTTTACATGATATTTACACAATTGTAATATTTATGTTTCTATGCATGCTATGTGCACTTTTATTAGGTTTATAAAATACTATTTATTTAAGATGAGGATTTTAAAAGCAAATACATATATTATAATCAAATTTCCAGGAGCGCTGTGAGCTGGGTCCCCTAGGGTGGCATAGCTTGTAATGCACTTACTTGCCGTAGCGGAGCAAGTGGTGCCTGACTGCGCCGTGCCACAGGCTTGACTGACTGTGCCACCTGCAATGTTATAACGGTCATTTATCTGTTTCAAAAGGGACTATGTATCATAGGTGCCGATGGGGGGGCCTGAAATTTATGGCTGCACAATAAGCAGGTCTGTCTTAACAGCATTGGGCAAAGCAAAACACTGGGGCCCCTACACACCCATTCATGGGAACCAATAAAAAAATCATAACTTACCTCTCCTGCGGTCCCACACCGTTTCTCCATATACAATGAACGGCTGTCAGTACTCTGATTGGTGGATAGCTCCAGCCATCGACCAACAGCATGCTGGCTGCCAGCCATTCACTGCCTGGCTGCAGGCAGGTAGGTAGAGAACGCTGCCTGGCCGTTCTGATTGTGTGACCACAACTCACCCTAGCTCGAAGGCCCCTAGAATTGTGGGGCCCTAGGCAGCTTCCTGGCGTGCCTTCATGTTAACATGGCCCTGATAATAAGGAATTCATTCTTGGGGATATTGCTCAGTTTGTTCTTGCTGGGACATGGGGGGTCATTCCGAGTTGTTCGCTCGTTATTTTTTTCTCGCAACGGAGCGATTAGTCGCTAATGCGCATGCGCAATGTTCGCACTGCGACTGCGCCAAGTAAATTTGCTATGCAGTTAGGTATTTTACTCACGGCTTTTTCTTCGTTCAGGCGATCGGAGTGTGATTGACAGGAAGTGGGTGTTTCTGGGCGGAAACAGGCCGTTTTATGGGCGTGTGGGAAAAACGCTACCGTTTCTGGGAAAAACGCGGGAGTGGCTGAAGAAACGGAGGAGTGTCTGGGCAAACGCTGGGTGTGTTTGTGACGTCAAACCAGGAACGAAACTGACTGAACTGATCGCAGTGGCAGAGTAAGTCCCGAGCTACTCAGAAACTGCAAATAAATTTCTATTCGCAATTTTGAGAATCTTTCGTTCGCAATTTTGCTAAGCTAAGATTCACTCCCAGTAGGCGGCGGCTTAGCGTGTGCATTGCTGCTAAAAGCAGCTTGCGAGCGAACAACTCGGAATGAGGGCCATGAGACGGTGGCTATGATAAATCCTGATGAAGAAGAGTACAGTAAATATCTTTACTCACCCGTTGTGCAAGTGTTCTGACAGCGGAATGACGGGCCCTGGGTAGATTCTCATACCTGTAGAACAGTGGCGTAACTAGAAATTTTTCTCCCCCAAGCCACAAGCTTAAAAATTCTCTGGTGCCCCCCCCCCCCATAATTGGCACTAGTAAAGTGATGATTCCGCGTGCCACAAAAAGGGACGTGGTTTTGTTGGAATGGGCGTGGCTTTGCATAAAGGGGCGTGGCATTGCAGGAAAAGACTACCTTACACCCCAGTTTTGCAACCTTCACGTCCAGACATTGGGCACCACAGGAAAAAAATAATAATCCTGATTCATGCCCCTTACATTATTTGTCATTTTTCTCCTTATAGTAATGTCCAGTATACATTATGCCACATACTGCAATGTCCGTGATACATTATGCCACACACCGTAATGCCCATTACACATTAAGTCCTACAGTAAGGCTTCTAATTACTTTTAAATTACTTGCTCGTTGCCAGGGGTTTCATGCTCTTGGTTCCATGCACGGTGCCAGGGGTTTTCATGCTCAGGGTGTCATGCTCGTTGCCAGGGGTTTCATGCGGTAGGTGTTATGCTTGTTGCCAGAGGTATCATGTGCTGGGTTTCAAGCTTGTTGCCAGGTGGTAATATTTATTGCCAGGGGTATCATGCACTGGGTGTCATGCTCATTGCTAAGGGGTAATGCTTGTTGTCAGGGATTTCATGAGCTGGGTGTTGTGCTTGTAACCAGGGGGTAATGCTTGTTGCTAGGGATGTGCTCCCAGTGCCACATACTGTATGCCCCCAGTGCCAGATATTCCCCCACAGTGCCAGGCAGGGCCGGACTGGCACTTCTGGCAAATGCCAGAAGGGCCGATGGCCACGTGGGCCGGTCCAGCGGTCACTGAGACGCGCTGCCGCTCAGTCCGGCGGCAGCGCGTCTCAGCTGTCAAGATTGGAGAGCTGTGAGGGACGGGGGTGAGAGCGCCGGGCGCCCGCCAGCACGGCTGTGTCTGGCGCGGCGCGTATAGCGGACTTCAAAGCAGCCGCCGGTTCGTGAGCCAATCAGAGCTCGCGGACCGGCAGCCAATCAGAAGCCGCCGGTCCGCGAGCTCTGATTGGCTCACGAACCGGCGGCTGGTTTGAACGCTACACGCTGCCGCGCCAGACACAGCCGTGCTGGCGGGCGCCCGGCGCTCTCACCCCCGTCCCTCACAGCCCGGAGGAGGAGGAGCAGCAGCAGCAGCAGTGCAGCAGCTGCAAGCAGCTGCAGCACTGGCTGCTGTGGGGGCAATTGTATACCTGGCACTGTGGGGGCAATTGGCTGGCACTGTGGGGCATTTGTATACCTGGCACTGTGGGGGCAATTGTTTACCTGGCACTGTGGGGGCATCTGTATACATGGCACTGTGGGGGCATCTGTATACCTGGCACTGTGGGGGCATCTGTATACCTGGCACTGTGGGGGCATCTGTATACCTTGCACTGTGGGGGCATCTGTATACCTGGCACTGTGGGGGCATCTGTATACCTGGCACTGTGGGGGCATCTGTATACCTTGCACTGTGGGGGCATCTGTATACCTGGCACTGTGGGGGCATTTGTATACCTTGCACTGTGGGGGCATTTGTATACCTGGCACTGTGGGGGCATTTGTGGATCTGGCACTGTGGGGGCATTTGTATACCTGGCACTGTGGGGGGCATTTGTGGATCTGGCACTGTGGGGGCATTTGTATACCTGGCACTGTGGGGGCAATTGTTTACCTGGCACTGTGGGGGCAATTGTTTACCTGGCACTGTGGGGACATTTGTATACCTGGCACTGTGGGGGCATCTGTATACCTGGCACTGTGGGGGCATTTGTATACCTGGCACTGCACTATCGGGGGCATATAATGTAAATTTCGGCTCATACTGGGTGCTATAATGTAAATTTCGGCTCATACTGGGTGCTGTAATGTGAATTTTGGCTCATACTGTGTGGTATAATGTGAAAGGGGCAGCAGTACTAGATAGTATAAGGGGTCCTACTATTGTGGTGCATAATGCGTATAAGGGGTGTATGGTGTGGTAAACTACACTGAAGACCACGCCCCCTTTTGAGTGGTCACGCCCCCTTTTCCGGAGCGCGCGCGCCTTCGACGCGCGCTTAATTACAAACCTCACATTTCCATACCCCCACTTAAAAATTTCCACTTCAACCACTGGTTGTGTATATTTTAATAGAGAATGATGTACGCCTGTATGTTGTTAGAATATTAATTATATTTGTAAGAACATAGACTAATAAGTGGGGAGGGGTCAGGAATAGTAAGGGGAGGAGTCACAGAGGTGGGCCTGTGTGCTTCAAAAATGCCAGGGCCTATTTTTAGTCCCAGTCCGGCCCTGGTGCCTGCCAGGTACACATATGCATCAAGTGCCAAATATGCCCCCAGTGCCAAATATACCCCCAGTGTCAAACATGCCCCCCAAGTGCCAAATATGTTCCTCCAGTGCCAAATATGCTCCCCCCATTGCCAAACATGCCCCCCAAGTGCCAAATATGTTCCCCCAGTGCCAAACATGCCCCCCAAGTGCCAAATATGTTCCCCCAAGTGCCAAATATGTTCCCCCAGTGCCAAATATGCCCCCCAGTGCCAAATATGCTCCCCTAGTGCCAAATATGCCCCCCCAGTGCCAAATATGTTCCTCCAGTGCCAAATATGCCCCCCCAGTGCCAAATATGCCCCCAGTGCCAAATATGCTCCCCTAGTGCCAAATATGCCCCCCCAGTGCCAAATATGTCCCCCAGTGTCAAATATGCTCCCCCAGTGCCAAATATGTTCCCCCAGTGCCAATTATGCTCCCCCAGTGCCAAATATGCTCTCCCAGTGCCAAATATGCCCCCCAAGTGCCAAATATGTTCCCCCCAGTGCCAAATATGCTCCCCCAGTGCCAAATATGCTCTCCCAGTGCCAAATATGCCCCCCAAGTGCCAAATATGTTCCCCCAGTGCCAAATATGTACCACAAGTGCCAAATATGCCCCCCAGTGCCAAATATGCTCCCCCAGTGCCAAATATGCTCTCCCAGTGCCAAATATGCCCCCCAAGTGCCAAATATGTTCCCCCAGTGCCAAATATGCTCCCCCAGTGCCAAATATGCTCTCTCAGTGCCAAATATGCCCCCCAAGTGCCAAATATGTTCCCCCAGTGCCAAATATGTACCACAAGTGCCAAATATGCGCCCCCCACCACCACACCACCCCGGGCTCCCCTGCTGCTGTGCTGTTTTGGGAAGGAGGACAAGGAGGGCACAGCGCGCGCCTCTCCTTTGTGTCCCTCCTGGTTCTCCGGCGGCAGCGGCGTGTCTATCAAATGAAATGCCGGTTCGTGAGCCAATCAGAGCTGACGGACGGGCACTTCATTTAACAGACATGCCGCTGCCGCCGGAGACCCAGGAGGGACACATAGGAGAGGCGCGCGCTGTGCCCTCCATGTCCCTCCTTCCCAAAACAGAATCAGTGGCGGCAGCTAGGGCGCCCTGCAGCCTTGCGCGCCTCCAAGCGCTCACAGTGGCTGCTGACCCCTAGTTACGCCACTGCTGTAGAATGTCACTGTTATACAGATGTGTCCTGATACACCCACAGTATTTTTTTTGCACCATATGACGTGAGACCCTTGGTAGCAATACTAGGATTTATTTGTGTTTATTATACCTGCGTCCACATTTGCAGGAATAAAGAAAATGGGGGTGTGGCATGAGGACACGCCCCTTCCCAGTAAGGTCACACCCCTTTCTCGAGAGTGTGTTACAGTGTGTCATGAGCCTAGGGTTAGTATATTTTTGCAATGGAGTTGGCACACAGCAACTACATGCAATGTCAGCGTCATTTTGCTGCATTAATGATGCGAATAAATTGCACATTTGGAGAAAAGCTGTGTTGCATGACGCACGGCGCATGGCTTGGTTACAAAGTCGTTGCAAGCCAAACATTTCACCAGTATGTCCATGCATGGGAGACACGCCGCAAATCCCACGCCCATTTCTATTACCTCTTGCCCATCGCGCAGATTTATTCCTTGGATATCATTGGCGTAGGCACCATTTTTCTGAAGAAATTACGCTTACCTACGTTTTCCCAGGGTTTATATCTTAGGCACAGTTCTTCTACGAAACATCCGCCGGCACTGACTTAAAAAAAAAAGAAGCTTTTGTACATCTTATACTACTGTTCGATCTGTTCGACTGAATCATGCAAACAAGAGGTAACAAGTACAGAATAAATCACTTCACCGCTAAAACATTTTTCAACATAATAGAAATTGCAAAATCAAAGCGGTTTTGGTTGGAAGAAGTGAATCCCTGCAGTATATACACTAATGAATGATCCGAATGTTAAACAAGTCAGCGGCAGATCGGGAAAGATGTGTTTTTCAGAAGTAGCTACGCTGATCAATCAATTCGAAGATTAGTATTGACTAGTGATATGTGTGAGTTACATCTGTAGGACATCTTAACTAGTTGTCAATGTCTTCTGATTGTCGCCCGGGGAGACGCCACAAGTCATTTGTCACATGGGCCTGTCAGCATCCGGCGCAGGAACAATTTATAAAAGAAAGATTATCTGGAATATTATAGATTTATGGAAATAAAGGGCCGGCGCATGTTAGGAAATAATTGCCCAACTTATAGCGGTGAGGGATAGCAAGAAACCCAAGTGACCAATCTAATTGATGGCCTTGCTTTGCATGCCTTACACACGAAGCTGAATTATTAAAGGCACATTTACAAGAGGCTCTATATCTTGTGCGCCGGCGGCTATTGTGCCACCAGTGCAGCGTCTCATGTATTTTTGTTTGCTTTTAACAGAATGAGCTCTGAGCAAATACAAAGGGGGTGCATTAGTTAAAATCTTAAAGTGCTATTTAGCTCAATGGAACCCAAGCAGATCAGTGAGCAAGAGCCCTTATTAGGCAGGAATGATGTTATTGTGGCTGCTTAATGTTTGCTCAGTTACATGGAAAAACCTGTGGTGCCCGCACATTGGAATGAACAAAGATTATCTGTGTTCAGGGGCAGGATGGTGGAACTGTACATGTTAAAGATATATAGAAACAGAGATAACTTGCATTGGCTTTATCCATTTGTTCCCAACACATTTTCTTTTTTCCATATACATACTGTGAAATACGTACTGTATGCTGTACCACACAGGAGGGTAAATACGAATCCTGCCCTAGTATAGTATTTATACTAATATGTATAATATATGGATTCAATTGAAGGGTCTAGAGGTTATAAGTGGTACTGCAGTTTTAGAAATAAAATTCAGAGACTCTCTTTAAAAACGTTTTTGGAGCTCAGATGATTTCCATGCAAGGGTGTAGCTGCCCTAGGTGCAGGGAGTGCAGCTGCTATGGGGTCCAGAGCTGAGAGGGGCCACCTTCCCTGTCACAGTTACATGTGTTATATACAGGGTGTAGCTACCATAGGTGCAGGGAGTGCAGCTGCTATGGGGCCCAGAGCTGAGAGGGGCCACCTTCCCTGTCACAGTTACATGTGTTATATACAGGGTGTAGCTGCCCTAGGTGCAGGGAGTGCAGCTGCTATGGGGCCCAGAGCTGAGAGAGGCCACCTTCCCTGTCACAGTTACATGTGTTATATACAGGGTGTAGCTACCATAGGTGCAGGGAGTGCAGCTGCTATGGGGCCCAGAGCTGAGAGGGGCCACCTTCCCTGTCACAGTTACATGTGTTATATACAGGGTGTAGCTGCCCTAGGTGCAGGGAGTGCAGCTGCTATGGGGCCCAGAGCTGAGAGGGGCCACCTTCCCTGTCACAGTTACATGTGTTATATACAAGGTGTAGCTACCATAGGTGCAGGGAGTGCAGCTGCTATGGGGCCAGAGCTGAGAGGGGCCACCTTCCCTGTCACAGTTACATGTGTTATATACAGGGTGTAGCTACCATAGGTGCAGGGAGTGCAGCTGCTATGGGGCCCAGAGCTGAGAGGGGCCACCTTCCCTGTCACAGTTACATGTGTTATATACAGGGTGTAGCTACCATAGGAGCAGGGAATGCAGCTGCTATGGGGCCTGAGCTGAGAGGGGCCACCTTCCCTGTCACAGTTACATGTGTTATATACAGGGTGTAGCTACCATAGGTGCAGGGAATGCAGCTGCTATGGGGCCAGAGCTGAGAGGGGCCACCTTCCCTGTCACAGTTACATGTGTTATATACAGGGTGTAGCTACCATAGGTGCAGGGAGTGCAGCTACTATGGGGCCAGAGCTGAGAGGGGCCACCTTCCCTGTCACAGTTACATGTGTTATATACAGGGTGTAGCTGCCCTAGGTGCAGGGAGTGCAGCTGCTATGGGGCCAGAGCTGAGAGGGGCCACCTTCCCTGTCACAGTTACATGTGTTATATACAGGGGTGTAGCTACCATAGGTGCAGGGAGAGCAGCTGCTATGGGGCCAGAGCTGAGAGGGGCCACCTTCCCTGTCACAGTTACATGTGTTATATACAGGGAGTAGCTACCATAGGTGCAGGGAGTGCAGCTGCTATGGGGCCCAGAGCTAAGAGGGCCACCTTCCCTGTCACAGTTACATGTGTTATATACAGGGTGTAGTTACCATAGGTGCAGGGAGTGCAGCTGCTATGGAGCCAGAGCTGAGAGGGGCCACCTTCCCTGTCACAGTTACATGTGTTATATTATATACAGGGTGTAGCTACCATAGGTGCGGGGAGTGCAGCTACTATGGGGCCAGAGCTGAGAGGGGTCACCTTCCCTGTCACAGTTACATGTGTTATATACAGGGTGTAGCTACCATAGGTGCAGGGAGTGCAGCTGCTATGGGGCCAGAGCTGAGAGGGGCCACCTTCCCTGTCACAGTTACATGTGTTATATACAGGGTGTAGCTACCATAGGTGCAGGGAGTGCAGCTGCTATGGGGCACAGAGCTGAGAGGGGCCACCTTCCCTGTCACAGTTACATGTGTTATATACAGGGTGTAGCTACCATAGGTGCAGGGAGTGCAGCTGCTATGGGGCCAGAACTGAGAGGGGCCACCTTCCCTGTCACAGTTACATGTGTTATATACAGGGTGTAGCTACCATAGGTGCAGGGAGTGCAGCTGCTATGGGGCCAGAGCTGAGAGAGGCCACCTTCCCTGTCACAGATACATGTGTTATAAACAGGGTGTAGCTACCATAGGTGCAGGGAGTGCAGCTGTTATGGGGCCCAGAGCTGAGAGGAGCCACCTTCCCTGTCACAGTTACATGTGTTATATACAGGGTGTAGCTACCATAGGTGCAGGGAGTGCAGCTGCTATGGGGCCAGAGCTGAGAGGGGCCACCTTCCCTGTCACAGTTACATGTGTTATATACAGGGTGTAGCTATCATAGGTGCAGGCAGTGCAGCTGCTATGGGGCCCAGAGCTGAGAGGGGCCACCTTCCCTGTCACAGTTACATGTGTTATATACAGGGGTGTAGCTACCATAGGTGCAGGGAGTGCAGCTGCTATGGGGCCAGAGCTGAAAGGGGCCACCTTCCCTGTCACAGTTACATGTGTTATATACAGGGTGTAGCTAACATAGGTGCAGGCAGTGCTGCTGCTATGGGGCCAGAGCTGAGAGAAGCCACGTTCCCTTTCACAGTTACATGTGTTATATACAGGGGTGTAGCTGCCATAGGTGCAGGGAGTGTAGCTGCTATGGGGCCAGAGCGGAGAGGGGCCACCTTCCCTGTCACAGTTACATGTGTTATATACAGGGTGTAGCTACCATATGAGCAGGGAGTGCAGCTGCTATGGGGCCAGAGCTGAGAGGAGCCACCTTCCCTGTCACAGTTACATGTGTTATATACAGGGTGTAGCTACCATAGGTGCAGGGAGTGCAGCTGCTATGGGGCACAGAGCTGAGAGGGGCCATCTTCCCTGTCACCGTTACAAGTGTTATATACATTGTGTAGCTACCATAGGTGCAGGGAGTGCAGCTGCTATGGGGCCAGAGCTGAGAGGAGCCACCTTCCCTGTCACAGTTACATGTGTTATATACAGGGTGTAGCTACCATAGGAGCAGGGAGTGCAGCTGCTATGGGGCCCAGAGCTGAGAGGGGCCACCTTCCCTGTCACAGTTACATGTGTTATATACAGGGGTGTAGCTACCATAGGTGCAGGGAGTGCAGCTGCTATGGGGCCAGAGCTGAGAGGGGCCACCTTCCCTGTCACAGTTGCATGTGTTATATACAGGGTGTAGCTACCATAGGTGCAGGGAGTGTAGCTGCTATGGGGCCAGAGCGGAGAGGGGCCACCTTCCCTGTCACAGTTACATGTGTTATATACAGGGTGTAGCTACCATAGGTGCAGGGAGTGCAGCTGCTATGGGGCCAGAGCTGAGAGGGGCCACCTTCCCTGTCACAGTTACATGTGTTATATACAGGGGTGTAGCTGCCATAGGTGCAGGGAGTGTAGCTGCTATGGGGCCAGAGCGGAGAGGGGCCACCTTCCCTGTCACAGTTACATGTGTTATATACAGGGTGTAGCTACCATAGGAGCAGGGAGTGCAGCTGCTATGGGGCCAGAGCTGAGAGGAGCCACCTTCCCTGTCACAGTTACATGTGTTATATACAGGGTGTAGCTACCATAGGTGCAGGGAGTGCAGCTGCTATGGGGCACAGAGCTGAGAGGGGCCATCTTCCCTGTCACCGTTACAAGTGTTATATACATTGTGTAGCTACCATAGGTGCAGGGAGTGCAGCTGCTATGGGGCCAGAGCTGAGAGGGGCCACCTTCCCTGTCACAGTTACATGTGTTATATACAGGGGTGTAGCTGCCATAGGTGCAGGGAGTGTAGCTGCTATGGGGCCAGAGCGGAGAGGGGCCACCTTCCCTGTCACAGTTACATGTGTTATATACAGGGTGTAGCTACCATAGGAGCAGGGAGTGCAGCTGCTATGGGGCCAGAGCTGAGAGGAGCCACCTTCCCTGTCACAGTTACATGTGTTATATACAGGGTGTAGCTACCATAGGTGCAGGGAGTGCAGCTGCTATGGGGCCAGAGCAGAGAGGGGCCACCTTCCCTGTCACAGTTACATGTGTTATATACAGGGTGTAGCTACCATAGGAGCAGTGAGTGCAGCTGCTATGGGGCCAGAGCTGAGAGGAGCCACCTTCCCTGTCACAGTTACATGTGTTATATACAGGGTGTAGCTACCATAGGAGCAGGGAGTGCAGCTGCTATGGGGCCAGAGCTGAGAGGGGCCTCCTTCCCTGTCACAGTTACATGTGTTATATACAGGGGTGTAGCTACCATAGGTGCAGGGAGTGCAGCTGCTATGGGGCCAGAGCTGAGAGGGCCACCTTCCCTGTCACAGTTACATGTGTTATATACAGGGTGTAGCTACCATAGGTGCAGGGAGTGCAGCTGCTATGGGGCCAGAGCTGAGAGGGGCCACCTTCCCTGTCACAGTTGCATGTGTTATATACAGGGTGTAGCTACCATAGGTGCAGGGAGTGTAGCTGCTATGGGGCCAGAGCGGAGAGGGGCCACCTTCCCTGTCACAGTTACATGTGTTATATACAGGGTGTAGCTACCATAGGTGCAGGGAGTGCAGCTGCTATGGGGCCAGAGCTGAGAGGGGCCACCTTCCCTGTCACAGTTACATGTGTTATATACAGGGGTGTAGCTGCCATAGGTGCAGGGAGTGTAGCTGCTATGGGGCCAGAGCGGAGAGGGGCCACCTTCCCTGTCACAGTTACATGTGTTATATACAGGGTGTAGCTACCATAGGAGCAGGGAGTGCAGCTGCTATGGGGCCAGAGCTGAGAGGAGCCACCTTCCCTGTCACAGTTACATGTGTTATATACAGGGTGTAGCTACCATAGGTGCAGGGAGTGCAGCTGCTATGGGGCACAGAGCTGAGAGGGGCCATCTTCCCTGTCACCGTTACAAGTGTTATATACATTGTGTAGCTACCATAGGTGCAGGGAGTGCAGCTGCTATGGGGCCAGAGCTGAGAGGGGCCACCTTCCCTGTCACAGTTACATGTGTTATATACAGGGGTGTAGCTGCCATAGGTGCAAGGAGTGTAGCTGCTATGGGGCCAGAGCGGAGAGGGGCCACCTTCCCTGTCACAGTTACATGTGTTATATACAGGGTGTAGCTACCATAGGAGCAGGGAGTGCAGCTGCTATGGGGCCAGAGCTGAGAGGAGCCACCTTCCCTGTCACAGTTACATGTGTTATATACAGGGTGTAGCTACCATAGGTGCAGGGAGTGCAGCTGCTATGGGGCCAGAGCGGAGAGGGGCCACCTTCCCTGTCACAGTTACATGTGTTATATACAGGGTGTAGCTACCATAGGAGCAGTGAGTGCAGCTGCTATGGGGCCAGAGCTGAGAGGAGCCACCTTCCCTGTCACAGTTACATGTGTTATATACAGGGTGTAGCTACCATAGGAGCAGGGAGTGCAGCTGCTATGGGGCCAGAGCTGAGAGGGGCCTCCTTCCCTGTCACAGTTACATGTGTTATATACAGGGGTGTAGCTACCATAGGTGCAGGGAGTGCAGCTGCTATGGGGCCAGAGCTGAGAGGGCCACCTTCCCTGTCACAGTTACATGTGTTATATACAGGGGTGTAGCTACCATAGGTGCAGGGAGTGCAGCTGCTATGGGGCCAGAGCTGAGAGAGCCACCTTCCCTGTCACAGTTACATGTGTTATATACAGGGTGTAGCTACCATAGGTGCAGGGAGTGCAGCTGCTATGGGCACAGAGCTGAGAGGGGCCACCTTCCCTGTCACAGTTACATGTGTTATATACAGGGTGTAGCTACCATAGGTGCAGGGAGTGCAGCTGCTATGGGGCCAGAGCTGAGAGGAGCCACCTTCCCTGTCACAGTTACATGTGTTATATACAGGGTGTAGCTACCATAGGAGCAGGGAGTGCAGCTGCTATGGGGCCAGAGCTGAGAGGGGCCACCTTCCCTGTCACAGTTACATTTGTTATATACAGGGGTGTAGCTACCATAGGTGCAGGGAGTGCAGCTGCTGTGTTATATAACATTTTCTCCATTGGGTGGTTCATAGAGGCCCAAACAAGCTATTGCCTACAATACAGTATATCTAGCCTAGGTATGACCCTGGACCTGCTCTTTGTAATGTGGTATAAAATGAACTGGAAGGCATTCTAATGTTACACTTTAGGGGTATATTCAATAAGAGTCGGATCCAACAACCCCTATTCAAAGAGTGGCCAAATCCGACTGATGAATTTGGCCACTGCTGCTGCTCACTTACCCTCTCTCCTCGCTCCGGCGCCACTCTACTCAACCCCATCACCGCTCCCCTCACCCACACCGCTCGCTTCACCCGCGCCACTCCCCTCACCCCGGTGCCGCTCCCACCACCCATGGAGTGGGAATAGAACCTGTGGTGAGCGAAGTGAGCCACCGAACCTGCAAGGGGCTTCGTTCCGCTCGCCCCCCTGCCGGCATTCTGACGGTCGGGATTCCGACAGATGGGATCCCGACCACCGTGATCCTATACTCAACCCTGTCCGCCCTCATCTAACCTACGATCGGGCCCACACATTGTTACCAGTCGCAAGTGCGACTAGCCGCGGCAGGCTGCGACCTGTTCACAAGAGAGTATGAACCCATGAGAGCATAGCGGATTGTGGGAGCGTGTGCAGGGCACCCCCACAGCCACAGGCGCGCTATTTGCGGCAAACAACTGCGACTATTAGTAGTCTCTGGTCAGATGAGGAAGGACACATCTGTATGGGGCATAACATTATCTAAGACACAACTATGGTTCAGAAAATTACTGTAGGTCACTATTATGGGGCATAAAATTAACAACTTAATTGGTGACGTGTCTCTCTAGAAGCATTGAACTTGGGCCCCTTCAAAATGCTGCATTGGGGCTCACAAAGCTCAGTCTACGCCTTCAGGGAGAGTGTGGTGTGATATTGCGGCCTGTCCTATATGGGATTGTCAGTAGGACCTATTTTGTCCTACTGTAATTTTGCCTTGGCAGACGTTGGCACAGACGCTGAGACCTGACTGTGCGTGACATGCCGAGATTATCTCAGCAGCAAATGTCTCAGGAATTCATTCTAAAATATATATGCAGCTGTGAAATAGTAGCCACACTTACCGTCCGACAGTAGGTTTGACAATAAGGGGCTCAACATTTTAACGCAAAAACAGAGACACATTTTGCGCAGTCTGCTGAGTCGGACACATCCCAAGGCCTGGGCGCACCTTATCAGGATGACGTGATTCTCCAAAAATCACGCCATTGCAACCCCTTCCCCGATAAGTTTCCTAGCCTGGTGCGTTCCGCTTGAGTAGTCATGTATGTTATATTTTCAAAACATAATGTGAGGAGATTTGACGTCTGTTACTCAGCTGTTACTTTAAATTTCCAAATAGAGTTTCCAAAACCATCAAACATATGGACTATAGGAACAAAATGTCACACAGCCATGTTAATGGATGATTCCTTTCCTTATAGTGCATACCTGCGCCGTGTGGAAAGCTGCGTCACCCTTCCCGGGTGTTTAAAAAACCCATTTGATTACTGTTGTAACAAACTGTAATGTGGGTTCAATGCCCAGTTCCAAGGAAAGCTCTCTCTGCTGTAATTAGCTTCACATTTCTTGTTTGCTTCTGTTAGAAGAAGTATTACTTTGTCACGAGGAAACACGTCTGAAAGGTTTCCATGCAATTGGATTTTCATTGCGAAACGCCCTTGAGAAGCTCTTTTCTCTATACAAATATGATATGAACTGAAGTGAGCTCTCTTATAGAGGAAACACAGCTGTGGAAACTGGACACGACACAGACGACAAGGATTATGGTGTTATTTTTTTCTAAAAAGGTGAGTTTATTTTTTCAAAAATGCTAATATTTTTTTCCGTTCTGCAGAGCAGAGGTTGGGTTGTACGTTCTATACCAAGGCAAATGAGCAGTAACGTATTGTCATCTGTCATGTTTTTTGTGATGACTTTTTTCGTATGGAGAATTTTCCAACTGAATCCAATATGACAGCCTCCATCCATGCCACCGTGCGGAAAGCTGCGTCACCTTTAACGAGTGTTTATAAACCAATATGGCATCCTGCTTCCGTGTCATACCTACTATCCTGGTGAGGCCTCCAGGACCCTCTGGAGAGTAAACCAACCTCTGCTTCCACTCACTTCCCCACTGGATGGAGTGACCCAATATATTGATGATGCCATTTATGGTGAAACGCGTCATTCAGCCCCCCTGCTGTATGATGCAGCATTGCGCAGCAGGGTCACAATGATATGAATTATCATTACACTCTTATGAACATTCCTGACATGTTGGAAAGTATTCCTCAGGCCCTGCTTCGTTGGAAACAGAATGGCTACAGAGGTCAGTTGATGGACAGTCTGCAGCCATGTGGGGTGGGGAGGGGCGGTGGCGATGACAGCTGTTCCCTAAAATAGAGGCGTATCACCTGTGTTTTGGGGGAGTGCCGAGGCCAATATCTCCATCTTTCGAAGGAGATTTCCTGGCCTTCTTGTAGGAGCTGCGGGGCACGCTTGAGTGACCACCGTGGGATGCAATGCTTCATCTACTGGATCACACATGCATAGAGGAGGCATTTACTTATACAAGATGCCTCCTGCTGCATCACCCAGGGACGTACCCCACCGCATGTCACTGGCATTACCATATCTGTGCATCGCTGCCGCACACTCAACCGCACCAGAATCTGGTTAGCACACACCGCATCTATAATGCGCACACGCAATAAAATAACAGACAACAGTATAGAATGTGTTTCGTATATATACTCAATACGACCTGTACAGAGCCCAATCGTCTGCTGTAAAAAAAATGATTATTTATGTGTTAAAATGACACAAATTAATTTTTATTGGTATTCTTCTGTGACTTTCCTCCTCGGAAAGATTTGCGTGTCTACAGAGCATCACAATACAAGCTGCGCTCATTTGTATTTTATTTGATCCTGTTATCTTACAAATATTAAGATTTACAAAATCATTAATATGCACTTGACTGCAAACGCAGCAACGCATCAATCAAGAGCGTAAAATTCAGGCTCAAATTAAAGAAAAAACAAAATAAAAAAAACTCCTCAGCTGAATATCTTCATTTAAGTCAATTTTGAAACCGCTCAGCCTAATTGAAAACGGTTGCGGGGATGGCGGAATGTGACACGGGAATCAATCTTCATTTCTGATCAGCTATTATAGGTAATTGATATGTCTTGATGACTGCGGAATTACACACATTTTTAGTGCAATATTCAAAGCAAGTTTATGAGAACAATTTGTGTAATTGTGGGAATGTGTCCTGTTTTACAGGACACATTCCAGCTGCAGCAGCCAGGGCGCCTGTGTCCCCTGCGGGACAATGTCTCTGACAGCGCGGGGACAGCTTGTCTGTCCCCAGCGCCTGTCAGTGTGTGGCGGCGGCGGGTGTCCGGTGCAGGGATTACCTTTTTCCCTGCACCGGACAAGAGACTGCAGGGGCGTTTGAATCTTGGCGCCCTCCGGGAGCCAATCGCGGCTCCCGGAGCGGCAGCCAATCGGAGAGGGGCGCTGCGAGCCAATCGGCGCTCGCCGCGTCATAGGCCCCGCCCCCGGCGTCTGACGTCAGACGCCGGGCGGGAGCCTGAAGAAAAGGCCGCGCCGAAGAGCGGCGAAGAGGACGGGCGGGAGCAGCGGAGAAGGTCGTCGGCGCGCCGGAGCGCGGAAGATAGTCCGGCGCCGAGGAGAAGACGACGGCCGTGGGAAGAGGAGCTCCGGTGGCCGCTGAAGAGGCCGGAAGACGTCGGGCTCCGGGAAGAAGATGTCCAGCGGCGGCGAGGAGACGGCGGCGCCGCTGGCCAGGACGGGCCAGCGGCAGAAGAGTTCATCCAGGCCGAGAAGCGCTGCAGTGGTGGGAAGCAATTGAGCTGTGCAGTTCCCCACTGCAGCCTTCTCCACCGCAGGTAGGCCCTTCTAAGGTGCCCCCTTCTCTCCTCCCTAGACCACCGGGTGTTCGGGTATTAGGCCCGTGGGCACAGTCAGGCCCTCCCGGCCTGTGGGCACATAGTCGGGCCCTCCTGGCCCGTGGGCACATAGTCGGGCACTCCTGGCCCGTGGGCACATAGTCGGGCCCTCCTGGCCCGTGGGCACATAGTCGGGCCCTCCTGGCCCGTGGGCACATAGTCGGGCCCTCCTGGCCCGTGGGGGCGTTTAGTCAGGCCCTCCTGGCCCGTGGCCAATTAGGGGTACATTAAGGTGACCCTGGGCATTAGGCCCAGGTCACCCAACGGGCACCAGTTAGGCGGGCACTAGGCCCGGGGGCATATCAGGCGATAGGCCTGTGGGGCATTAGAGGGCGCTAGGCCCTAGTGTATTTTGGCAGTAGGTACATATAAGGTGACCCTGGGCACAAGGCCCAGGTCACCCAACGGGCAGCAAGTTAGGCGGGCGCTAGGCCCGTGGGCGAAGTCAGGCCTCCGGCCTGTGTGCAGTTAGGGGGCGCTAGGCCCAGTGAACAAGTGCCCCCGAGGTGAATAAAGGTGGCACCGGGCACTAGGCCCAGGCCACCCTGAGGTGTTAGGTAGGCAGGCCCGCTCGGCCTGAGCCCTAAGGAGAGAGTACGGTAGGTGGGTGAGCTGTGCGGCCCCCACTACTGGGTGTTCTGAGTCGGGTAACTAAAGGGACCGTACCGTCGCTTGCATTGTGTATCGTGATGTATGTTACCGTGCGGGGCAAAGTGTGAGCTCGTTAAGTGTGTTTAGTTTTGTTGCACCACACCCACAGAGCTAGTTCGAGGGCTCTGCCGTTGTAGTTAGTATAGGGTGTGACACTAGGTTAGAGTTAGGCCCTGCACGGCTGTTTGCTTGTTTGTTTACCTCCTTACAGGGACCTGTAAGAGAAGAAGACGTTCGCAGTGCGAAACGGACGGTGAGTAACATCTGTGTGCGTTTGTCCCGTCTGTCCCTGAGCGCCGGAATCGGGATTGCTCACGGACGTGAGAATCCTTTTCATCACACTACGTGCGAGAGCGCGAGTGTGTGAAATCTGGGTGGCTGAGGCTTCGTGCCGGTGATGACCATTCACCCAACCGGTGAAGGTCACGGTCACCCCTGGGGTATCCCCTGTTCCAGAGGAAGAAGGGTCGATACCCCCTTTAAGGTATATTATTCTCTCCTCAGCTCGGTCGTCGGTCAGCTCCGAGAGGGAATCGCCGTGTCCGGATCCGACTGAAGATTTCCAGGTCCGTTGAAGGTTCCGGTACCTGAAGGTGAGAGAGAGAGCGGCGCCTGGTGAGTACCGAGTCTACACCTGCACGGCAGCAGGCACCACCTCACAGCAGCCGCACCTCTCACACTTGGCGTAGTCGGCAGGATAAAAGAGACCGGATCACGGACACGATGTGGAACGCCACCAAGAAGACCTCCCTGCGGACGGCTCCGGAGAAGACTCACCCCCGGATGTGTGCGGACCAGAGCGACTGGGTGACGGTGTCTGGGGCAGACATCCTGAAGATGGTGCAGCTGTCGATCCAGCGTGGAAAAGAAGAGCGCCGGGAGAAGGGGCGCAAGAAGGCCGCTGTGACGCCCTGCAAGAAATGTCGGCAAACAGGGCACTTTGCCAGCGAGTGTACTTGGCGAGAGACGTCCCCAAAGAAGGTGGTCCAGGAAGCGGACCGAAGACGTCAGAAGGGCCAAGCGACGAAGGAGTCCTGGTGTTTGCTCTGCGGAAACTACGGGCATGAGCACAACAGTTGTCCCTGGGACGAAGAGTTGAGCCAAGACGAGGTTGATTCCTGGTGTGAAAACTGTGGAGATCCCCGACATCGGCTCCTGGAATGTCCATGGACAGAAGACAGGACGGACTACGAGGCCACGGTGAAGCAGATGACGGAGTCTCGTCAGCAGCTTTGGGACCGGGTGGCTGCAGAGCCTGTGTGTGCGCTCTGCGAGGCGAGAGGACATGCGCTTCCCGATTGTCCGTGGAATGAAGACCGGATGATTGCGGATGGTCGCGCCCAGAGATGGGAGGAGGAAACCAGGGAAATGGAGCGGAAGACCCTGCTTGAAGGTAGTTCGCAGGTACCCATTTCCTCTGAGCCGGAACCAACGGGTGAAGATTCCCCAGTGAAGGAGGTGGACCAGGAACCCGTCTTGGAGAAGGCGGCAGTGGCCCTCCCTTGTTGGAAGGGTCGGCGACCAGGACATGCGGCCAGTGAGTGCCCCTGGGAAGATGCTGCGGACCTACTCTGTCCCAAGAAAGTGACCCCAGTAAGGCAGAATCCTTTCCCGCATAAGGCGGAGGTGGACGACTGGGAGGTGAAGAGACCACGCTGCGAAGAAAAGCGTGAAGACCCAGTGACGGAGATGTCCGGAATCTCCCCGCGATGGAACCGTCCACGACCAGGACGTGCGGAACAGGAGTGTCCTGGGTACCAAGAGATGCCAGCGGAAGCGAAGGAGTACGCTGAGGAAGCAGAGGTGCCAGCGGAAGCGAAGGAGTACGCTGAGGAGGTAAAGAATCCAGCGGAAGCGAAGGAGTACGCTGAGGAAGCAGAGGTGCCAGCGGAAGCGAAGAAGTACGCTGAGGAGGAAAGTAATACCCCAGTCCAGATATCGGAGGAGGACTCGGACTACGGTGAGCTGTCCGCCGACGAATCCCTCCAAGAACAGATGGAGGACGACTCTGGCATCGGAAGCGCCGACGAGAGTGACTGGCAGGATCGGGTGGAGTCGTGCTCCCAGTTGAATGCCCTCCATGAAGAGGAGAAGATAGTCCTGGAGCAATACCTGCCGGAAGTACCGAGTTGGACGGACGTACGGGGAGAGGATCGTGATGCCGTGGGAGGACCCGTTCCAGAGGAAGACATGGGACCTTTGGAGATGCCCCACGAGGAGATGCGACAGATGGTGGTTGTTGCCCGGAAGGAAACAGATGCCCCGGAGGATTCCGCTGTTGGGTGGTGGTCGGTACCACCCCCTGAAGACAGGGACGATGCCACAGACGATATCGAAGGTCAAGAGTGGGTGACTGTTGTCCCCGTGGAAGAAGATTCCCCATGGTGGCCAACGTCAAGCGACCGTGAGGAGATGCCACTCCCCCAGAGGATCCGCCGATGGAGGTCAGGACGTAAGAGGAACCCGGAGCTGGAGGAGGAAGGATGTGGGGTCACAGCTGGTCCAGGCTGGGCCCCCGAATGCACCCTCGCCGGAAGGACCTTGGAATTCCCTGACCCGCGGACGATGGACGTCGTGGAGATCTTTGTAGGGACTACAAAGGAAAAAGGGGGGGGAAATGTGGGAATGTGTCCTGTTTTACAGGACACATTCCAGCTGCAGCAGCCAGGGCGCCTGTGTCCCCTGCGGGACAATGTCTCTGACAGCGCGGGGACAGCTTGTCTGTCCCCAGCGCCTGTCAGTGTGTGGCGGCGGCGGGTGTCCGGTGCAGGGATTACCTTTTTCCCTGCACCGGACAAGAGACTGCAGGGGCGTTTGAATCTTGGCGCCCTCCGGGAGCCAATCGCGGCTCCCGGAGCGGCAGCCAATCGGAGAGGGGCGCTGCGAGCCAATCGGCGCTCGCCGCGTCATAGGCCCCGCCCCCGGCGTCTGACGTCAGACGCCGGGCGGGAGCCTGAAGAAAAGGCCGCGCCGAAGAGCGGCGAAGAGGACGGGCGGGAGCAGCGGAGAAGGTCGTCGGCGCGCCGGAGCGCGGAAGATAGTCCGGCGCCGAGGAGAAGACGACGGCCGTGGGAAGAGGAGCTCCGGTGGCCGCTGAAGAGGCCGGAAGACGTCGGGCTCCGGGAAGAAGATGTCCAGCGGCGGCTGGACGCGGCGAGGAGACGGCGGCGCCGCTGGCCAGGACGGGCCAGCGGCAGAAGAGTTCATCCAGGCCGAGAAGCGCTGCAGTGGTGGGAAGCAATTGAGCTGTGCAGTTCCCCACTGCAGCCTTCTCCACCGCAGGTAGGCCCTTCTAAGGTGCCCCCTTCTCTCCTCCCTAGACCACCGGGTGTTCGGGTATTAGGCCCGTGGGCACAGTCAGGCCCTCCCGGCCTGTGGGCACATAGTCGGGCCCTCCTGGCCCGTGGGCACATAGTCGGGCACTCCTGGCCCGTGGGCACATAGTCGGGCCCTCCTGGCCCGTGGGCACATAGTCGGGCCCTCCTGGCCCGTGGGCACATAGTCGGGCCCTCCTGGCCCGTGGGCACATAGTCGGGCCCTCCTGGCCCGTGGGCACATAGTCGGGCCCTCCTGGCCCGTGGGGGCGTTTAGTCAGGCCCTCCTGGCCCGTGGCCAATTAGGGGTACATTAAGGTGACCCTGGGCATTAGGCCCAGGTCACCCAACGGGCACCAGTTAGGCGGGCACTAGGCCCGGGGGCATATCAGGCGATAGGCCTGTGGGGCATTAGAGGGCGCTAGGCCCTAGTGTATTTTGGCAGTAGGTACATATAAGGTGACCCTGGGCACAAGGCCCAGGTCACCCAACGGGCAGCAAGTTAGGCGGGCGCTAGGCCCGTGGGCGAAGTCAGGCCTCCGGCCTGTGTGCAGTTAGGGGGCGCTAGGCCCAGTGAACAAGTGCCCCCGAGGTGAATAAAGGTGGCACCGGGCACTAGGCCCAGGCCACCCTGAGGTGTTAGGTAGGCAGGCCCGCTCGGCCTGAGCCCTAAGGAGAGAGTACGGTAGGTGGGTGAGCTGTGCGGCCCCCACTACTGGGTGTTCTGAGTCGGGTAACTAAAGGGACCGTACCGTCGCTTGCATTGTGTATCGTGATGTATGTTACCGTGCGGGGCAAAGTGTGAGCTCGTTAAGTGTGTTTAGTTTTGTTGCACCACACCCACAGAGCTAGTTCGAGGGCTCTGCCGTTGTAGTTAGTATAGGGTGTGACACTAGGTTAGAGTTAGGCCCTGCACGGCTGTTTGCTTGTTTGTTTACCTCCTTACAGGGACCTGTAAGAGAAGAAGACGTTCGCAGTGCGAAACGGACGGTGAGTAACATCTGTGTGCGTTTGTCCCGTCTGTCCCTGAGCGCCGGAATCGGGATTGCTCACGGACGTGAGAATCCTTTTCATCACACTACGTGCGAGAGCGCGAGTGTGTGAAATCTGGGTGGCTGAGGCTTCGTGCCGGTGATGACCATTCACCCAACCGGTGAAGGTCACGGTCACCCCTGGGGTATCCCCTGTTCCAGAGGAAGAAGGGTCGATACCCCCTTTAAGGTATATTATTCTCTCCTCAGCTCGGTCGTCGGTCAGCTCCGAGAGGGAATCGCCGTGTCCGGATCCGACTGAAGATTTCCAGGTCCGTTGAAGGTTCCGGTACCTGAAGGTGAGAGAGAGAGCGGCGCCTGGTGAGTACCGAGTCTACACCTGCACGGCAGCAGGCACCACCTCACAGCAGCCGCACCTCTCACACTATCACTTACAGTGTATAATAATAGTTTTGTGATGGCCCCACTGTGAAACATTAGTTTCCGAAAGGAAATCTTGAGATCAATCTATCAAATCTTGTTTGTGGGCTATCAGGGATTTATTGTATGTTCCCTGACAAATATCATTTATCTACTATGTCAGGGAACCCTAGGACGGAGAAACATCTCACAAGAAGAGGATATAGATGTAAGAAAACAACATTACAGGAATCAATCACAATGAACAATGTATCTTTTTAGTATCACTCTTTCTCTCTCTCTCTCTCTCTATATATATATATATATATATATATATATATATATATATATATATATATATATATATATTCCAAGTCATTCCGAGAGACCGCCGTGGATTTCTATACATAGTCGCACAATGTTGCTAATGACTTATTGAGTCAGGACAGGTCAAATTATAGGTCATGGGAGTAAAATAACAAACCAGAGCATCACACATCAATCATCTATATTACTGAATTTTACAACCTATGTCTAACATTTAGAACTATACCTTGAACATCACTAACATTGATGGATTTAAAGGACCAATGTCAAACCGCATTATGGGATTAGCTGCTTGTTATAAATAATTAATTTAGGACCTGAAGTCCCCTCATGACTCTTACAGTACAGAAGGCAAGAGTGATACAAGAGTAATGTATATAATATCACAGAAGCGGTAAGCAGCCCATAGCTTATAGCTTAGTCACCTGGAAAGAAACTGAGGTGTGTACGATGTCAATGTGACATCAGGGAGAGGAGTGATAAAGGAAAAAACGGACGCTTGACGCTCGGCGCGTGCAGTATGCTGGCTTCTCAAGTCCAAAATGACTATATGTACCGTATTTGCCGGCGTATAAGACGACTGGGCGTATAAGACGACCCCCAACATTTCCACTCAAAATATAGAGTTTATTATATACTCGCCGTATAAGACTACCCCCTTCCACACACCAAATAAAACGTAAAAGAACATCAGATTTGTGACATACTGTATAGTATGACCTGATAAGAGATTTGGATAGGGAGTATTTATCAAGGTATGCATAAGAAGTGGGGAGGGGGCGAGGAGAAAGTTGTAAAATATATAAAAGTATACCCCTGTGTGCATTTAGTGTTACCGGTTTCACATGAGTGCCATTAGTATTAGTGCCATTACAGTACCTGTCATTGTCACCATTGTACGGCCACAACGCGACTGCAGCGCCTCCGGCCAGTCCTTGCATCTCCCTGTAATTGGCACTAGTGACCCGCCGCGGCCGCACTGGATATCGCGCGATACTGGATGGTGAGTAGAATGAGGTGGGCGGGCATCGGGAGGCCACTATGGGCACCGGGCGAGTATCGGCAGGCCACTATGGCAGCTATGTCTATCCCAACTGAAGTGCACCCGGCGTATAAGACGACCCCCCCACTTGGAGGCATGTTTTTCAGGGCAAAAAAGTAGTCTTATACGCCAGCAAATACTGTATATAAATATTATTTTTGGGGGGACAGATATATTTCTTTGGACAGGAATTTGCACAAGCTCCTAATGACTATATATATATATATATATACATATAGTATATATATATATATATATATACACACACACACACACAGTATATATATATATATATATATACGGCAAATGGAAACATGCAGCGGCACTCAGAGACTGATCCCAGTAAATAAAGTGCAAAAGGTAACTTTAATCCATGAAAAACAAAGTGGGGTGACCAAATCCATGAAAAACAAAGTGGGGTGACCTAAATGTACGGCTCCGGTGCCCTCTGGAATGATAAGTATATGGCAAATGGAAACATGCAGTGGCACTCAGAGACTGATCCCAGTAAATAAAGTGCAAAAGGTAACTTTCATTTAGGGTGAGTGCCAGCTCTTACAAGATATATATATATATATATATATATATATATATATATATACTAGGTGCTTCATCGCGCCCTACGGGCGCTCTTCACACCGTCGCAAGGGGCTACGCCCCCTTAACCCTTGCATGCCTTTCTGGGGTTTAATATTTGTATTATATGGAGTATTACCTGCATTCCTTTGTTAGTGGTTAAATATTGCACAATGAAAGGGCGTGCGATGGTGAAGGAGGCGCAGCCCCTTGCGACGGCGTGAACAGCACCTGCAGGGCACGATGTACAGAATGTAGCGGGTGCGGGGGGGACTGCGGATGGTGTCTGTAGATGCTGCGGGTGGAGGGGAGGCAGAAGTGGAGGTGGGGCCCGGATGGGGAAGGTTCGGGAGGTGCTGCGCGTGGGGGAGGGGCAGAGGAGTGGGGGATGCAGATGGGGGAGGGGTCCGGAGGCACCGCAGGTGGGGGAGGGGCAGGGGTGCCACGGGTGGGAGAGGGGCAGGTGTGGGGATGTTGTGGATGGGTGAAGGGTTCCGGAGGTGCTGTGGGATGGGAAGGGACGGGTGTGCCGGGGGTTGGGTAGGGGACCGCAGGCACCATGGGTAGGGTAGGGGCAGGTACGGGTGTTGCGGCGGATGGGAAAGGAGGTCCGGAGGTGCTGCAGGTGGTGGAGGGGCAGGTGCAGGGGTGCCATTGGTGGGGGAGGGGTGGGTGAGGGGGGGACCGCTGATGGAGGAGGGTGTCTGCAGATGCTGCGGGTGGAGGGGGGCAGGTGTGGGGGGAGACGTAGAAGGGGGGTGAATGGTGGAAGGGGCCTGGAGGTGCTGTGGGTGGTGAAGGGGTGGAGGAGTGGGAGCCACGGGTGGTGTAGGGGGTCTGGAGGCACAGCATGTGGGGGAGGGGTGGAGTGCCGCATGTGGTGGAGGGGAAGGTGCGGAGGTGTGGTGCTTTGGGGAGAGGTCTGGAGGCGCTGCGGGTACTGTACATGCCATAAAAGGTAGTTGGAGGGTATGCAGTAACAGGGCCAGGACAGGGGTGACAGGGTCAGTACAGGGTTGACGGGGCCAGGACAGGGGTGACGGTGCCAGGATAGGGGTGACGGGGCCAGGACAGGGGTGACAGGGCCAGGACAGGGGTGACAGGGCCAGGACAGAAATGATAGGGACAGGATAGGGGTGACAGGGCCAGGGTAGGGGCGGCAGGACCAGGACAGGGGTGACGGGGCCAGTATAGGGTTCACAGGGCAAGCACAGGGGTGACAGGGCCAGGATAGGGGTAACAGGGCCAGCATAAGGGTGACAGGTCCAGGATAAGGGTGAAAGGGCCAGGATAAGGGTGGCAGGGCAAGGCCAGGGACATGACAGAACACAGGGCACGGGAGAGATTGGTATTAGGGACAAAACAGTGGTGACAGACAGATGTGTCTTACCGGAGTCACTGCTGCTGGCTGCTGCTGTTCCATTCCAACCTGTTGGGATCTGCTGCTGCTGGAGACTTGGCATGGCTGACTCTCTCAGGCTGGAGTCCTGCTTTCTCTGCCAGTCCGCATCCCTCCCCCCCCTCCTCAGTCACACACCGCAGACCTCGCGCAGCTGCCGGGCACTGTGGTAAGGTGAGACTGGAAATGACTGGTTAGCCCCCAGGAGATGCTGCGGCTGGAGGGAGGAGGGGGTCATAGCATGCACGTGGCGCGGACCTCACGGCTTCCGGGCACTGTGGTAAGGGGAGACTGGGAGTGACTGGTTAGCTCCCAGGAGACGCTGCGGCTGGAGGGAGGAGTGGGTCAGAGCCTGCAAGCAGCTCGGATTTCTGCAGCGCTACCCGCCAGCTAAAGTGTGTGAATGAGCTGGGCGCACTCCACTGCGGGTGGCAGCGCTGCAGCTAGCGGTGGGGTTGCCGGGGCTGGAGATAACAGAGGCAGTATGGAACCTGCACAGCGGCAGGTGCCTCACTAAACTGCAGCTAAGAAGCGTGGAGTGTGTCAGAAAGTGACGCTCCTCCGCACCAGAGAGACCCTGCTGAGTATGCCGATGTGGGGGGTCAAGCACACAGTGAGCCGGTGCCCGTCTGTCTGTATGACATACCCCTCACACACCCCCATACCTCCCAAATGTCCCGATTTTCGCGGGACAGTCCCATTTTTTGGGGTCTGTCCCGCTGTCCCACCCGCGGGTCGCAGTGTCCTGCGGTGGGGGGGGGGGTAGTTGGAAAGCTCCTGTACTCGCTGTTCTGCTTAGCAGAGCAGCGGTGAATAGTGGAGACAGAGGGAGAGGGGGCATCAGGGGGTACGGATTAATGGGGGGGTTTCAGCAGCAGAGCCGGATTAAGGGGCGGGGGGGGGGGGGGGGTGGCCAGGGGATACGTACCGTTGGCCCCACAGTTTTAGAGGCCCCCCCGGCTGGAGTAGCTCTGTCCCAGCTCAGAAGCTCCCCCCCCCCCCCCGTCCTGCCAGCAACAGTGGCAGCATTGTGCTACAGTCAGCACACGCTGCTGCATATTGGCAGGTCTGTGGTGTTGCAGGGAGGCAGCAGTCTCCCTGCTTTCTTCTCGCTGTGCGGGTGTGTAGGGGGGAGCGACCACCTCCTCTGGATTCAGCCCTAGCTGAGGGGCCAAAATCCCATAAAAAAAAATAAAAACAAAAATCGGAATTTGCATAAGGGGGCGTGGCCGCGCGGTCCGCGATTAGGCCACGCCCCAAACCCCCAGCAGGCACAGCAATGAGATAGGGCTCCCCTGTCTCAAGTGCCCTGGGCCCCCGGACTCATAATCAGCCCCTGGGGGCATGCCAGCAGCTCACAGAGCGCTGGGCATGCCCCCTCACTGACGAAAACGGGGCCCTCCCGTGAAGCCACGCCCCCTTTTCGCCGAGTGTTTCCCTCCTGCCTGGAGAAAGCTCCTGCAGAAA
Organism: Pseudophryne corroboree; assembly: GCF_028390025.1. Classification (NCBI taxonomy): domain Eukaryota; kingdom Metazoa; phylum Chordata; class Amphibia; order Anura; family Myobatrachidae; genus Pseudophryne; species Pseudophryne corroboree. The sequence goes on along the minus strand of NC_086454.1, from coordinate 359,675,169 downwards.
GCTGGGAGGTATGCACCCCTGCCTGTGACATGCCCAATGCCCATGCTATCTGCTTCTGCTCCTAGTCTCCTGTAGATTTGGCCAGATCTCTGTGACTCATTTGAATAACTCCGCCCACTGTTGTGACTCCGCCCAGCGTTAGCAAATGAATCACAAGGTCACAGAATAGGGCTATTATATAGGATATATATATATATATATATATATACTGCTCAAAAAAATAAAGGGAACACTAAAATAACACATCCTAGATCTGAATGAATGAAATATTCTTATTAAATACTTTGTTCTTTACATAGTTGAATGTGCTGACAACAAAATCACACAAAATTTATCAATGGAAATCACATTTATTAACCCATGGAGGTCTGGATTTGGAGTCACACTCAAAATTAAAGTGGAAAAACACACTACAGGCTGATCCAACTTTGATGTAATGTCCTTAAAACAAGTCAAAATGAGGCTCAGTAGTGTGTGTGGCCTCCACGTGCCTGTATGACCTCCCTACAACGCCTAGGCATGCTCCTGATGAGGTGGCGGATGATCTCCTGAGGGATCTCCTCCCAGACCTGGACTAAAGCATCCGCCAACTCCTGGACAGTCTGTGGTGCAACGTGGCATTGGTGGATGGAGCGAGACATGATGTCCCAGATGTGCTCAATTGGATTCAGGTCTGGGGAACAGGCGGGCCAGTCCATAGCATCAATGCCTTCAGAACCCAGGGCCCACCGCACCTCATATGGTCTCACAAGGGGTCTGAGGATCTCATCTCGGTACCTAATGGCAGTCAGGCTACCTCTGGCGAGCACATGGAGGGCTGTGCGGCCCCCCAAAGAAATGCCACCCCACACCATTACTGATCCACTGCCAAACCGGTCATGCTGGAGGATGTTGCAGATAGCAGAATGTTCTCCTTGGCGTCTCCAGACTCTGTCACGTCTGTCACATGTGCTCAGTGAGAACCTGCTTTCATCTGTGAAGAGCATAGGGCGCCAGTGGCGAATTTGCCAATCTTGGTGTTCTCTGGCAAATGCCAAACGTCCTGCACGGTGTTGGGCTGTAAGCACAACCCCCACCTGTGGACATCGGGCCCTCATACCACCCTCATGGAGTCTGTTTCTGATCATTTGAGTAGACACATGCACATTTGTGGCTTGCTGGAGGTCATTTTGCAGGGCTCTGGCAGTGCTCCTCCTGTTCCTCCTTTCACAAAGGCGGAGGTAGCGGTATTGCTGCTGGGTTGTTGCCCTCCTACGGCCTCCTCCACATCTCCTGATGTACTTGCCTGTCTCCTGGTAGCGCCTCCATGCTCTGGACACTACGCTGACAGACACAGCAAACCTTCTTGCCACAGCTCGCATTGATGTTACATCCTGGATGAGCTGCACTACCTGAGCCACTTGTGTGGGTTGTAGACTCCGTCTCATGCTACCACTAGAGTGAAAACACCGCCAGCTTTCAAAAGTGACCAAAACATCAGCCAGAAAGCAAAGGAGCTGAGAAGTGGTCTGTGGTCACCACCTGCAGAACAACTCCTTTATTGGGGGTGTCTTGCTAATTGCCTATAATTCCCACCTGTTGTCTATTCCATTTGCACAACAGCATGTGAAATTGATTGTCAATCAGTGTTGCTTCCTAAGTGGACAGTTTGATTTCACAGAAGTGTGATTGACTTGGAGTTACATTGTGTTGTTTAAGTGTTCCCTTTATTTTTTTGAGCAGTGTATATATATTGCACACCCCAAATGCAAACAGTTATATATACTGTATGTATGCATATATAAGTAAATAGATGTTTATTTCTCAAGATTTTTTTTGCAGGAAAATCGGACCATACAGTATATTAATCACTAATCAGACAGCTTATCTTGAATCATTAAGTTGCAGTATACATGCCAATACTGTAGATGGCACAACAAGACAAATACTATATATCATAGTCGCTGGTCATGTTACTTGCAACTTTTCAGTATTACTGCAGGTTAAGTAGCAACGGATTTGGGATCTACAAGATAATATTTGTTTGACTAAAGTGAACGTAGATTGGACTGTGAGATTGACTGCCCATTGAATTGCATTTTGTGGTTTACATAAAAAAACAGAAAACTGTGGATTATTGCTTATCGGTATACTGGCGCAGGGACAAAAGCTCAGGACTGCAGGCATAGATCTCAGGGCCCTCTGTTTCTCCCATGGGCAGCTTTACGTGGCTTGCTAACAAGTTAGTAGCACAGGCAATCGTTTTTTATTTCTGAAGAAAAAACTGCAAATCTTGTTTACAAAGACATTTTATGATCAATGTCTACAATATAAAATGTATATCACAATATTAGATGGCACTACTGTCTTTGTAAAATAATTTCTGAGCAATAGCAGACATTCACACAAGCGAAGCCATGGGCAAATGCTAGTTGATAAATAAACCTCTTAGGGGTTTATTTACGAAGTGTCTGGTTCTAAAATCCAGTGCTTCTGATCATGTTTATGCCCAAAATTTAAAAGGACAATGATTTTACTAGCAAAAGACCTTTATATTTTGTGCATAAACACGGCTAGAAGTGCTGGATTTTACAAACTGGCGCTTCGTAAATGAATCCCTCAGACTCTGATAAAGGTTAAGGTTTCTATAAATGCTGAAGATAATTGTGCTATTGCAAGTAGAACTGTGTTTATTGTTCCTTTATCATTTTAAATCCAAAGCTATTGTTCCCTGGAATCAAGAAAGAGCAGTAATAGATGAGAGCTTATTGCTATTATCTATTGTGGATTTACAAATGCATGCATGTTATAGGTCAGTGATTATCCAGCAACAGAGTACTCCAATGACAGAACTTTGTGTGCACTTTAGAGTAAAATACTAAATAGTTTTGAGGCTTTTTCTGCTGAGTAATAATCTGTGTTGGTATTAATGTATAACTGTGTTTTGAAAATGTTACGGTGTGTTTAAAGAATAGTATAATGAGGTAATTGAGAAATTGCATTTTCCCTAGTTACAGACAAAGAGGTGCGGTAGCAGATAAGATAAAAAAAAAAACTGTTTAACTATTAGAAAGTTATTGCTCACCACCTATTCAGTACCGTTTTACTGTGTTGAAATTGCAATATTCCTTTTTTGCTACAATCCCCTATCATATGTCATATGGTGATCGTTATTTTGTTCTGGACCTATGTCCTGCTAACCCCACCCCCCCTTCCCCCTTAAATAAATTACTTGATTATCTTATTTATCAAAGCGGCCACGTTAAAACATTTTACTGTATGTATGGGGCTAGCCTCTCTGCTGCAGCCTGAGGTGGACAAGCTCGTGGAGTCCATACCAGATAAGAAGGAAGATCCACTAAAGTTACCATACCAGCTGTAAGATACTGTACCACCATCTACACCTTACGTCCAGTATCTGTGCCCACAAAGGGGCTACCACATGTACTTATGACAGAAGAGGTGTAACTGGGCTGTATAATGTGGCGTGCTCGCATAGGCAAAGTGTAGACTGCGGGCTATGCAGCGTTGCATGCAAGTGGAAATACACCCGTTTCCGGGTGTATTATTTGCGTCTAGCATCGGTTAGGTACAATTCCGCACAGATGCTGATGATTAGCAGTAAACCAGGCACACACGTGTTTGGCAAGCGTACTACAAGATACATAGAACGCTACATATGGATGAATACAGCCATTATTTTTTATGTTCGTCCGACTTTGCTTTAGGCACAAAGTCCGCAGCCTAATCTCCGCTTCACCTGGCAATGGATGAGGGGTTTATCAGAGAGGCAATAATGAAACAAGAATAACTCCGCTCCTGAATTAATCATACATTACGGTTTGGAAAGTTTGCTGGCAATTAATATTTAACACCTTTTTTTCCTATGTTTGCAGTGATCTTTGTATACACAGTGGTAAAGGCGTGATCTTTAAAGAGAATAAAGAACCCATTAGATGCTTGTCTGGGCGGCAGGAGCTGTTCTCCAAGGCCCTCATGCCTTAATGTGCTTCTAGTGAACTTAATGTCAATCAATTAAGCTTTTTTTTTTTTTTGGCAAAGTTCTGCAGTTCTTGGTTATTGCACATTTTTTTTTTATGGACAGAAATATGTAACACGTATTCATATTCATATTCATGTTTTATCATGACAGCCTCAACTCCTTGACACTTGCCCCAACAGGAACAATCATGCCCCATTCTGAACTACCATCACTGGCTGATCCAGAGGTGCGGCTGCAGGTCAGTTCAGATTTCAAATTGGGGATCCACACCAACTGCCACCGACTGTCACCAACTGCCACTTCAAACTGACTCACTGGCAGTCCTCTATTTGAATTTTGAACTGAGCTGCAGCCCCGCCTCTGGAACCGCCCCTGACTACCATACTTACCAGCCATATTGTGACTCTTACCATGCAGGCATTGCCGATGTGCGATTATTTTCAACTGCTCATGCACCAAAATGTCTGAGAACCCCAATAGTGTATGCGTTACTTAGTGATCGCACAAAGACGCTGCTGCCATCTATTCAGACGGTATCAGAAAGGCGACAGATACGTAAAGGGCGTTCCTGGGCGGTGACTGGGGAGTGGCTATTAGTGCCAGAGCCGTAACTAGACCTTCTGGTGCCCTGTGCCAGAGGGAGAATTGCCCCCCCCCCCATCCCATTTTTCCAACAGGGACATAAGGTGCATGCCTTGTGGGAAAGGGGCACGACAAGACTGATCCCAGGGAAAGCCCATGCTATGATGCCCCTTCCCACATTATATATATATATATATATATATATATATATAATATATAATGCACTCACATTTATAGTCCACTGCAAGAAAATGGATTTGGACACAATTCCTCTTTATACCACATTCATGCATTTAACTTGGGAGCTTGCTGTTATTCAGTTATAATACACTTTATTATTTAACCCATTTTAATATACTGCCATACCCAGGATTCAAACCTATAACCTATTGAATTCTAATCAAACACCCTACTCATTGAGCTATTTGAGTCTGCATAAAAATTTTGAACACTATATGAAACTACTGGTACTTTGTAAAAATAAAATAAAAAAATCAGCATTGACATTGAGCAGATCTATGTAGTGTGCAGCCACACACCCAATCTCCTGCAATCACACACTACATAGATCTGCTCAGCCGCAATGCTGATCATTTTTTCACATAGTACAAGGTATGCCTCAAACAGAATTCTCTAGCTTAGAATGATCTACCTTTCTATGCAAGGGCAGATAGCTCAATGAATAGATTGTCTGACTGCAATGCCACAGGAAATGGGTTTGAATCCGGGGTATGTCAGCATCTTGAAATGTAATAAAGGACAGTGTGACTGAATAACAAAGAAATCTCAAGCCGAGTTCAAGATTGTTGTATATGTATTAGCGACAGAAGGGGTAGGAGACAGGGGCGGTCAGGAGATGCCGGGCTTCAAAAAGGGGGGAAGCTGCAAGTGAAAGTAATTAAAACAGATAATTAACAAGTGCTGCCAACTGCCATCCCACATCCCGCTCTTCGGCCTGCCTCTCTCTCCTCCTGGCTTGCCCGTCCGCCTGCCGTGTCCTGGCTCCCCCTCCACACTTTCATTAGTACTCCACTCGGGAGCGGAGTTTCGTGTAACGACGCATCATTACACGAAACTCCGCCCCCGAGCAGAGTAGTAATGAAGGGGAGGAGGGGGAGCACCAAGAGAGCCACCAAGAGCCATGGCGAATGCACGCCTCGCCCACCGCAAGAAACGGCTCTGCCTGCCATAGGGCTGGTGAAAGTTTAGATCATGAAACTGATGGTGGCGCCTAAGGATGCACCAACCAATATTACAGTGTGCATTGGCGCTAAAATTGGACATCTCATGCCTTGCACATCCGAGCAAACGGGTGTACACCGGGGAAGCGGTTTGTAGCGGCAATTTCATAAGACGCAGATGGCGACCGTCGGTACACATTGCAGCGTGCGCTTTTGCATGCGACTCAGAATGAAGCCCGGTTGTTTTGCCCCCCAGTATGTCTGGATGGCCTGCCTCTTATTATCCATTATTGGGAGATGCCTTCATAACATCAAAGTGTCCCTAGACGGACTGAGGTGGAAGATGCGCTGTCCAAAAAGGTAAATTATCCTATTGATTCAATATAGAACATAGTTTTAAAATGTATTTATATATATTATTGAAGTAAAATAAAGACTATGGAGTGTCTTGCATCCCGCGTCTATAGACCCCACTGTAAAATGTATTCTCATTGCCCCAGGGCAGTTGGTCCCTCAGCAGCAACAGATCCCTAGTGGCAATACCAACGCTCTACACACCCCATCCCCCTTCACCAGAGCCCATATGCCCCTCTGTGTGGTGGGGGCGCAGCAGTACCTAAGGCTGCGGCGGGGGGGGCATCTACACTGTGAGTGTGTGTGCCGGTTATTTGGGGGAGGAGAGGCTGTGGTACACGGGCAGTGAGTGGGTGACAGCTGTCAAGCTAGGGAGTTCCATGCAGTCCGCTACTGAGGTTGTGCTGGATACAGCAGTGCGATCGGGTCAGAACTGCGCATTCGCCGGTGCCGCAGTGCCAGTTGGCCGGAGGCTACGTTCACCACTGCCTGATTGACAGGCCGGCGGTCGCTTAGCAGGGGGGCGGAACAGCGGTGTTTGGCTGCCGTTACGTGGGCGTCGTCCGGCCAACGCAGACGTGGCCGGAACGAATGGGGGGCGGGCCGCAGCGGCTGAGTGACATCACACGCAGCTGCTGCAGGCCGGGGAGCGATGAGTAGCTCCCGGCCAGCACGCTAAAGCTGCGCTGGTCTGGAGCTACTCTTGAAGTGCAAAGGCATCGCCGCTGTGTGAGGCCTTTGCACTTCTGCAGGGGGGGGATGGGGGGGGTGGCACTGACATGCGGGGCGGGAGAGCCCTGTGCTGGGCGTCCCCCCGCATGTCAGTATGAATGATCGTAGCTGTGCTAAATTTACCACAGCTACGATCATCTCGGAATGGCCCCCACAGACCTTATAATAACTCGGAATCACCCCCAATGTGTGTAATATCCCTGGGCCGACCCTAACCAATTTGATACCCTAGGCAAGAGTTTGGCTGTTGCCTCCTAACACACCCACGAGTTCCACCTCTGACCCCCCACCCCTCTCCCAGCAGCACAGATCACACACAGCAGTATCAGTAGCACATCATTTCGGCATTGTGCATTGAGCAACTGATGAATCAACTCTTCTCTGACAGGCCAGAAAAGATAAGACGCTAGTCACCCCGTAATACAGTATACAGTATGAAAAATGCTTTTCGCCACATTGGTTGAGCCATTACAGAGCGACATTGCGGAGCTATAATATAGCACAGTACTGTAGACGTTCATGCACATATAAACCTGTTAGAGTTAATTGGCTTGCTGCCTCATATAATACACGTCTGAAGAATGAGGCTCCGGGAACCTGGCACAGAAGCAATACTGCGACTACATGCACCTATTGAAGCATAGAATAAACAGTTAGTCCTGAGCTCTTTTTCCCTTTGTCCTTAACAAGCTGAAAGCTTGTGAATTGGAATGTACACTGCGCCTAATGCACAAGTCTGCGTTCCTACATGATTGTAGCTGGTTATGTCTCCCTGCCGCAGACTCTGGAAGATGTTCTTTATCCTCCACCGCTCTTCCTTTAGCTAAATCCATTCCACTCTGCCTTTTTACAAAAGTGTACTCAATTGAATTAACTATTTATTAACAGCTGGCCGGCCACTGCCTTTCTCCTGCGATTACCTTTAAAGTTTTTTATTTTATTTGTACTTTCTTCAGTGCCTAAAAAAAATAACCCCCCAGAGGCGATAGCGTACATGAAAGCATGAATAAAAAAAAAATAAGAAAAAAACATTCTCCTCCTGGGAATATTTTCCAGTTTTTGAACATTTAGCTCTTTTTAGAATATTATAATTCACGGGACTTTGATTAGAGAGGTAACAAAGGGCTGCTAAATGGCCGCTTTGCATTACACATAAATTAAGTGGAATGTGGGCAAGGAAGATATGAGTCCGCATGAAATGCATTACGGGGGTGCTGCTGTGGCAAATTAACACGCCAGGCTGCAGAAAAATTATTTTGTTTCTTTATTGAACCTCTCATAGAAATGACGGGCAACCGGCGGCTCTAGAACCTCATGAGGACCTGCCTGCTTTGACCCGCGGCCCCTGGGTCCTTTGTGCTTTGCTGTCACATTTGCTTGTTATAGTTTGTATTGTAACACTTGAGTAACAGGCTGGCTGATATGTTATTACTGATAGGCGTCTCATTCTTTCATTAAACGCATTATTTGTTTTAACTATTACTGAGATCAAAAGTAATGCGCCAGTAATGCGAAGGTTAGAGGGCAGTCCGGGGCAGCCCCTGGGGTGTGATGATTTCATACAGTCATAGGGGGCCATTCCGAGTTGATCGCTATCTGCATTCGTTCGCTGTGCAGCGATGATGCAAAAAAAAGGCACTTCTGCGTATGCGGCGCAATGCGCACGCACGACATACTATTACAACAAACAATGTAGTTTCACACAAGGTCTAGCGAAGCTTTTCAGTCGCACTGATGACCGCAGAGTGATTGACAGGAAGTGGGTGTTTCTGGGTGTCAACTGACCGTTTTCAGGGAGTGTTCGGAAAAACGCAGGTGTGCCTGGAAAAACGCAGGCGTGGCTGGGCGAACGCAGGGCGTGTTTGTGACGTCAAAACAGGAACAGAACAGTCTGAAGTGATCGCAAGCGCTGAGTAGGTTTTGAGCTACTCAGAAACTGCACAAAAAAAATTTGTAGCCGCTCTGCGATCCTTCCGTTCGCACTTCTGCTAAGCTAAAATACACTCCCAGTGGGCGGCGTCATAGCGTTTGCACGGCTGCTAAAAACTGCTAGCGAGCGATCAACTCGGAATGACCACCATAGTTGCCTGCCTTTGAGAGAGAGAAGCCCAGAGAGAAGGCACTGCTTGCCACTTAGGGGTGGCGGGGCCGGGGTGTCAGTCACTAGGCCCTGTCCCAATATGCTGTGATCTGTGGGGAGGGGGCGGGGCTAAATTATGCAAATTTGGGGACGGGAGATATGGACACTCTTCCGTGGGTGTGGGGGACTGCTCAAAAAATCAGAAGTCTCCCACAACTTGCGGGAGAGTAGACAAGTATTTATACAGAGTGTCAACTTCCGGGTTATTGCAGACATTTCCTGACGATGTCAGTCGCACTCTATGAGCGAAGAAACACATCTAACAGGCAGTTCGCAAAAAAAAACGAAAGATGGTCGCTATCATCGGCATAGCTATAGGAATCAAAGTTACTTTTTTTTTTACTGGGCCCATTAACTCCAAAGGGCCTATCATGAGAAATATATTGATATGCCGCTATTAGGATTCCATGACCTCACTCATGCTCTTTAATGTAAGCCGTACATGTGTCAATCGTATTTTCAAGTTGATGATGATAAATGATGTCTTGAGCAACATGATATGCCTAAAATGTACCTCAGTGCGCTTTAAACACATGTCCACTTGTACGCAATTGCGTGTTTGTTTTGAGCTGCACATATACTGTAGGGCCTGATTCACGTAGCCGAACTTGTATTTGCAACATGCGCAAAAAAATCTGAACTCTTTATGTTGCTGCGTTACACAGAGGCGATGTTGCGGCCAACTCAGACGGTATTAGAAATGTGGTGGCAAAGGTATGGGAGTTCTCGGGCGGTGGCTGGTAGTGCACGCAAAAATGGGCCGTTCAGTGGGTGTATTATGGGCGTGTCAGTGCTGCGTTCCCAGCTGAACAGCTGCCGCCATAGGAGGTCGCAGAGAGACGGAGAAACTGTACCTGCCATTGGGCAAGATATGCGCAACCCAAAATAAACTCCTGAGTGCATTTTTTATTTTTTGTTCAACGCCGGGTGATTGGAAAGAAACTCTGACAGATGAGAAGTGAATGACCTGTTATGTGGTAGCGTACGGAGGTTACCAGGCATCCATTATAATATATAGAATCAGAAATATGCCCGTTTAATGGTTACCCTAATTTTTATATTCATCAATCATATTATCATACGCTTGGTGTCCTGCAACAGGCACACATTTACATGAAGCTTGCGATCAGTCAGAGATGGTATTTGTGAGGCAATGAGTGTCATATACTGTATATACTGCACTCTAGGTTCTTGTAGACCTTCATTAATTCCCAATATCATGATGACTTCCAGTGCTTTCTCCCCAGTGTCACTGATAGAGGATTTAAGGTCATTCCCCAATTTCTGATACCAGAATCCTTTTCAGTTTTGCAGTAATGTTAAGAAACATGGGGCCGGATGTAACGCAGTGGGAGGCGGCCGGAGCTCCGAGATTCCGCCCAAACTCATATTTTTTTTAAAGCAGCATTTATTTGGGTGTAGTATGGCTGACCGGCGGTCTCCTGACCGCCGGTCAGCTTACCGACGCCGGTGTCCCGGCAGCATACCGACGCCGGGATCCCGGCGGGGAGGGGCGAGTGCAGCAAGCCCCTAGCGGGCTCGCTACGCTCGCCACGCTGCGGGCTCGGTGGCGACCTGCAGTCGCAACGGGTTCTATTCCCACTCTATGGGTGTCGTGGACACCCACGAGTGGAAATAGTCCCTGTTGGTCGGCATGCCGACCATCGGGATAGTGAGCCTTCGGGACGATGGAGGAGGTCATGTGACTGTCGGTCAGCAGACCGCCGGTCACATGAATACCACCCATTTATTTATAAAGCAAAACCTACAAGTCTATTTTCCCTTAGTTTTGACATTGTCGGGAATTGAGGACAGAATCATTTGCAATCCCTCTTTTAACCAATCTCTTAACAACACTAAAAATATATGTAAGGTCAGGACACGTTGATGATTTTATGGAGAGCGGAGAATGTCAGCTTCGCAGCCGGCGCTGCTGTGAAGCACACAGAGAATGCTCCAATCCTAAAGCGTGCAGTGATCTGAGAGACACCGGTGTCAAGGACACTGCAAATTCACTTACGCCGGGTTTTACGACTCAGCTGCTGGCTCATTTGTGTGGAAAATACAAATAAAATGATTTTATTAGTTTTAATTCACATAAGGCTTGGCGTGCAGCGCCGGAGGGCTGCTCTGTATTTAGGCCTCTGAATGTTTATTGTGCCTGCTCGTTTTATAATCCTGTTTTCTGGTGACGGTAATATATCTACATCTCGTCACAGGGTTTTGTTAGAGAGAGGAAGCTTTGCGTGGTAGAAGCTGCAGTAAACCTGGACATACTCAGAAGCAAACAATGGTATATAAACCAAAATACTGTATTTAAACATAGGGGGTCATTCCGAGTTGTTCGCTCGCAAGCGGATTTTAGCAGATTTGCTCATGCTAAGCCGCCGCCTACTGGGAGTGAATCTTAGCATCTTAAAATTGCGAACGATGTATTCGCAATATTGCGATTACACACCTCGTAGCAGTTTCTGAGTAGCTCCAGACTTACTCGGCATCTGCGATCATTTCAGTGCTTGTCGTTCCTGGTTTGACGTCACAAACACACCCAGCGTTCGGCCAGACACTCCTCCGTTTCTCCGGCCACTCCTGCGTTTTTTCCGGAAACGGTAGCGTTTTTTCCCACACGCCCATAAAACGGCCTGTTTCCGCCCAGTAACACCTATTTCCTGTCAATCACATTACGATCGCCAGAACGATGAAAAAGCCGTGAGTAAAATTCCTAACTGCATAGCAAATTTACTTGGCGCAGTCGCAGTGCGGACATTGCGCATGCGCATTAAGCGGAAAATCGCTGCGATGCGAAGATTTTTACCGAGCGAACTCGGAATAACCCCCATAGCTACTTATTCCTCCTACATACCTCTCTGGTTGCGAAAGCTGTCCGCATTGTAGCGCACAGCGCTTTAAAAACATCAAATACGTTTACCACCATTTACTGGTTTCATCTTAATATTGCAACTCCTTAGATATACCGTACATCACCCATTTGTTACCTATTTATAGAACATTGGGGGTAATTCCAAGTTGATCGCAGCATGAATTTTGTTAGCAGTTGGGCAAAACCATGGGGGTCATTCCGAGTTGTTCGCTCGTTAGATTTTTTCGCAACAGAGCGATTAGTCGCAAACTGCGCATGCGCAATGTTCGCAGTGCGCCTGCGCCAAGTAAATTAGCACAAAAGTTTGTTATTTTACTCACGGCCTAACGAAGATTTTTCATCGTTCTGGTGATCGGAGTGTGATTGACAGGAAGTGGGTGTTTCTGGGCGGAAACTGGCCGTTTTATGGGTGTGTGCGAAAAAACGCTGGCGTTTCTGGGAAAAACGCGGGAGTGTCTGAAGAAACGGGGGAGTGTCTGGGTGAACGCTGGGTGTGTTTGTGACGTCAAACCAGGAACGAAACTGACTGAACTGATCGCACTGGAAGAGTAAGTCTCGAGCTACTCAGAAACTGCAAAGAAATTTCTATTTGCAATTCTGCTAATCTTTCATTCGCAATTCTGCTAAGCTAAGATACACGCTGTGAGGATACTGGGTTCCAAATCACTCAGTCACGGTGGTAGATGAAAACCAACAGTGGTTTATTGAACAGAATGGGTTATAAACAGCTCAGCACACTTCTGTGATCCAATTCTACACGACAATCCCTCCTGGAGCTCCTGACATAACATTACTTCTTAGTCAGTCTCCTGCCACACTCTCTCCTTCTCTTCCAGATCTCTCTCACCTCCCCCCTTTGCTATTATCAAACCTTTGTCTTTCCTACAATAAGGCGACACCCCCAGACAGTTTCAGAGCAAACCTATTTTCACTTGTCCAGGCATGTCCCCTAGGCCACAATAGATGTTAACTAAAGTAACCTTACTTAATCTGATTGTGTGGCCTGGAATCCATTGTGTGGGGAAGAATGAGGGGGGTGTATGGCCTGACATCTGAGACTGGCTGTATCTACACAACAGCAAACACACAGGTTATCTGCGCAGTCATATGGGGGGGAACATTATTTGACAAACTATAACCCAATAACCAATACATTCATATATATACATCGAAAACATAACTGTACCCTTGTAACAATAACTTCATACAATATTGCCTACTACATAGCCAAATACAGATCAACAATTAGTGTAGTCCATGGGTCAGACCAGGGCTAGGGAAGTAGCTGCGTGTCTTTTACCACTGTGTGACACAACGCGCCGGCTGTGTTGTCACATTTCCTCCCTCTACTTCCAAGCCCGGTGTCCTGGGTGGCTTAAGCTTGCTGAGAGTAATGGTAATCTCCTGTACCCTGGGTATTTGTAGCGAGGGATTTCCTGGGCTTGCTCGGTGCTGGGTCTGGTTCCTGCTGACGGGACAGGCCATCTGCGTTCCCGTGATCTCTGCCCTTTTTGTGAGAGATAGAGAAATTGTATAGTTGTAGGGCTAAGCTCCATCTCAGCAGTCGTCCATTGTCTCCGGCAGTGCGCTGTAACCAACTAAGGGGACTGTGGTCTGTTACCACTGAGAACTCGCGCCCGTACACATATGCCTGCAATTTCTTGAGTGCCCAGACTATGGCCAGGCACTCCTTTCCAATAGTGGCATAGGCTATCTCACGGTCCATAAGTTTTCGGGAGAGAAAGGCAACTGGGTGTTCACAACCATCCTCCCCTACTTGGCTCAACACAGCTCCTATTCCACAACCCGAGGCATCTGTTTGCACAATGAACCGCCGGCGGAAGTCGGGGGCTGCTAACACTGGGGATTGGGACAAAATGTCCTTCAGCTGGGAAAAAGCCTGCTCACACTCTGGGCTCCAGTCAATTTGTCGGGTGTACTTTTTTGTCGTTAGGTCAGTCAGGGGTTTGGCAATGGTGCTGTACTGGGGCACAAATTTACGGTAGTACCCTGCTGTTCCAAGGAAGGCACGTACCTGTTTTTGGTTAGTGGGCCGAGGCCATTTCAGGATGGCCTCAATTTTAGCTGGCTCTGGACGAATATGGCCTCCGCCAACCCTATGCCCGAGGCACAATACCTCTGCCAGCCCCATCTGACATTTGTCAGGTTTGATTGTTAACCCTGCCTTGCTGATCCGTGCCAACACCTGGGCCACATGCTGCAGATGCTCCTCCCATGTCTGACTAAAAATGGCTATGTCATCAAGGTATGCCTGGGCAAAGTCCTGACACCCTGTCAGTAGGTGATCTATGGTACGCTGAAAGGTGGCTGGGGCATTCTTCATCCCAAAGGGCATGGCAGTAAATTCAAAGAGGCCAAATGGGGTGCTGAATGCAGACCTCTCCTGTGCCTCCCTGGTAAGGGGTATCTGCCAGTATCCTTTGCTAAGATCCAGAGTGGATACATAGCGTGCCATTCCCAACCTGTCTAACAACTCATCTACCCGGGGCATGGGGTATGCGTCTGTCACCTCGTTCAGCCTCCTATAGTCCACGCAGAAGCGGGTACTGCCATCTTTCTTGGGCACTAGGACTACGCTGGCGGCCCAGGGACTATGGGACGGTACAATAACACCAAGCGCCAGCATTTCATCGACCTCCCTTTTGATCATATCAATCACCCTGGGGTTCACCCGATAAGCGGGTTGCCTAGTGGGCCGAGCCTCCCCGGTATTGACATGATGGGCCACTACATGAGTGCGCCCTGGCCTGCTTGTGAATTGTGGCCTCTCTACCTCCAATACCTCCCTCATCTGTAGGGCCTGGGTTTCGGTTAATTGCGAGCCTATGGGCACTGCCTCCACTCCTAGGTCCCTCTTGGTGGCTGCTAGAATGTCAGGGATGGGGTCGGTCTCTGGGTCATCCATAGGTGGGCAACAGATTGCCACCGCCCCTATCTCCCTGGTGACATATTTCTTTAACCTATTTATGTGGTAGGTACCCACCCGCTTCCCTGTTTGGTCTAGGGCAATAATGTAATCTACCCGTCCCTGCCGATCCACTACAGTATAAGGTCCTGCCCAGGTCGCCTGTAACTTATGCTTTCGGGCAGGTACTAGCACCATCACTTTCTGTCCAACCTCTAGTTCCCTGTCCTGCGCTCGTTGGTTATAGTACCGGCACTGTCTTTCCTGCGCGCCCAGGGTGTGGTCATGCGCAAGCTGCATCAGCCTGTGCAGTTTCTCCTTCATTTGGACTACCTATTCCAAGATGGGAACCTCAGGTTCCTGAAATGACCCTTCCCAGCTTTCCCTGACTAGGTCAAGTGGTCCCCTTACCCTTCGGGCATATAGTAACTCAAAAGGAGAAAATCCAGTTGAATCCTGCGGCACTTCGCGGTACGCGAATAATAGCTGTTGCAAGGACTTCTCCCAGTCTCCCCCCTCCGATTCAGCAAATGCCCGCAGCAACTGCTTTAGGGTCGAATTGAATCTCTCACAGAGACCATTAGTCTGGGGGTGATAAGGGGTGGTGCGTAAGGGATGGACCCCAAAGTTGTCCCATACTGTCTGCAGCAATTCCCCTTGAAATTGCGTACCCTGATCAGTAACTACTTCTTGGGGAAATCCTACGCGACTAAAAATATCCATAAGAGCCTGGGCGATATGTTCAGCATCTATGGATGCCAGTGCCACTGCCTCAGGGTATCTAGTCGCGTAATCAACTACAGTCAGTATGTATCTCTTTCCTGTTCGGCTTGGTTTCTTAAAAGGCCCCACAATGTCCATGGCCACTCTCTTAAATGGCTCACTTATGACAGGCATGGGTTGTAGGGGAACCCGGCGTGGGGGTCCCCCGAGGCGTTGGCAGACCTCACATGACTCTCTATACTGTTTTACCTCCTGGTTAACCCCAGACCAGAAGAAATGTCGCAGCAGCCGGGCACGGGTTTTCCGAACCCCTAAGTGGCCTGCTAAGGGAATGTCATGGGCAAGGGCCAGCAACCGGGCACGGTACTGCTGAGGAACAATCAACTGTTTTCTTAGGACCCCGGGCTCTAATGGGTCTGCTTTTGCTGGCACCCGGTACAGTCTCCCCTCCTCCCACATAATGCGATCCTCCTGAGGCCCCCAATCTGTTCGTCCCGCTGCCCTGCGGAGGCTAGCTAGGGAGGGGTCGGTCCGTTGGGCTTCCCTAAAGGCTACCCTATCTACTTCCCCCAGATTCTCATCACAGTCAGGCAAGTCTGGTACAGGGTTACTCACCGCCAACGGTTCAGGGTTTGTGGCTGTCACTTCCACAGAGACTCCTGGTGCTGGCATGAGAGGGTCCTCATGCACTGTCTCCAATGCCTGTGCTTGGCTTCGGGTGATAGCTCCCACAAAGTAACTAGCCAATCCAGCACTCAGATCATTGCCCAGAATGACGTGAGTGGGTAATCCATCCAAAAGTCCAACATTTACCTCTCCAGAGTCCAGGCCCCAGTCCAGGTGTACCCTTGCCATAGGTATTACAGTGATCTGCCCTCCTGCCATGGAAATTTTAACTTTCCTTTTCTTCAGTATCTGGCAGGGGGGAATTAATTCTGGCCGTATAAGGGTAATAGAAGCTCCAGAGTCTCTCAACCCTTGCAGCTCCTTCCCATTAACTTTTACAGGTTGTAGGTGGGTCTTCATATTATCCGGGGTGGATTTCCCAATAGCTGCTACCACCTCTACTTGGTATGCTACTTCCTCCGCCTCTGGCGCATCAGGAAAGTAGTCCACCTCGCCCGTTCCAAATGATTCGTGGCACACAGCCACCCGCGACATGGCAGATTGGGTACCTGGGAATGGCCGTCTTACCCGTGTACAGTCACGAAGTAAATGCCCCACCTGGTCACAGTTGTAGCAGCGTCGGCTTGCAGGTGATGCTGGTCCCCGAGACCTTGAATTTCTGGCTAGGGAAGCTGGGGTATGTATTGGGGCTGGCCGGTGGGGGAACAATGGTAGCTCACGAACCTGCTGCGGCCGTCGGAGGGTTGTCCTCTCCTCTGTATTGGCACCTCTCCACCGAGGCCTGTTAGCTGTGAACTCATCTGCTAGGTGTGCTGCTTTTTCCGGAGTGGTAGGGTTCCGATCTGCCACCCACTCCCTGATCTCTGGAGGCATCTTGTTTAGCAGCTGCTCCAAAATAAAAGCATTTTTAATGTCTGCTACAGTAAGGGCCTTCTTCACAGCCAGCCACTTATCACAGTTCCTCCGCAGCAAGTTATTGAACTCTATAAATGAGGCATCTCCTTTCCGCGCCATAGACCGAAACTTTATGCGATACGATTCAGCGGTCACCGCATATCTGGCAAGCAGCACACTCCGTACCTCCTCATATACCAGGATCTGCTCTGGTCTCAGGGCATGGAATGCCTCCAGTGCCCGCCCTCTCAGACTGGGTACCAAATATCGAGGCCACTCTGCTGCCTCAATTCCATGCATTATCATAACAGATTCAAACATCTGCAAATGAGTATCAATATCCGAACTGACCTCATCAAAAGGTGGGACCTCATTATACCTCAGCCGGGAGGTCTGCCTTACCGCCACTGCCGGGGCGGTTATACCGGTCTGCGCCCCCAATGCGGCTCCCAGTACTGATGCTCCTTGCCCTAGTGCTGCCAGCAACTCCCGCAACTGATCTGTACTTCCAACGACCAGTGCAGGGCCTGTTGTAGCGGTTCCAGTGGTTCCTTGACCCTCGGCCTGCTCTGGGATGCAGTCCTCATCATCCTCCTGCCCAGGGTGTTCTTGGTCCCATTCAGCTAGCTTTGCCATTAAGACTGCTCTGGTGTCCGATGCATTAAACTCAATCCGTCTTGTTCGACAGAGGTCCTGTAGTTGATCCTTCTTGCTGTATCGGTAGCATAGCGGGGCAGAATCCATTGCCTGCTGTGGTTTATACCTTTCTGCTGGTGTCTTGAGTGATCCCACTGCTGCCGCCAAATGTGAAGATACTGGGTTCCAAATCACTCAGTCACGGTGGTAGATGAAAACCAACAGTGGTTTATTGAACAGAATGGGTTATAAACAGCTCAGCACACTTCTGTGATCCAATTCTACACGACAATCCCTCCTGGAGCTCCTGACATAACATTACTTCTTAGTCAGTCTCCTGCCTCTCTCTCACCCTCTGTCTCACGTCCCCTCTTTGCTATTATCAAACCTTTGTCTTTCCTACAATAAGGCGACACCCCCAGACAGTTTCAGAGCAACCCTATTTTCACATGCCCAGGCATGTCCCCTAGGCCACAATAGATGTTAACTAAAGTAACCTTACTTAATCTGATTGTGTGGCCTGGAATCCATTGTGTGGGGAAGAATGAGGGGGGTGTATGGCCTGACATCTGAGACTGGCTGTATCTACACAACAGCAAACACACAGGTTATCTGCGCAGTCATATGGGGGGAACATTATTTGACAAACTATAACCCAATAACCAATACATTCATATATATACATCGAAAACATAACTGTACCCTTGTAACAATAACTTCATACAATATTGCCTACTACATAGCCAAATACAGATCAACAATTAGTGTAGTCCATGGGTCAGACCAGGGCTAGGGAAGTAGCTGCGTGTCTTTTACCACTGTGTGACACAACGCGCCGGCTGTGTTGTCACACACGCCCAGAGGGCGGAGGCTTAGCTGCTAAAAGCAGCTAGCGAGCGAACAACTCGGAATGAGGGCCCATGTGCACTGCAGGGGAGGCAGATATAACATGTTCAGAGAGAGTTAGATTTGGGTGGGTTATTTTG
The DNA here is from genome assembly GCF_028390025.1 of Pseudophryne corroboree. Classification (NCBI taxonomy): domain Eukaryota; kingdom Metazoa; phylum Chordata; class Amphibia; order Anura; family Myobatrachidae; genus Pseudophryne; species Pseudophryne corroboree. The sequence goes on along the minus strand of NC_086454.1, from coordinate 359,656,525 downwards.
TTTCTGTGCAGGGTAAATACTGGCTGCGTTGTTTTTACACTGCAATTTAGATTGCAGATTGAACTCACCCCACCCAAATCTAACTCTCTCTGCACATGTTATATCTGCCTCCCCTGCAGTGCACATGGTTTTGCCCAACTGATAACAAAAATCCTGCTACGATCAACTTGGAATTACCCCCTAGGTGTGCTCCCTTAGTTGACTGTTTGTTGGCTGTACCACCCAAATGGGGGCAGCGTCATCACCCAAATGGATTAGCAGTCAAGCTAGAAGGTCAAGGGGTTTTATAGTTGTGTTGCATACCTAGGGGCATAACCACCTGCAATTCATGCCACCTGTTGGGATGGCGGTGGTCACTCAGGCGGCCGGTGCCGGATCACCAACAGCCGACATCCCGAAGGCGAGTATCAGAGTCCCGGGGCAAGGGAGGGGGGGGGGGGGTTGTGTTAGGCACTTGGGGGGGGGGTAGGGTTAGGCACTAGGGGGGTTAGCCCTAATCACCACTCCCCGAGGGTTAGGGCAGCGGATGTGGTGAAGGGTAGAAATACTTACCCCCTCCGATGTCGGCATCTTCAGTCTCTGATGCTATGGTCTGTCATGTGACCGCCAACATTCCTACCGCTGGCAAATCGTATGTATTCCGTTGGTCGTTATTATGCATTGTTAATTGAGCTTTCTTTGCCACCATACTTTCCTGGAAAAAAATAAAAATGTAAAAAATAGCTAACAGTTTATACTGCCGAATCTTTGATTTTAATGTTATATATTACAGTTGTTACATGTTTTGTACACATGGCATACTTCATCCGATAGAAGATTTATTTTTTAGCTGGGCATGGGTGGTAATAAGTGCCCTTCCACCTACCCAGTGTCAGAGTAATAGTGTGTAAGGTCCACTTTTAGACATAATACCATGCCACCGGAGAAGCCCATTGGCACTACTGAGCCCAGTGAAAGTAATGGCTAGAGCTAAAATACCCTTCATCCCACTACTATCACCTCACTCCTCCTCCATTGTAGCCATGCAAGGTCAGATGTCTAGATTCAAAGTGGAGCAGGGGATAAGAGCATCAGGTGTAGTGGCATAGGATTGGGGTCAGACATCCCAGCGGGTTAATCTGGCATTGCCTCCGCACTGCTCCTTCTGCCTCCAGAGATCCATCACTCAACATCCCCACATATTATAGACCATGTAATTAAAAATAGGAATTTAATTACCTACCGGTAAATCCTTATCTTGTAGTCCGTAGAGGATACTGGGGTCCACATTAGTACCATGGGGTATAGACGGGTCCACTAGGAGCCATGGCACTTTAAGAACTTGATAGTGTGGGCTGGCTCTATGCCCCTCCTACCAGACTCAGTCTAGGAAACTGTGCCGGAGGAGACGGACATAGTTTGAGAGAAGGATAGATAAGGGGGATCCGGACTGAAGGTCGACCACTATAGGTCGACAGTCACTAGGTCGACATGGATGGAAGGTCGACAGGGTTTCTAGGTCGACATGTGCTAGGTTGACAGGTCTAAAGGTCTACTGAGTTTTTCAAAAAAAATTTTTTCCATACTTAACGATCCACGTGGACTACGATTGGAACGGTAATCTGTGCCGAGCGAAGCGGAGCGGAGCAAAGACACCATGCCCGAAGCATGGCGAGCGAAGCGAGCCATGCGAGGGGACGCGGTGCACTTATTGGGGTTCCCAGTCACTTTACGAAGAAAACGACACAAAAAAAACCTCATGTCGACCTTTAATCCTGTCGACCTAGCACATGTTGACCTAGAAAACCTGTCGACCTTCCATCCATGTCGACCTAGAGACTGTCGACCTATAGTGGTCGATCTAAACATTGTCGACCTAGATACTGTCGATTTGATGAACCACACCCAGATAAGGATAGTGGTGAGATTCCGAACCAGCACACACAACAAGAGGAAAGTCATGCTAACCAAACCTGAAACAGGAACAGCTGAACCAAACAACAGTACTGAACCAAGTAACAGTGCAGGACGAACGAAGCACCGGGCGGGCGCCCAGTATCCTCTGCGGACTACGAGAAAAGGATTTACTGGTAGGTAATTCAAATCCTATTTGCTCTTATGTCCTAGAGCAGAGGTTCTCAAACTCGGTCCTCGGGGGCACACACAGTGCATGTTTTGCAGGTCTCCTCACAGAATCGCAAGTGAAATAATTAGCTCCACCTGTGGACCTTTTAAAATGTGTCAGTGAGTAATTAATACACCTGTGCACCTGCTGGGTTACCTGCAAAACATGCACTGTGTGGGCCCCCGAGGACCGAGTTTGAGAACCTCTGTCCTAGAGGATACTGGGGTTCCATTTAGTACCATGGGGAAGTACCAAAGCTCCCAAATCGGGTGGGAGAGTGCTGAGGTTCCTGCAGAACTGATTGACCAAACTGAAGGTCGTCAGAGGCCAAAGTATCGAACTTGTAAAACTTAGCAAACGTGTTCGAACCTGACCAAGTAGCTGCTCGGCAGAGCTGTAAAGCCGAGACACCCTGGGCAGCCGCCCAAGAAGAACCCACTGACCGAGTGGGCCTGAACAGATTTCGGAACCAGCAAACCTGCCCTAGAATAAGCATGCTGGATAGTGAGACTGATCCAGCGTGCAATGGATTGCTTTGAAGCTGGACACCCAATCTTATTGGGATCATAGAGAACGAACAGTGAGTCAGATTTCCTGTGACGAGCTGTCCTCTTTACATACACCTTCAAAGCCCTCACAACATCCAAGAACTTTGAAGTACCCGAGGTGGCCGTAACGGCAGGAACCACAATAGTTTAGTTGATGTGAAACGCGGACACCACTTTAGGAAGGAATTGCTGACGACTTCTGAGTTCAGCTCTGTCCTCATGGAAAATTGAATAGGGGCTCTTGTGAGACAACACCCATAGCTCAGACACACGTCTCGCAGAAGCCAAGGCCAACAGTGTGACTGTCTTCCACGTAAGATATTTAACATCTACCTACTGTAACGGTTCAAACCAATCCGATTGGAGGAACTGCAGCACCAAATTGAGATCCCAAGGTGCCGTAGGAGGCACAAAGGGAGCATGGATGTGCAGAACACCTTTCGAGAACGTCTGGACCTCAGGAAGAGAAGCCAAGTGTTTCTGAAAGAAAATGGACAAGGCCGAAATCTGGACTTTTATTGAGCCCAGATGTAGGCCCACATCCACACCGACTGCAGAAAAAGCAGGAAACGTCCCAGATGAAACTCCACCGCAGAAAATTTTCTGTTCTCACACCAAGACACATATTTCTTCCAAAAACGGTGGTAATGTGTAGACGTTAACCCCTTCGTGGCTTGGATCATAGTCGGGATGACTTTGTCAGGGATGCATCTCCTGGCAAGAATCAGCCGTTCAACTTCCATGCCGTCAAACGTAGCTGTAGTAAATCTTGATAGACGAACGGGCCCTGTTGCAGAAGATCCTCGTGAAGAGGTAGAGGCCACGGATCTTCGAGGAGCATCTCCAGGAGGTCCGCATACCAGTCCCTTCTTGGCCAGACCGGAGCACTGAGAATTGCTTGAACCTTTTCCCTTTTTATTATTTTCAGAATTCTTGGGATCAGAGGAAGTGGAGGAAACACGTACACCATCTGATATACCCATGGAGTCGTTAGAGCGTCCACTGTCACTGCCTGTGGGTCTCTCGACCTGGAATAATACTGCTTGAGCTTTTTGTTGAGATGAGAGGCCATCATGTTGATCTGTGGATATTCCCATCGACTTACCAAGCACCTGAACACCTCTGGGTGAAGGCCCTCTCCCCTGGGTGAAGGTCGTGTCTGCTGAGGAAGTCTGCTTCCCAGTTGTCTACTCCCGGAATGAAGACCGCCGACAACATTGCAACATGTTTTTCTGCCCAGAGGAGAATTCTTGACACCTCTGACATTGCTGCTCTGCTTTTCGTTCCGCCCTGTCGGTTTATGTACGTCACTGCCGTCAAAATGTCCGACTGGACCTGAATGGCCCGATCTTGAAGAAGATATGAGGCCTGCAGAAGGGTGTTGCATGTAGCCCTGAGTTCCAGACTGTTGATTGGAAGGATGACTTCCTGACTTGACCATCGTCCTTGAAACTGCACCCCCTGGGTGACTGTTCCCCAACCTCTGAGGCTTGCATCCGTTGTTAACAGAATCCAATTTTGAATCCCGAACCATTGGCCCTCTATCAGGTGGGAAGTCTGTAGCCACCACAGAAGGGAGATCCTGGCTTTTGGTGACCGACGGATCCTCTGGTGCATGTGAAGATGTGATCCGGACCATTTTTCCAACAGATCGACCTGGAAGGGTCATGCATGAAACTTTCCAGACTGAAGACTGAACCACCATTTTTCCCAGAAGGCGAATGCATAAGTGCACCGATATCCGGCTTGGCTTCAGGACATCCCGAACCATCGACTGGACTACCAATGCCTTTTCCAATGGAAGAAACACTTTCTGCGACTGTGTGTCCAGTATCATTCCCAGAAAAGGGAGCCTCCGAGTTGGCTCTAAGTGAGATTTTGGAAGATTCAAAATCCAGCCGTGATCCTGGAGTAGTTGGTTGTGAGGCCAATGCTGTTCAACAACCTTTCCCTGGATGGTGCCTTTATCAGAAGATCGTCCAGGTACGGAATTATGTTCACTCCCTGCCTGCGAAGGAGAATTATCATCTCTGCCATCACTTTGGTGAACACCCTCGGTGCCGTGGAAAGACCAAATGGCAGGGCCTGGAACTGGTAGTGACAGTCCTGCAGTGCAAAGCGTAGATAAGCCTGATGAGGCGGCCAGATCGGAATGTGAAGGTACGCATTCTTGATGTCCACAGACACTAGGAATTCCCCCTCCTCTAGACCTGAGATCACCGCTCTCAGAGACTCCATCTTGAACTTGAACACTCGTAAGTATTGGTTGAATGATTTTAGATTCAGAATCGGCCTTACCGAACCATCCGGTTTTGGTACCACAAACAAGTTGGAATAATGCTACTTGCTTTGGAGATGAGGTGGAACTGGAACAATGACCTGCATTTGTACCAGTTTTTGAATGGCATCCTGTAAGGTTATACTTGCCTCCTGTGAAACTGGTAAGCCTGATTTGAAGAATCTGTGAGGTGGGAATTCCTGAAACTCCAGCCTGTAGCCCTGGGAAATAAGATCTATGACCCAGGGATCCTGGCATGATGTTGTCCAGATGTGACTGAAATTTTTTAATCGGGCTCCCACCTGCCAGTCTTCCAGGCATCGCGGTCCACCATCATGCTGAAGGCTTTGCGGAAGCAGAGCTGGCGCTCTGTTCCTGAGAACAGGCAGTTGTTGGTTTGCGCAATCTGCCCCGGTGAGAAGCCGTGCGTCTCTGTACTCTCATGCCGCCATAATTGCCGGCGACCGGCTAACAGAAAAATAAATGCAGAAAACTCTTCAGGTTCTTCCATAAGTGTGACCGGTTCCTCCGGGCACATTTTCTAAACTGAGTCTGGTAGGAGGGGCATAGAGAGAGGAGGCAGCCCACACTATCAAATTCTTAAAGTACCCATGGCTCCTAGTGGACCCGTCTATACCCCATGGTACTAAATGGGGTATAGCTGGCACAGGAGTTAGCATTGCTGCAGCACAGCACTGAGGTCAGGAGTTCAATTCTTGGTCATAGCCAATCTATGTGGGATCGTATGTTCTCTACGTCGTGACATATCCGGGTACTCTCGTTTCCTCCCACACTACTAAAACATACAGGACTGGCAGGTTAGTTGGCGGCTCATTGAACCTATGTATCCTTCCGTATGGTAGAGGATATAGATTGTAAGCTTCACTGGGGGCAGGGACTGATGTAAGTAACTGAAAAAGCTCTGTGGATTATGGGGGTTATTCCGAGTTGATCGCTAGCTGCCGTTGTTCGCTGCGTAGCGATCAGTGAAAAAAAGGCTAATCTGCGCATACGTATGCACCGCAATGCGCACGCGCGTTGTAAGGGTACAAATTCCATTGTGGTTTTGCACTGGTTCTAGCGACGATTCCAAACGCACAACCGATCGCAAGGAGACTGACAGGAAGAGGGCGTTTCTGGGTGGCAACTGACTGTTTTCTGGGAGTGTTTGCAAAAACGCAGGCGTGGCCGGGCGTTTGCTGGGCGGGTATCTGACGTCATTACCGTGTCACTCGTCGCAGCAATCATCGCACAGGATAAGTAACTATAGGGCTGGTTTTGTACAAAATGTGTTTGCAGGCGCTCTGCTGCGAAAATACACTCCCCCATGGGCGGCGACTATGCGTTTGCATGGTTGCTAAAAACTGCTAGCGAGCGATCAACTCGGAATGACCCCCTATGTGTGCACTACATCACAGGTTCTCAAACTCGGTCCTCAGTACCCCACACAGGTCATGTTTTCCGGGTCACCTGTGGATTTTAAAATGTGACAGTTGGTGATACACAGTGCACCTGCCAGGTGACATGGAAAACATGACCTGTGTGGGGTCCTGAGGACCGAGTTTGAACACCAACGTGCTACATTATATAAGTACAGTAGGTGGTATAAAATGATAGTCACTCTTCCCACAGTTATGGACCAAACAGTAAGAGATGGAACAGAAGTCAATGGAGACATTTTAAAAGAATAAAAGACATTTCATTATGACGGTGTCTTATCATTTACTTGGAAATTGTGTATTTGTTGATGTATTTTTGATAATTTTTTTTCTCGCTAATGTAATATATTATTATATTTTCTTTAGGCAAATAATTTTATTATCTTCTTAAATGTAAGAAAGTGGCAGCAAGCGTTCAGGAAAAGGAGGGGGGAAAAAAGTTGCCCGCGACCGACGCATTATGTAGTCAATTGTTTTATGTAAATCCCAAGTACTGTTCAGTTACAAAGTGTAGATTATACATAAATAAACATCACAAATGCAGCAGATAAAAGGACCTTTCTTCCTGAGTCTTCTCTCCAGCCGGGCTCTTCTATAATCCGTCTCTTGTTCTCCGCAGTCCTCTTCTGTTCCGCTGTTCAGCTTGGCTTTCTGCTTGGTTTGCGGCATCAATAGGCGACTCTACACCATTGGGGAAATAGATAGGACTATTTATGCAGTATTTTAATGATCTGCGTCGTTTATGCCGATACAAGGCTTTTTGAATAGGTAACTTGAGGTAGGTACGCTTTGTTTCTTTACAATGGTGATTATAATCAAAAACAAAAAGTAAAAAATGTTGACTTCTCAAGGTTTATACCAGTATGGCAGAACTCTTTCCCGTCAATTATAATATAATACCACTTTTGGACTTCTCATACCGTACTCCTTTTGAAGGGATCAGGCCAGCAAACCTATCCTGGTAACAAATCCAAAACCAAGGACTTTAGGACGGTCCCCGCGCTGGGGACCGTCCAGCGCGGGGCAAATCCGCCCAGCATGTGATGGGTCGCCCCACATTGCATTAGCATTTATAAATGCAACGCAGGCATTGGGAAATACCGGCAGCCTCCTGCATACTCAGCCAGGCTAACTTCTTTCCCATTGCAGCGTGCCGTGTTGCATGCAGGGTTGTATAGGTACACACCAGCGGATGACTCACACTATGAACAGTTACTTACCCAGTGGTGTTGGTTTGTTGGTAGATAGAAGGCACAGCCGTACTCACTGTTACATGCACACTGGTGATGGCCGTACTCACTGTTACATGTACACACTGATGATGGAGCGGAGCAGGCGTTCATACAGCTTACCAGCCAGTGAGTGTTTGCTACAAATGGGAGGTGGTGCAGGGACGCTGGAATGGAATCTGGTTAGGATCACGATGGTCGGGACCCCCGCTATCGAAATACCGACGCCAAAATCCGACACTGATCATACTGCTGGTGCTAGCATTCCGAATGAGATTGTAATACTGGCGCCGGCATCCCAGCAACCAGAATCCTGAGCAACTGATTGCCAGGCCGTCGGAGAGGTAAGCCGCTGGGGTGGGGGATAGATTTAAGCTGTGGGGGGAGGGTAAGGCTGCGGGAAGGAGAGTTAGGTTTAGGCTGTGGGGAGGGGGGATAGGTTTAGGCTGTGGGGGGAGGGTTAGGCTGTGGGGAGGGGGTATAGGTTTAGGCTGTGGGAAGGGAGGATAGGTTTAGGCTGTGGGGAGGGGGTTAGGTTTAGGCTGTGGGGAGGGTGGATAGGTTTAGGCTGTGGGGAGGATGGATAGGTTTAGGCTGTGGGGAGGGGGGATAGGTTTAGGCTGTGGGAGGAGGGTTAGGCTGTGGGGAGGGGGTTAGGCTGTGGGGAGGGGGGATAGGTTTAGACTGTGGGGAGGGGGGATAGGTTTAGGCTGTGGGAAGGGGAGATAGGTTTAGACTGCAAGGACGGGGGGGTTGTTTAGGCTGTGGGGAGGGGGGATAGGTTTAGGCTGTGGGGAGGGGGTTAGGTTTAGGCTGTGGGGAGGGGGGTTAGAGTTAGGCTGTGGGGAGGGGGGTTAGGTTTAGGCTGTGGGGAGGGGGGTTAGGTTTAGGCTGTGGGGAGGTGGGATAGGCTTAGGCTGCGGGGAAGGGGGTTAGGCTGTGGGGAGGGGGTTTAGGTTTAGGCTGTGGGGAGGGGGGATAGGTTTAGGCTGTGGGAAGGGGGGATAGGTTTAGACTGCAGGGACGGGGGAGGGTTGTTTAGGCTGTGGGGAGGGGGGTTAGGTTTAGGCTGTGGGAAGGGGGGATAGGTTTAGACTGCATGGGGTGGGTTTAGGCTGTGGGGAGGGGGGTTAGGTTTAGGCTGTGGGGAGGGCAGTTAGGTTTAGGCTGTGGGGAGGGGGTTAGAGTTATGCTGTGGGGAGGGGGGTTAGAGTTAGGCTGTGTGGAGGGGGGATAGGTTTAGGCTGCGGGGAAGGGGGTTAGGCTGTGGGGAGGGGGTTTAGGCTGTGGGTAGGGGTGATAGGTTTAGGCTGTGGGAAGGGGGGATAGGTTTAGGCTGTGGGAAGGGGGGGTTGTTTAGGCTGTGGGGAGGGGGGTTAGGTTTAGGCTGTGGGGAGGGGGGTTAGAGTTAGGCTGTGGGGAGGGGGGTTAGAGTTAGGCTGTGGGGAGGGGGGATAGGTTTAGGCTGTGGGGAGGGGCGTTAGGTTTAGGCTGTGGGGAGGGGGGTTAGGTTTAGGCTGTGGGGAGGGGGGTTAGGTTTAGGCTGTGGGGAGGGGGGATAGGTTTAGGCTGCGGGGAAGGGGGTTAGGCTGTGGGGAGGGGGGTTAGGTTTAGGCTGTGGGGAGGGGAGATAGGTTTAGGCTGTGGGGAGGGGGGTTAGGTTTAGGCTGTGGGGAGGGGGGGTTAGAGTTAGGCTGTGGGGAGGGGGATTAGGTTTAGGCTGTGAGGAGGGGGGATAGGTTTAGGCTGCGGGGAAGGGGGTTAGGCTGTGGGGAGGGGGGATAGGTTTAGGCTGTGTGGAGGGGGTTAGGTTTAGGCTGTGGGGAGGGGGGTTAGAGTTAGGCTGTGGGGAGGGGGGATAGGTTTAGGCTGCGGGGAGGGGGGTTAGGTTTAGGCTGTGGGGAGGGGGGATAGGTTTAGGCTGTGGGGATGGAGAATAGGCTTAGGCTGTGGGGGGGAGGATTAGGCTGTGGGGAGGAGGGATAAGATTAGGCTGCAGGGATGGGGGGGGGGGGGGTTAAGCACCACCAGGGAGGGTTAGTCTGCGGGGGATTGGGGGTAGGTTTAGGTTGCAGTAAGTGAGGGTTAGGGGGTTGGGGTTGAGGGGTAACAAGCTCACCCGACCCGGGATTCTAAACAGCGGGATACCGCGGTCAGTATTCTGACCACCGGCATCCTGACCAAAGGCATTTCAGCCCCAACCCGCTGTAACACGTTGTGTATTACGAGTAATCTCAGGTCTTCCTGGAGCTAAGCAGGAGACTTCTGTCTCCCTCCATGTCACATCACACAGGCTCAACATGGCTTTGCACATGCTTAGTTGAGATCTTTGTGGCCATCTTTGAATAGGGAATGATGCCTCCCTGGATAACAGGAACACTGGAGTTTGTGCAGTAGCGCTCTCCTCTTTCAATCAGAATTTTCTCTGTATTATTTATTTTATGACCCGTTAGACTGCTCCTATGTGTATGTCACCAGCACACTCTTTGTATTACAAAACAGTCACCAGGATGCTCCCTGTGTTGTGTATCAGCCCCAAGAATGTTCTCTGTATTGTATTATCTGCCATTACCCTGCTCCTTATGTCACTGGCATTCTATTTGTATTGCATATCAACCGCTAGTATGCTCTCTGCTGTGTATCGATCCCAAGAATGTTTTCTGTATTGTATATAACGCTAGAATGTTCTCTGTGTTGTGTATAACACTAGAGTGCTCTCTGTATTGTATACTGTTTAGTAGAGTGAAATGCTCTGTACTGTGTATTGTCATATGAATGTTCTCTGTATTGTAGATTGTTTACTGGAATGCTCTGTGTTGTAGATTTTCATAACAGTGGTCTCTGTATTGCGTATTGGTTGTGAAAATGGGCCCTGCATTAAATGTATTCTAGACAGTTAATATTATAGTTCTCTACAAGACATCTGAATACATTTTATTTGCAAGATAAACTCATTCCCACTCCAAACAAACAGCCCCCACTCGTTTTTTTGAACGTTCCCCCTTTTTCTGTTCTACACGTTTCCAAGCTGAAATTTCTGTGTATTATTAATCTGGGAATTCATATTGGACGCTGGCGTTGTGTTTAGGGCTACACATGTTGCTCTGAAAATTGGGATTTAGTTATAATGAGATGTAAATAGTCTGTTAATGAGTCATTGCAACACGATGAAAGTAATACATTCTCTTACTGCTGATATCCCTTGGCAAAGCAGCTCCACTACGCAAGACACAGGGGTCACCGCGCTTCCTCTCCGGTTGGTTGGAACACATTTTCTGACCAGCTTGCAATCCGTTCCAGAGCCTCAGGCCACGCTACGTCTGAGGCTATTACAGGATCATGCATTAGACTTGGTCTTCCTGTATACGTGACAGATATACACCGTGCACCCGTTCTGTATCTTGAATTACCTGAGGCCGTCACAACATCCTTGAAAGGAATCACACAATCCATTGTGGGCCGCAGAAGCTATCGTATGGGACCTCACAGGCAAAGACAGTTCAATCTGGAAATACAAAACTGTCCGGAGAGCAGACGGACGGATATATTTTTCTGGGTTCCTTAAAATACGGGGCTGAGCGAACAAAATTTGTCATCTGATTTGGCACCAAGCGTCGCAGAAGGCAGAATCTGTTTGTGCCCCGGAGGGGGCTAGACCAGATTGCAATTCATGAGGAGAGACTCACTACAGAGCATGAATTCACCCTAAATTAGTCATTAAGAAAATAACCTGCAGCAAGATAACGAATATTAGTTCTGAAAATGTTTAGCAGACTGTCACATGACACATATTTCTAACTCCAAATAACCGAAGGAATGCGAAAATGTAAAGAGGGCCATTTGTAGTTCCACATCTGCACATTCTGCAGCCTACAATATATATATATATATATATATATATATACTGTATATCTTTGCAGAGGAAATATTTGTGCGTGTTTTTATAAATCTAGAACTTTACCAGAAGGTAGTTAACATCTAAAATATTTTCAATATATATACAGTAAATTAATAGGAATTTGTTGTGACTTCATTCAGGAGGAGTGCCAGGAGGACTGTGTAGCTGCTTTTCTTTTGTTAAATATGAACAGATGCCAAATTAAGGTTCATCTGTTCGAGGCTTACTACAGCATGACTAAAGGCCTGATCGCAGCAGCAAATCTTTTCTCTAATGGGCAAAACCATGTGCAGTGCAGGTGGGGCAGATATAACATGTGCAGAGAGAGTTATAGGCCCTACACACTGGCCGATTTGTTTGAAAGATATGAACGATCTCGTTCATAAATGAACGAGAATTCGTTCATATCTTTCAGTGTGGTATAATGTCTCAGGATCATTATTATAGAATGAGACACGCAGACACATATTTTAATCTCAAATCACCTTTATTATTCTCATTGCACTTGTTATATGTTGTGTATATGTCTAAGTTTTAACCTCTATGTTTCACTCATGCTTTTTGTTTGTGTGTGAGTTATTTTCACACTTCTTAGTCTTATAATAATAAAAGTAAAATTTTATGAAATTTCTGGTGGGTGTGACAACTAGGTCACTTCCCCCTTTGTGCATCGACAATACAGCCCTTTCTTTTCTTCTTCCATTATATGTGGCATAATGTATCACGGACATTACTATAAGGAGGAAAAATGACAAATAATGTAAGGTGCATGAATCAGGATTATTTTTCTTTCCTGTGGTGGCCAACGTCTGGGCGTGCAGGTTGCAAAACTGGGGTATAAGGTAGTCTTTTCCGGCAATGCCACGCCCCTTTATGCAAAGCCACGCCCATTCCAATGAAGCTACGCCCCCTTTTCGGCGTTTGTCCCTTTACTAGTGCCAAATATGGGGGATATGGGGGGGGGGGGGGGGGGCGCCGAAGAATTTTTTGGCTTGGGGGAGAAAAATTTCTAGTTACGCCACTGATGGAGACTGTGACAATGTCGGACTGGCACCGATGGCTGAAGTTAATGAACTTGCACCGATGGCTGAAGATAATCAGACTTGCGCCAATCGCTGAAGATAGTCGGACTTACACCGATGGACAGGGTCAATACCGGGATCAGGATTCCCAGGAACCAAGCAGGGAAGTACAGAGATAAAGCTCACACACAGAGCTGTGTGACTTATGGCTGGCAGTGTCAGCTGAGCACCAGACTGGACAGGATTGGCCAGTAGAGAGTCAGCTGACTGGAACCAAAATGGCAACATCCATGACTGGTTTTGGAGGGAACTTTGCTTTAGGCCCAAACACCAGGCAGCGTAGCACTATGGAGGATCAAACAGAATGCTGAGACTGCTGTGCAGAAGTGGCATGTGTAGACATCACTGGCAACTAAGCACAATGAGCAGAGAGACCAGCTTCACACTTTCCGGGAGAGAGCAGCCAGGATGGCTGAGCAGGGGGCGGGGCAGTGACATGACGTGCAGAGGGGGGTGGGCCCGAGGCGGAACGGGGGTGTGGCTGATGTATCGCGTCATGTAAGCCATGCCCCCCGCTGTGTAATGCCGCTATTATCTGCATTATACTGCAGGGGGCGTGGCTATGATGACGCGATTCAACAAGAATCGCGTCATCAACTGCCCGGACCGCCAACTTTACTCGCTAAGTGGGCGGCCGGGCAGGGGGGAACCATACCCTCCAGCTGTACCTTTTTGGCAGGTACAGTACCTTTTTTGTATGGTCTGTACCGATCTTTGGCTCTCCAAACTTCCATTGAAAGTATAGGAAAGAGGGCGTGGCCACACCCCCTTTACACGTGGCCACGCCCTTTTCCTAATTTGTACTGATTTGTATGTGTAAAATGTTGGAGGGTATGGGGACCCCAGAAATCGGGAGACTTGCCTGCTCTTCCAGGGGGCCGGGAGGGTCACCCGATTTTCGGGAGCCTCCCGGCCATTCCGGGAGAGTGGGCAAGTATGGACCAGCTGCTGAACACAGAATCCTGCAGATCGTTTTCACAGGGGAATTCTCGCACAGGTGACCAATCAGGAGTTTTCAGCGATGGCAGTGGTAAGACACGACACATGGAAAAAGGTAGTCAGGATTGTGACAAAAGAAATGAAAATGGTGCATTTTGGGTGCAGATGCCCGCTCTGTGGGAGCGTATACAACCTATTTGTCACCACAAAATAAAACTTCATTTCACTGTCAGAGCTGCAAATGGGATTCGTTCTATACTTAAAAGGTTCCAAGTTCTACGTTCCAGTTCTATAGACACATTCCAACCGCTGTAATAGACACTGGAAAGTAACACATGTCATAAAGTTAGTAGTGATATCCCATCACTGTCATAACCAAGGACAGAAGCTTAAGGTAGTTGCCTAGAGCGCCATATTATGATGGGTTCCAGTGGACCCAGGAGGTAGAAATGACATCTAGCCCTGGTCTGCTCTGTACACCCTTGTCACGTGATTGCTGCAGCTGCAACATGGACTGTCCATTATGTGTCGCAACACCTTACCCTGGCTAGGTGACTCCACTCTGCAACTTGAGCACCCCTTAGACGCAGCATGAACACCGGGATCTACAGTATATCCTTGACCTTTGAAAACAGGAGTACCAACAGGTATCAAATACTCACTGACCTCTACAAGCATTTACAGCACACTTTTCTGATGAAGTAGGCAGCCGATCTGGTGAAACGCATCAAGCGCTAACATCTTGCTGTTTTTATTCCATCCACCGGGAAGATATTTGTTTACTCTCAAGTATTTCTAATTGTGCATTTAATAAAAAGGAATTATTTGGATTATAAGTCTTTAGAACTAATTAAGTATACTTAAGGGTATATTTACTAAAAGTCGATTTTCGGTCTGTTTTAAATTGACCAGAATAGAACCAACATCCCCACAAAATCGACTACAGTGTTTCTATTCCAAATAGCTCATTTACTTAAAGTTGATTTTGAGTTCCATTTTAAAATTGCTGGGTGATGTGAGTTCTATTTGAAGTTCTAAATGTGTTCTATTCAGCAAAAATTGACTCAAAATCGATCAAAAACAAAAATCGATCCAAAATCGACCCGAAGTAGACAAAATTATACAAAAGCATTCCTATTGGCCAAAACAGGTCACATGCACTGTATTACCCACAAACGCCTTCATTCCTGGGCTAATTTGCAGATCCACAATTGTTTTTTAAAACATTGCTGTGCCTTTCAGTGTCATGACCTATGCAGCCGCAGCCCCCCACACACTTCTCTAGCATGTTTTTTGTCCATCATATTGAGGTTTCAGACAATTGTACATGATATAAAATCAAATAGATCTATTACTGGGGGTTCTACTGAAAATGGTGACTTTGAGTTGATATTAAAATCGACTATTAGTAAATATTAGAGATGAGCGCCGGAAATTTTTCGGGTTTTGTGTTTTGGTTTTGGGTTCGGTTCCGCGGCCGTGTTTTGGGTTCGACCGCGTTTTGGCAAAACCTCACCGAATTTTTTTTGTCGGATTCGGGTGTGTTTTGGATTCGGGTGTTTTTTTCCAAAAAACCTAAAAAACAGCTTAAATCATAGAATTTGGCGGTCATTTTGATCCCAAAGTATTATTAACCTCAAAAACCATAATTTCCACTCATTTTCAGTCTATTCTGAATACCTCACACCTCACAATATTATTTTTAGTCCTAAAATTTGCACCGAGGTCGCTGTGTGAGTAAGATAAGCGACCCTAGTGGCCGACACAAACACCGGGCCCATCTAGGAGTGGCACTGCAGTGTCACGCAGGATGGCCCTTCCAAAAAACCCTCCCCAAACAGCACATGACGCAAAGAAAAAAAGAGGCGCAATGAGGTAGCTGTGTGAGTAAGATTAGCGACCCTAGTGGCCGACACAAACACCGGGCCCATCTAGGAGTGGCACTGCAGTGTCACGCAGGATGTCCCTTCCAAAAAACCCTCCCCAAACAGCACATGACGCAAAGAAAAAAAGAGGCGCAATGAGGTAGCTGTGTGAGTAAGATAAGCGACCCTAGTGGCCGACACAAACACCGGGCCCATCTAGGAGTGTCACTGCAGTGTCACGCAGGATGTCCCTTCCAAAAAACCCTCCCCAAACAGCACATGACGCAAAGAAAAAAAGAGGCGCAATGAGGTAGCTGTGTGAGTAAGATAAGCGACCCTAGTGGCCGACACAAACACCGGGCCCATCTAGGAGTGGCACTGCAGTGTCACGCAGGATGTCCCTTCCAAAAAACCCTCCCCAAACAGCACATGACGCAAAGAAAAAGAAAAGAAAAAAGAGGTGCAAGATGGAATTGTCCTTGGGCCCTCCCACCCACCCTTATGTTGTATAAACAAAACAGGACATGCACACTTTAACCAACCCATCATTTCAGTGACAGGGTCTGCCACACGACTGTGACTGATATGACGGGTTGGTTTGGACCCCCCCCAAAAAAGAAGCAATTAATCTCTCCTTGCACAAACTGGCTCTACAGAGGCAAGATGTCCACCTCATCATCACCCTCCGATATATCACCGTGTACATCCCCCTCCTCACAGATTATCAATTCGTCCCCACTGGAATCCACCATCTCAGCTCCCTGTGTACTTTGTGGAGGCAATTGCTGCTGGTCAATGTCTCCGTGGAGGAATTGATTATAATTCATTTTAATGAACATCATCTTCTCCACATTTTCTGGATGTAACCTCGTACGCCGATTGCTGACAAGGTGAGCGGCGGCACTAAACACTCTTTCGGAGTACACACTTGTGGGAGGGCAACTTAGGTAGAATAAAGCCAGTTTGTGCAAGGGCCTCCAAATTGCCTCTTTTTCCTGCCAGTATAAGTACGGACTGTGTGACGTGCCTACTTGGATGCGGTCACTCATATAATCCTCCACCATTCTATCAATGTTGAGAGAATCATATGCAGTGACAGTAGACGACATGTCCGTAATCGTTGTCAGGTCCTTCAGTCCGGACCAGATGTCAGCATCAGCAGTCGCTCCAGACTGCCCTGCATCACCGCCAGCGGGTGGGCTCGGAATTCTGAGCCTTTTCCTCGCACCCCTAGTTGCGGGAGAATGTGAAGGAGGAGATGTTGACAGGTCGCGTTCCGCTTGACTTGACAATTTTGTCACCAGCAGGTCTTTCAACCCCAGCAGACTTGTGTCTGCCGGAAAGAGAGATCCAAGGTAGGCTTTAAATCTAGGATCGAGAACGGTGGCCAAAATGTAGTGCTCTGATTTCAACAGATTGACCACCCGTGAATCCTTGTTAAGCGAATTAAGGGCTCCATCCACAAGTCCCACATGCCTAGCGGAATCGCTCCGTGTTAGCTCCTCCTTCAATGTCTCCAGCTTCTTCTGCAAAAGCCTGATGAGGGGAATGACCTGACTCAGGCTGGCAGTGTCTGAACTGACTTCACGTGTGGCAAGTTCAAAGGGCATCAGAACCTTGCACAACGTTGAAATCATTCTCCACTGCGCTTGAGACAGGTGCATTCCACCTACTATATCGTGCTCAATTGTATAGGCTTGAATGGCCTTTTGCTGCTCCTCCAACCTCTGAAGCATATAGAGGGTTGAATTCCACCTCGTTACCACTTCTTGCTTCAGATGATGGCAGGGCAGGTTCAGTAGTTTTTGGTGGTGCTCCAGTCTTCTGTACGTGGTGCCTGTACGCCGAAAGTGTCCCGCAATTCTTCTGGCCACCGACAGCATCTCTTGCACGCCCCTGTCGTTTTTTAAAAAATTCTGCACCACCAAATTCAAGGTATGTGCAAAACATGGGACGTGCTGGAATTTGCCCATATTTAATGCACACACAATATTGCTGGCGTTGTCCGATGCCACAAATCCACAGGAGAGTCCAATTGGGGTAAGCCATTCCGCGATGATCTTCCTCAGTTGCCGTAAGAGGTTTTCAGCTGTGTGCGTATTCTGGAAAGCGGTGATACAAAGCGTAGCCTGCCTAGGAAAGAGTTGGCGTTTGCGAGATGCTGCTACTGGTGCCGCCGCTGCTGTTCTTGCGGCGGGAGTCCATACATCTACCCAGTGGGCTGTCACAGTCATATAGTCCTGACCCTGCCCTGCTCCACTTGTCCACATGTCCGTGGTTAAGTGGACATTGGGTACAACTGCATTTTTTAGGACACTGGTGAGTCTTTTTCTGACGTCCGTGTACATTCTCGGTATCGCCTGCCTAGAGAAGTGGAACCTAGATGGTATTTGGTAACGGGGGCACACTGCCTCAATAAATTGTCTAGTTCCCTGTGAACTAACGGCGGATACCGGACGCACGTCTAACACCAACATAGTTGTCAAGGCCTCAGTTATCCGCTTTGCAGCAGGATGACTGCTGTGATATTTCATCTTCCTCGCAAAGGACTGTTGAACAGTCAATTGCTTACTGGAAGTAGTACAAGTGGGCTTACGACTTCCCCTCTGGGATGACCATCGACTCCCAGCAGCAACAACAGCAGCGCCAGCAGCAGTAGGCGTTACACGCAAGGATGCATCGGAGGAATCCCAGGCAGGAGAGGGCTCGTCAGAATTGCCAGTGACATTGCCTGCAGGACTATTGGCATTCCTGGGGAAGGAGGAAATTGACACTGAGGGAGTTGGTGGGGTGGTTTGCGTGAGCTTGGTTACAAGAGGAAGGGATTTACTGGTCAGTGGACTGCTTCCGCTGTCACCCAAAGTTTTTGAACTTGTCACTGACTTATTATGAATGCGCTGCAGGTGACGTATAAGGGAGGATGTTCCGAGGTGGTTAACGTCCTTACCCCTACTTATTACAGCTTGACAAAGGGAACACACGGCTTGACACCTGTTGTCCGCATTTCTGGTGAAATACTTCCACACCGAAGAGCTGATTTTTTTGGTATTTTCACCAGGCATGTCAACGGCCATATTCCTACCACGGACAACAGGTGTCTCCCCGGGTGCCTGACTTAAACAAACCACCTCACCATCAGAATCCTCCTGGTCAATTTCCTCCCCAGCGCCAGCAACACCCAATTCCTTCTCATCCTGGTGTACTTCAACACTGACATCTTCAATCTGACTATCAGGAACTGGACTGCGGGTGCTCCTTCCATCACTTACAGGGGGCGTGCAAATGGTGGAAGGCGCATGCTCTTCACGTCCAGTGTTGGGAAGGTCAGGCATCGCAACCGACACAATTGGAGTCGGACTCTCCTTGTGGATTTGGGATTTCGAAGAACGCACAGTTCTTTGCGGTGCTACTGCTTTTGCCAGCTTGAGTCTTTTCATTTTTCTAGCGAGAGGCTGAGTGCTTCCATCCTCATGTGAAGCTGAACCACTAGCCATGAACATAGGCCAGGGCCTCAGCCGTTCCTTGCCACTCCGTGTGGTAAATGGCATATTGGCAAGTTTACGCTTCTCCGACGACAATTTTATTTTAGGTTTTGGAGTCCTTTTTTTACTGATATTTGGTGTTTTGGATTTGACATGCTCTGTACTATGACATTGGGCATCGGCCTTGGCAGACGACGTTGCTGGCATTTCATCGTCTCGGCCATGACTAGTGGCAGCAGCTTCAGCACGAGGTGGAAGTGGATCTTGATCTTTCCCTAATTTTGGAACCTCAACATTTTTGTTCTCCATATTTTAATAGGCACAACTAAAAGGCACCTCAGGTAAACAATGGAGATGGATGGATTGGATACTAGTATACAATTATGGACGGGCTGCCGAGTGCCGACACAGAGGTAGCCACAGCCGTGAACTACCGCACTGTACTGTGTCTGCTGCTAATATATAGACTGGTTGATAAAGAGATAGTATACTCGTAACTAGTATGTATGTATAAAGAAAGAAAAAAAAACCACGGTTAGGTGGTATATACAATTATGGACGGGCTGCCGAGTGCCGACACAGAGGTAGCCACAGCCGTGAACTACCGCACTGTACTGTGTCTGCTGCTAATATATAGACTGGTTGATAAAGAGATAGTATACTCGTAACTAGTATGTATGTATAAAGAAAGAAAAAAAACCACGGTTAGGTGGTATATACAATTATGGACGGGCTGCCGAGTGCCGACACAGAGGTAGCCACAGCCGTGAACTACCGCACTGTACTGTGTCTGCTGCTAATATATAGACTGGTTGATAAAGAGATAGTATACTCGTAACTAGTATGTATGTATAAAGAAAGAAAAAAAAACCACGGTTAGGTGGTATATACAATTATGGACGGGCTGCCGAGTGCCGACACAGAGGTAGCCACAGCCGTGAACTACCGCACTGTACTGTGTCTGCTGCTAATATATAGACTGGTTGATAAAGAGATAGTATACTCGTAACTAGTATGTATGTATAAAGAAAGAAAAAAAAACCACGGTTAGGTGGTATATACAATTATGGACGGGCTGCCGAGTGCCGACACAGAGGTAGCCACAGCCGTGAACTACCGCACTGTACTGTGTCTGCTGCTAATATAGACTGGTTGATAAAGAGATAGTATACTCGTAACTAGTATGACTATAAAGAAAGAAAAAAAAACCACGGTTAGGTGGTATATACAATTATGGACGGGCTGCCGAGTGCCGACACAGAGGTAGCCACAGCCGTGAACTACCGCACTGTACTGTGTCTGCTGCTAATATATAGACTGGTTGATAAAGAGATAGTATACTCGTAACTAGTATGTATGTATAAAGAAAGAAAAAAAAACCACGGTTAGGTGGTATATACAATTATGGACGGGCTGCCGAGTGCCGACACAGAGGTAGCCACAGCCGTGAACTACCGCACTGTACTGTGTCTGCTGCTAATATAGACTGGTTGATAAAGAGATAGTATACTCGTAACTAGTATGACTATAAAGAAAGAAAAAAAAAACACGGTTAGGTGGTATGCCGACACAGAGGTAGCCACAGCCGTGAACTACCGCACTGTACTGTGTCTGCTGCTAATATATAGACTGGTTGATAAAGAGATAGTATACTCGTAACTAGTATGTATGTATAAAGAAAGAAGAAAAAACCACGGTTAGGTGGTATATACAATTATGGACGGGCTGCCGAGTGCCGACACAGAGGTAGCCACAGCCGTGAACTACCGCACTGTACTGTGTCTGCTGCTAATATAGACTGGTTGATAAAGAGATAGTATACTCGTAACTAGTATGTATGTATAAAGAAAGAAAAAAAAACCACGGTTAGGTGGTATATACAATTATGGACGGGCTGCCGAGTGCCGACACAGAGGTAGCCACAGCCGTGAACTACCGCACTGTACTGTGTCTGCTGCTAATATATAGACTGGTTGATAAAGAGATAGTATACTCGTAACTAGTATGTATGTATAAAGAAAGAAAAAAAAACCACGGTTAGGTGGTATATACAATTATGGACGGGCTGCCGAGTGCCGACACAGAGGTAGCCACAGCCGTGAACTACCGCACTGTACTGTGTCTGCTGCTAATATATAGACTGGTTGATAAAGAGATAGTATACTCGTAACTAGTATGTATGTATAAAGAAAGAAAAAAAAACCACGGTTAGGTGGTATATACAATTATGGACGGGCTGCCGAGTGCCGACACAGAGGTAGCCACAGCCGTGAACTACCGCACTGTACTGTGTCTGCTGCTAATATAGACTGGTTGATAAAGAGATAGTATACTCGTAACTAGTATGTATGTATAAAGAAAGAAAAAAAAACCACGGTTAGGTGGTATATACAATTATGGACGGGCTGCCGAGTGCCGACACAGAGGTAGCCACAGCCGTGAACTACCGCACTGTACTGTGTCTGCTGCTAATATAGACTGGTTGATAAAGAGATAGTATACTCGTAACTAGTATGACTATAAAGAAAGAAAAAAAAACCACGGTTAGGTGGTATATACAATTATGGACGGGCTGCCGAGTGCCGACACAGAGGTAGCCACAGCCGTGAACTACCGCACTGTACTGTGTCTGCTGCTAATATAGACTGGTTGATAAAGAGATAGTATACTACTAATATTATATATACTGGTGGTCAGGTCACTGGTCACTAGTCACACTGGCAGTGGCACTCCTGCAGCAAAAGTGTGCACTGTTTAATTTTAATATAATATTATGTACTCCTGGCTCCTGCTATAACCTATAACTGGCACTGCAGTGCTCCCCAGTCTCCCCCACAATTATAAGCTGTGTGAGCTGAGCACAGTCAGATATATATATACATTGATGCAGCACACTGGGCTGAGCAGTGCACACAGATATGGTATGTGACTGAGTCACTGTGTGTATCGTTTTTTTCAGGCAGAGAACGGATATATTAAATAAAACAAACAACTGCACTGTCTGGTGGTCACTGTGGTCGTCAGTCACTAAACTCTGCACTCTCTTCTACAGTATCACAGCCTCAGGTCAATCTCTCTCTCTCTCTCTCAACCCTAATCTAAATGGAGAGGACGCCAGCCACGTCCTCTCCCTATCAATCTCAATGCACGTGTGAAAATGGCGGCGACGCGCGGCTCCTTATATAGAATCCGAGTCTCGCGATAGAATCCGAGCCTCGCGAGAATCCGACAGCGTCATGATGACGTTCGGGCGCGCTCGGGTTAACCGAGCAAGGCGGGAAGATCCGAGTCGCTCGGACCCGTGAAAAAAAACATGAAGTTCGGGCGGGTTCGGATTCAGAGAAACCGAACCCGCTCATCTCTAGTAAATATGAGTTAGGAATGCAGCTCTCTTTTAAAGTATTGAAGGTTCTATTGTATTTCTATTTAAGTGTAAAGTTCTATTTCAGTCGATTTTGACTTTAGTAAATACCTGACACTCAAAATCGACTGAAAATCAACTAAAACACAAAATCGAGTTTTAGTAAATATACCCCAAAGAGGGAAAAGGATTCTACAGTACTTCACCCAGGAGTCGCATTTGTATGGATCACCTATCCCAAGACAACACCCCTGTGTCATACAGTACTTCCAAACCAGGCAGACGGTGTTACACCCACCTTATATATATAATCAGTCTGCCTCCATCCGCACCCGGTACCTCCCTCCTCTGCCTGATGCTCCCCCTGCCTGCTCCATACAAGGAAGGTAGGGGAAGTAAAGGGGGTACTAACCATGGGTGTGGATCGTTGGTCGACAGTGACTTGATCGACACCTTAAACATGTCGACACGGTCACTAGTTCGACGTCGACATGAGTAGGGGGGGATGTGTCGTTTTCTTCATAAAGTGACCGGGAACCCCAATTGCCCTTGCGCGGCTCGCTTCTTTTGCCATGCTTCGGGTTACTATTCCCAATCGCAGTCCACGTGGATCGTAAAGTATGAAAAAGTTCAAAAAAGGAAAAAAAATTGAAAAACTCATGTCGTCCTTTTCATGTGTCGACCTTTGCCACGTTGACCTAATGACCACGGCGACCTAATATATGTCGACCAATAGTGGTTGACCTAATGAGCGTCGACCTAAAGACCGGATACCGTACCAATCCCAAGGCCAGGAAGCGTTGCCGAGGGGAGCACAGGTATTTGTTGGCATGTGGCAAATACTGGGGCAGATGTATTAACCTGGAGAAGTGATAAAGCGGTGATAAGTGGAAGGTGATAAACGCACCAGCCAATCATTATGGATTTGAAAAATGACAGTTAGGAGCTGATTGGCTGGTGCGTTATCACCTTGCACTTATCACTACTTTATCACTTCTCCAGGGTTAATACATCTGCCCCTCTGTCTCTACTCGTGATTTTTCTTTTGCCTTAGATGAGGTCAACCTGAGGAGCAATTCTGCATAAAACCTGTAATGGTCACATGGATAAAGGGAGCGGCCCAAATGTAGTTGTCTCAAAAATACAGAGACAGTCCAAAGTTCATGTAAATATACTGTATGAAGCCCCCCCATACAGCACCCGCCCCTGTCCACGTGGTGATATTTGGGAATCTCACAAATATCTTTTCCTGGGAGAAGGGAAGTTTATTCCCCAACATAACAAGATCTGTATCAGGGGCCTAATTCACACCTGATCGCTAGCAGGCGATTTTTGCACTGCTGCGATCAGATAGTTGCCGCCTACGGTGGAGTGTATTTTCACCGTGCAAGTGTGTGATCGCATGTGTAGCTGCTGTAGCAGAGCTGTACATACAGATTTTGTGCAGTCTCTGCGCAGCCCAGGACTTACTCAGCCGCTGCGATCACATCAGCCTGTCCGGGCCGGAATTGACGTCAGAAACCCGCCCTGCAAATGCTTGGACACGCCTGCATTTTTCCGGACACTCCAAGAAAACGGTCAGTTGCCACCCACAAACGCCTTCTTCCTGTCAATCTCCTTGCGAACGCCCGTGCGAACAGATCTGTCGCACAAACCCATCGCTGAGCGGCGATCCGCTTTGTGCCCGTGCGACACGCCTGCGCAGTGCGGTGCATACGCATGCGCAGTTTAGACCTGATCGCCCATTGTATGAAAACGCAGCCTAGCGGTCAGGTGTGAATTACCCCCGGGTGTTTGGTTCTGGTTAGGTGCTTAGTAATCCAATAGGTGCATTAAGCTATTCTCCCTGTATACAGTAGGGGGCCTGCATGAGGACGGATACTCCAGGCAGAAGCCTGTTAGATAAATGTCACATACATACAGTATGGGTTAACCAAATAAATGTGTTATTACGGCATGACATCTAAAGGCGCGTATACTGTAGGACGCGGGGTCACCCAGAGACATGATAGGATCCACACTTCAAAGCTGCACAATGATAAGTGTAACACGGTTCAGAGCTTTAACCACAGCAGTAGCCGGGCTGACATATTTCTCTCAGCATCACGCTGCACCTGAGGCCAGTGACGGGCCAGGGTGACGCCGCGCGCTGCCCAGCCATGCAGAGAATCTGAGAATAGCAATAACTTGGTGGAGGGAAGAGGTGCCGGTCTCAGCCTCTCCCGTCGCCTCCCTCCGGCACCCGACTGTCGCCTTTCACACACAGCCCCTCTTATGAGTTTGGAAACATGAGGTGGGATTGGGAAGGAGGCGATCGCTGCGATGAGACAGACAGAATACGCCTTACACGGTCTCTGACACTGAAACCCGGACAATACAATTAGAATCGTCCCGATCCCTTGGTTCAAAATAGAATTTAATGTCAATCGCAACTAAAATACTAAGAGAAAACAAAATGACCTGAGTTCTCTGCTGTTCTGCATCTTACAGCAAACCTCTGCTTGCAGTGTAGGCGGATTCCATATTGTTATTAAAGCTTAATCCATGGCAGAGAAAGCAGCCATATTGCTGGAAAACTTTGTGGACCTCCCGGCTAGAAGATCCCAGAGAGTAGGTTCAGATGCCAGTAGCAGGGGTGGTCTTCAGTTTGCCGGCTGTCGGGGTCCCGGTGCACAGTATACCGGCGCCGGGATCCCGACAGCCGGCATACCAAGACCGTTTCTCCCTCTTGGGGGTCCATGACCCCCCTGGAGGGAGAATAGCTAGCGTGGCGCACGTAGCATGCCACCGTGCCCGCAAGGGGCTCATTTGCGCTCGCCACACTGTCGGTATGCCGGCGGTCGCGATTCCGGCGCCGGTATGCTGTGCGCCAGGACCCCGACAGCCGGGATACCATACTACACCCAGTAGCAGGGCTCATGACGATACAGCTCACAAACTGCGCAGCCCCCCTGCCGAGTAATGTGGCCGCTTGCATCATCACACCGCAGCAGAGCCATGGTGATGCGTTTCACAGTCAACCACAGCCTCATGACTCCACCATCTTCACTAGAGAAATGGATGAGTTCCAGGATTTTGGCATATTGTTAATAATGGGACCTCCCTTCCCCGAACATCCCAGAAGTGTAGGTAAGTATGCTATCAATTTACTAGGAGCCAGTGACACCAGTGCCTCAGAGCCAGTGACACCAGTGCCTCAGAGCCAGTGACACCAGTGCCTCAGAGCCAGTGACACCAGTGCCTCAGAGCCAGTGACACCAGTGCCTTAGAGCCAGTGACACTAGTGCCTCAGAGTCAGTGACACCAGTGCCTCACAGCCAGTAAAACCAGTGCTTCAGCGCCAGTGACACCAGTGCCTCACAGCCAGTAAAACCAGTGCTTCAGAGCCAGTGACACCAGTGCATTAGAGCCAGTGACACCAGTGCCTCACAGCCAGTAAAACCAGTGCTTCAGAGCCAGTGACACCAGTGCCTCAGAGCCAGTGACACCAGTGCCTCAGAGCCAGTGACACCAGTGCCTCACAGCCAGTAAAACCAGGGCTTCATAGCCAGTGACACCAGTGCCTCACAGACAATAACACCAGTGCCTCATAGCCAGTGACACCAGTGCCTCGTAGCTAATGACACCACCGCCTCAGAGCCAGTGACACCAGCCTCCTCACAGCCAGTGACACCTGTGCTTCACAGACAGTAACAGCAGTGCCTCAGTGCTAGTGACACCAGCGCCTCACAAGTCACAACCAGTAACACCAGTGCCTCAGACAGTATCAGCAGTGCCTCATAGCCAGTGACACCTGTGCTTCACAGACAGTAACAGCAGTGCCTCTGTGCTAGTGACACCAGCGCTTCACAACAGTAACACCAGTGCCTCAGACAGTATCAGCAGTACCTCATAGCCAGTGACACCAGCGCCTCAAAGCCAGTAACAGCAGTGCCTCACAGCCAGTGACACCAGACACCTCACAGCCAGTGACACCAGTGCCTCATAGCCAGTGACACCAGCGCCTCGAGTCACAACCAGTGGCACCAGTGCCTTGATAACGTCGCTGTATCTTAGTAGATAGACACTGCTGTAAATATTAAACGTGGACACTTTAAAATATAAATGTAAAAAGGAAACAATTTTCTACCCATTCCTCTATAATCCATTTGTCTTGCAGAAGTTGCTTGTTACACTGATCCTCCTGGTGATGAATATCAGCACACAACCTTACACGCGCTCCTGGAAGATGAGGAATAGAGGCACTGGTGTACTGCCATGAAATGTCTCTGCCAGGAAATGAAGTTATCGGGGTTTGGGTGCTGCGCGTCATGTTGGGGGGGTCGTAATTGGATTACACATTCAAAAGACGCCAGATGTTTCACTTCATCATTCCCTCTCTGATAAATGCTGAGAAATAATGACCATGGCTCCTGACAACGGCCCCTCTATACGTGCTGTGAGGCAACAGTCAATTAGTTATATCTCCAGCCTCTCGGCGTAAGATCTTCCGGTGCCTGGTAATCTGCATTGCAGGCTGGGGATATGAGTCAGAGCAAGAACAACACGCTTTGTATTTATTTCCAACATTACACTGATTTCTACTTAAATGAACGGCAAAATATGCCGACATACCGCCTGATTTGCGCAAACTGCCTTACTCATGCCAACAGCTCAGGTGGGCACGTCTCCAGAGTCATTTACAATAGTGCAAAACATGTGGACCTACTAGTGCATACAGCATCTGTACTGATTTTCTGCAAATGTGCCCAATTTGAAACAAAGAGCATTTAAAGCCCGCTATGGGGTTAAAAATGTTACATCTTCACTCTGGAAGGGTGGGTAGATTGGGGAGTTCCTTGTTGGGGGTGCTAAGGACATGGATGCACCTACTTAGACTTTGTTTTGTGGGATTTAATTATTTATATGAGACTGAAGGGGTAGATACAGTATATGGAGGGGGGGGGGGGGGTTGAGCCCTGTTCAGCAGGGTGGAGAACTATTCTCTCTGCAAACAGTTTCGGATTTTACACCTCCTTATTGTCAGAGTTGCTGATTGAGGATGGAGACAAGGAGCACTGGTGGTAGGATAGTGCAAGGGAAGGAACAAGAGGGCAGAGGGCCCTGCCCAAGAGTTTAGTGCAAGAACTGGGAGGGAGACATGATGGGTAGAAGGAGGGAGAGGATCTAAGAGGAGGGATGGCAGGCAATACTGAAAAGGCGTGTCTATAGGGAACGTTGACATACTGTATAAGGAGAGTGGAAGAAAGTGAGGCATGGCAAAGGAGAGCATTCTAGAGGAAGGGGAGCAGTGAGAGACATCTTGGAGGCATGGGAGGAAGAACCAGAGTAGAGTTGAGGCGGCAGATGGAGAAGGAGCGAAGAGTGCAGGATGGAGGGCGGACAGAGATAGGGGCAGGATGTAATGAAGTCTGGGTTCTGCGGCCCTGCGGAATGCTGGACGAACCCGGGTGGTTTTTTAAAGGGGCAATCGTGTAAAAAGACTGGTTTAGGAGGTACAGAATGATACAGGTACAGAATGATACAGGTACAGACTGATACAGGTACAGAATGATACAGGTACTAACTGATACAGGTACAGACTGATACAGGTACTAACTGATACAGGTACAGAATGATACAGGTACTAACTGATACAGATACAGAATGATACAGGTACAGACTGATACAGGTACAGAATGATACAGGTACAGAATGATACAGGTACTAACTGATACAGGTACAGAATGATACAGGTACTAACTGATACAGATACAGAATGATACAGGTACAGACTGATACAGGTACAGAATGATACAGGTACAGACTGATACAGATACAGAATGATACAGGTACAGACTGATACAGGTACAGAATGATACAGGTACAGACTGATACAGGCACAGACTGATACAGGTACAGAATGATACAGGTACAGAATGATACAGGTACTAACTGATACAGGTACAGAATGATACAGGTACTAACTGATACAGATACAGAATGATACAGGTACAGACTGATACAGGTACAGAATGATACAGGTACAGAATGATACAGGTACAGACTGATACAGGCACAGACTGATACAGGTACAGAATGATACAGGTTCTAACAGATACAGGTACAGACTGATACAGGTACTAACTGATACAGGTACAGAATGATACAGGTACTAACTGATACAGGTACTAACTGATACAGGTACAGACTGATACAGGTACAGACTAATACAGGTACAGAATGATACAGGTACAGAATGATACAGGTACAGACTGATACAGGTACTAACTGATACAGGTACAGACTGATACAGGTACAGAATGATACAGGTACAGAATGATACAGGTACAGAATGATACAGGTACTAACTGATACAGGTACAGACTGATACAGGTACAGAATGATACAGGTACTAACTGATACAGGTACAGACTGATACAGGTACAGAATGATACAGGTACTAACTGATACAGGTACAGACTGATACAGGTACAGAATGATACAGGTACAGACTGATACAGGTACTAACTGATACAGGCACAGACTGATACAGGTACAGAATGATACAGGTACTAACTGATACAGGTACAGAATGATACAGGTACTAACTGATACAGGTACAGACTGATACAGGTACAGACTGATACAGGTACAGAATGATATAGGCACAGACTGATACAGGTACAGAATGATACAGGCACAGACTGATACAGGTACAGACTGATACAGGTACTAACTGATACAGGCACATAATGATACAGGTACTAACTGATACAGGTACAGACTGATACAGGTACAGAATGATACAGGTACAGACTGATACAGGTACTAACTGATACAGGTACAGACTGATACAGGTACAGAATGATACAGGTACAGACTGATACAGGTACAGAATGATACAGGTACTAACTGATACAGTTACAGAATGATACAGGTACAGAATGATACAGGTACAGAATGATACAGGTACTAACTGATACAGGTACAGAATGATACAGGTACAGAATGATACAGGTACTAACTGATAAAGGGTACAGAATGATACAGGTACAGATTGATACAGGTAAAGACTGATACAGGTACAGATTGATACAGGTACAGAATGATACAGGTACAGATTGATACAGGTACAGACTGATACAGGTACAGAATGATACAGGTACAGACTGATACATGTACAGAATGATACAGGTACTAACTGATACAGGTACAGAATGATACAGGTACAGAATGATACAGGTACTAACTGATACAGGTACAGACTGATACAGGTACAGAATGATACAGGTTCAGACTGATACAGGTACAGAATGATACAGGTACAGAATGATACAGGTACTAACTGATACAGGTACAGAATGATACAGGTACTAACTGATACAGGTACAGAATGATACAGGTACAGACTAATACAGGTACAGAATGATACAGGTACTAACTGATACAGGTACAGAATGATACAGGTACTAACTGATACAGGTACAGAATGATACAGGTACTAACTTATACAGGTACAGAATGATACAGGTACTAACTGATACAGGTACAGAATGATACAGGTACAGACTGATACAGGTACTAACTGATACAGGTACAGAATGATACAGGTACTAACTGATACAGGTACAGACTGATACTTGATACAGGTACAGAATGATACAGGTACAGAATGATACAGGTACAGACTGATACAGCACAGAATGATACAGGTACAGACTGATACAGGTACAGACTGATACTTGATACAGGTACAGAATGATACAGGTACAGAATGATACAGGTACAGACTGATACAGCACAGAATGATACAGGTACAGACTGATACAGGTAAAGAACGATACAGATAAAGACTGATACAGGTACAGAATGATACAGGTAAAGACTGATACAGGCACAGAATGATACAGGTACAGATTGATACAGGAATAGACTGATACAGGAACAGATTGATATAGGTACAGAATGATACAGGTAAAGACTGATACAGGTACAGACTGATACAGGTACAGATTGATACAGGTTCAGATTGATATAGGTACAGACTGATACAGGTACAGACTGATACAGGTAATAACTGATACAGATACAGATTGATACAGGTACAGACTGATACAGGTACAGATTGATACAGGTACAGACTGATACAGGTAATAACTGATACAGATACAGATTGATACAGGTACTAACTGATACAGGTACTAACTGATACAGGTACAGACTGATACAGGTACTAACTGATACAGGTACAGACTGATACAGGTACTAACTGATACAGATACAGACTGATACAGGTACTAACTGATACAGGTACAGACTGATACAGGTACTAACTAATACAGGTACAGACTGGTACAGGTACTAACTGAGGTACTAACTGATACAGGTACTGACTGATACAGGTACTAACCGATACAGTTACACAATGATACAGGTACTGACTGATACAGGTACTAACTGATACAGGTACACAATGATACAGGTACAAAATGATACAGGTACTGACTGATACAGGAACTAACTGATACAGGTACAGAATGATACAGGCACAGATTGATACAGGAACAGACTGACACAGGTACAGACTGATACAGGTACTAACTAATACAGGTACAGACTGGTACAGGTACTAACTGAGGTACTAACTGATACAGGTACTAACTGATACAGTTACACAATGATACAGGTACTGACTGATACAGGTACTAACTGATACAGGTACAAAATGATACAGGTACTGACTGATACAGGAACTAACTGATACAGGTACAGAATGATACAGGCACAGATTGATGCAGGCACAGACTGATACAGGTACAAATTGATACAGTCACAGACTGATACAGGTACAGACTGATACAGGTAAAGACTGATACAGGTACAGACTGATACAGGTAAAGACAGATACAGATAAAGACTGATACATGTACAGACTGATACAGGTACAGAATGATACAGGTACAGATTGATACAGGTACAGAATGATACAGGTAAAAACCGATACAGACAAAGACTGATACAGGTACAGATTGATACAGGTACAGAATGATACAGGTACAGACTGATACAGGTACAGAATGATACAGGTACTAACTGATACAGGTACAGAATGATACAGGTACTAACTGATACAGGTACAGACTGATACTTGATACAGGTACAGAATGATACAGGTACAGAATGATACAGGTACAGACTGATACAGGCACAGAATGATACAGGTACAGACTGATACAGGTACAGACTGATACTTGATACAGGTACAGAATGATACAGGTACAGACTGATACAGCACAGAATGATACAGGTACAGACTGATACAGGTAAAGAACGATACAGATAAAGACTGATACAGGTACAGAATGATACAGGTAAAGACTGATACAGGCACAGAATGATACAGGTACAGATTGATACAGGAATAGACTGATACAGGAACAGATTGATATAGGTACAGAATGATACAGGTAAAGACTGATACAGGTACAGACTGATACAGGTACAGATTGATACAGGTTCAGATTGATATAGGTACAGACTGATACAGGTACAGACTGATACAGGTAATAACTGATACAGATACAGATTGATACAGGTACAGACTGATACAGGTACAGATTGATACAGGTACAGACTGATACAGGTAATAACTGATACAGATACAGATTGATACAGGTACTAACTGATACAGGTACTAACTGATACAGGTACAGACTGATACAGGTACTAACTGATACAGGTACAGACTGATACAGGTACTAACTGATACAGATACAGACTGATACAGGTACTAACTGATACAGGTACAGACTGATACAGGTACTAACTAATACAGGTACAGACTGGTACAGGTACTAACTGAGGTACTAACTGATACAGGTACTAACCGATACAGTTACACAATGATACAGGTACTGACTGATACAGGTACTAACTGATACAGGTACACAATGATACAGGTACAAAATGATACAGGTACTGACTGATACAGGAACTAACTGATACAGGTACAGAATGATACAGGCACAGATTGATACAGGAACAGACTGACACAGGTACAGACTGATACAGGTACTAACTAATACAGGTACAGACTGGTACAGGTACTAACTGAGGTACTAACTGATACAGGTACTAACTGATACAGGTACAAAATGATACAGGTACTGACTGATACAGGAACTAACTGATACAGGTACAGAATGATACAGGCACAGATTGATGCAGGCACAGACTGATACAGGTACAAATTGATACAGTCGCAGACTGATACAGGTACAGACTGATACAGGTAAAGACTGATACAGGTACAGACTGATACAGGTAAAGACAGAAACAGATAAAGACTGATACATGTACAGACTGATACAGGTACAGAATGATACAGGTACAGATTGATACAGGTACAGAATGATACAGGTAAAAACCGATACAGATAAAGACTGATACAGGTACAGATTGATACAGGTACAGATTGATACAGGTACAGAATGATACAGGTACAGACTGATACAGGTACAGATTGATACAGGTACAGACTGATACAGGTACAGATTGATACAGGTATAAACTGTACAGACTGAGGTATAAAGGTATAAAGGTACAGACTGATACAGGTAAAGACCGATACAGATAAAGATTGATACAGATACAGAATGATACAGGTACAGAATGATACAGGTACAGATTGATACAGGCACAGATTGATACAGGTACAGAATGATACAGGTACAGATTGATAAAGGCACAGATTGATACAGGTACAGAATGATACAGGTACAGATTGATACAGGTACAGACTGATACAGGCACAGACTGATACAGGTACAGACTGATACAGATACAGACTGATACAGGTACAGAATGATACAGGTACAGACTGATACAGGTACAGACTAATACAGGTACAGACTGATACAGGTAAAGACTGATACAGATACAGACTAATACAGGTACAGATTGATACAGGTACAGACTGATACAGATACAGACTGATACAGGTAAAGACCGATACAGATAAAGATTGATACAGATACAGAATGATACAGGTACAGAATGATAAAGGTACAGATTGATACAGGCACAGATTGATACAGGTACAGAATGATACAGGTACAGATTGATAAAGGTACAGACTGATACAGGTACAGAATGATACAGGTACAGACTGATACAGGCACAGAATGATACAGGTACAGACTGATACAGATACAGACTAATACAGGTACAGACTGATACAGATACAGACTGATACAGGTACAGAATGATACAGGTACAGACTGATACAGGTACAGAATGATACAGATACAGACTGATACAGGTACAGAATGATACAGGTACAGACTGATACAGGTACAGAATGATACAGGTACAGACTGATACAGGTACAGAATGATACAGGTACAGACTAATACAGGTACAGACTGATACAGATACAGACTGATACAGGTACAGAATGATACAGGTACAGACTGATACAGGTACAGAATGATACAGGTACAGACTGATACAGGTACAGACTGATACAGGTACAGAATGATACAGGTACAGACTGATACAGGTACAGAATGATACAGGTACAGACTGATACAGGTACAGAATGATACAGGTACAGAATGATACAGGTACTAACTGATACAGGTACAGACTGATACAGGTACAGACCAGGGACGTGCAGTCAGGGGAGGCAGGGGAGGCAGTGCCTCCCCTGTCATTAATGATTAAGATAATACAAAGAAGATGCATATGACACATATTCTGTGTCATATGTATCTTCTTAATATTATTCTGATCATTGCTCCCCTCCTTATGTGTTTGGGAGGCACCGATCGTGGTGCCTCCCGTTATCTCTGGGGATAATATGGGGAGCGGGGGGCGGACACGGGCGGGGACTAGCCATGGGCTGTAAAAGCCCATTGAAAATGTATGGGAAAGCGGCACCATTAGTGGTGCCGCTTTCCTACAGGGACGTGCTTTCAACCTATGAAAGCACGTCCCTGTCAGTGAGGCTACAGTGATTGGCCAGCGGATCCGTCACTGGATCCGCTGTCAATCACTGTGCGGGCGGCTGAATGCGGCGATTGTGCGGGCGGCGGGATGCGGCGGCGGTGGTGCGGGCGGCGGTGGAGCAGGCGGCGGGTTGCGGCGGCTGTGCGGCGGCGGAAAATTACCTTTATCTGCAGAGTTTGGCAGCGGAGCGGTTCCAGTTTCAAAAATGGCGCCTCAGCGTCATTTTTGAAATTCAAGATGGCCGCCGCGAGCCAATCACGGCTCGCCGCGTCATTGCCCCGCCCCCTCCGGCTGACTTATATAAGTCAGCGCGAGGCGGAGGAGAGTCAGTCCGACGGCGGAGGAGGAGCTGTGAAGAGCTCCTGAAGAAAGAAGACGGCTGGAAGTCCTGGCTGGGCGGCGGCTATGCAAAAGAGCTTAGCAGCCGCCGCCCACCAGGTGAAGACGCTGGAAGCCCTGGGGGGGTGGCGCCCCCCAGGTGAAGACGCCGGAAGCCCTGGGAAGGCGGCGGCCACGCAAAAGAGCTTAACGGCCGCCGCCCCCAGGTGAAGACCCAGTTAAATAAAGCTTCTTTTCAAGACGTGTGGCGTTTTATTTTAATATTTTCTTTACAGGTGGACTATAGGTGCCAGCGGGCCCTTTATGTCCGGGCATGCTGGCACTTGTGGTTCTCCAAGTGCCAGCATGCTGGGGCAGGCTTGCTGGGACCTGTAGGCTACCTGTAAAGAACAATATTACTATTCTTTGCAGGTGGACTACAGGTGCCAGCAGGCCCTTTATGTCCGGGCATGCTGGCACTTGTGGTTCTCCAAGTGCCAGCATGCTGGGGCAGGCTTGCTGGGACCTGTAGGCCACCTGTAAAGAACAATATTAACACACAATGAACCCCGCACCCACCGCCACCAGGGGTGCGGGGCATAGCACTGGGCTATCAGCCCAGTGCTGGTTATTGCTCGGGAGGGGGGACCCCATTTTTATTTTTTGGGGTTCCCACTTTCCGAGGAATTCCAACCCTGGGCTGACTGGCTGGGGGGCAGATTAATGTTATGGCAGGGGGACCCCACACTGAGTGTCTCCCCTGCTATGGCATTACTCCCCCTGGCTGGTTCTGCCTAGTGCTGGTTTTCCTGATGTGTTGGGGGACCACACTTTTTTTTTTCCGGGGCGGGGGGGCTTGTTAGCTGCCAGTGCCTCCCCAACCTGTGATCCCACCGCACGTCACTGGTACAGACTGATACAGGTACTAACTGATACAGGTACAGACTGATACAGGTACAGACTGATACAGGTACATACTGATACAGGTACAGACTGATACAGGTACAGATTGATACAGGTACAGACTGATACAGGTTCAGATTGAGTTTCCAGGGGCAGCCGCAGTTTAAACGGGTCTTTATGTCCTATGTTGCTTAGATAAGCTGAAGGCTGCATAAGCCTGAGGCAATATAAGAGATCAACGTTTTTGTGATTGGTTGTTTAAATGACTAAGCAGTTGCTAGGCAGATCAGTTTTCCCTGTTGGTTTTTTCCTATTGGATTAGAAGGTTGTGCATCAAGATTAATAGGAGGGTCTTAGGATAGTATATAGGTGGGGGCCATTTTCCTAGACTTCCTCTTGCCATTCATTGTATGGCCCAGGAAGGTTGAGTATATCAATACTAGTATTGTTTTACTATTTAATTTTTCTGGTCCTATATACCCCTTTGCTCCCTGCTTGTGGTCAAGTTTAGGCTGTTGTTGCTATTGTTGGTTCCGCTGTCTCTCCCTCCCTACGGTCATGCCGCGTCCGCAACGTTCTGCCCCCCCCCCCCGCCGCCTCGTGGAGGCTGGGGGCACCCCCCGCTCCCGTTCTCCTAGTGCTGGGCCCCGGGGACTGTTTCCTGCTGCTGCGGACGGGCGGCGGGGGCGGGCAGTGACGATCCGCTGCCCGGCCATCCGGGGACGGGCGGCCAGCGGGCGCTCTGCACGTGGCGCCGGGACGCGCGGCCGGGCCGCGGTCGCCGGCGCCCCCAGCAGCCCAGTCTTCGGCGCCGACTCCATCACACGGCGCGCTGATCAGCGCCGGGCCTCCTCTGCCTTCCCCGCGAGCGGCTCTCGGCGGCAGCTCGGGTGCCCACGTGGTGCCGGGCGGCCGCGGCCGGGCTGCAAGCGGTGAGGGGGGGGCCGGTGCGCAGGTGGGGGTTATGAGACTGGGACAGCGGGGAGAGGTCCCCGCTGTACCCAGAACGCTGCAGGACCCAATTGCTCCCCTATCAGTCGTGGGGCCTATAGCGCCCAGGTATTTAATTGGGGATGGGGGGTCGTCTAACCCTGGTGTGGCTGGGGCGGGGGACGTAGCAGTGACTGCTGCTGCGCCCACCCCGGCTTCGGTGACGGGACGAGATTTCACGGATGTGAACCCGGCACCGGGGGCCTGGTTTATGGGCCCCTGGTCGTCAGGCGCGCCGCCGCCCGTGGCGGCATCCCCATTCGTCGGGTTTCAAACACCCCCCCCCCGTACTGCCGGGGGCATTGCAGTTAGTGGCGACACAGGCGTCCATCGCGGCGTCTTACCATACACCCGGCTCTGCTCCTTCTTTCACAGCTCAGCAAGGCTTCACGGGGAGCCAGTCCTTCCCCGGGGGTTTTCCGTGGCCTCTGGCGCCGGCGTTCTCCTTAGCGGCCAGCATGCCCTCCATGGGCTTCACGGTGGCGTCCGGTCCACAATTTTCCCCGCACATAGCCGGCG
Source organism: Pseudophryne corroboree (assembly GCF_028390025.1). NCBI lineage: Eukaryota > Metazoa > Chordata > Amphibia > Anura > Myobatrachidae > Pseudophryne > Pseudophryne corroboree. The sequence goes on along the minus strand of NC_086454.1, from coordinate 359,619,579 downwards.
CGGGCGCCGGCGTACAGACCACATGGTCGGTCGGCGGCCCCCGAGTCACGGTGCCCCTCCCTGCCTTTGCGGGCTTGCAATCTGGGCAGTCACTGGTCGGTGGGAGTCAGGTAGCGCAGGGTTGGCCACCCCTCCCGGCACCCCCTCAGTTCCTTCCGATGTCATCCGGATGGGCGGGGGCGAGTGGCTACACGCCGCATACTGCATGGCGGCCTTCTTACCCCGCGGGTTTCGGTGCCGGGGGCGGGGCTGCCTGCACGCAATCAGTCGGGTACGCCTCGGTTGGGGGTCCCCCCCTGCAGCTTCCCGCCGGCCCGTCGCCGCGGAGCGGCTGGGCGGGGCCTCCTCCCCCGCAGGTTCAACCCATGGTTAATAATGTTTTGGTCTCCTCTGCGCCTGTAGTCCCCTCTGTTTCTCCCTTACAGGTTCCGGCTAGTTCCGGGGCTACGCCCGGCAGGAGGCGAGAGTCGCGGACGGCCGCGGCGTCGACGGGGGAGGTGCGGCCACCAGCGGAGGCGGGTGCAGCGGACGACGCGGTTCCGGGTCCTTCTAACACAGGTGAGCTGACCCTTCCTTTACACATTTCAACCTGTAGTTCCTCATCCTCCAGCAGTGTTTCGTCCGGTTCTCCGCGGCGCCCGCGTAAATTGGCCAGACTCATTGCGCGGCGTATGGCAAAGGAAGCACATAAGGCGGCCACGCCTGCGCCGGTGGTCCCTCTTGACCCCCCCCGTTATGGGGAGATGGTACATTGTGCCAACACTGCAGTTACACGGGGGGTTCGTAAGCGCATGCGAGAAAAAATCCGGAAGGGGAAGTACGTAGACATATTCACCCTTACGGAGGAAATGCGACAGGGTTTTGACGCAGCCAAGAAGCCGGGTGGTATTGGGGAAAATGCGTTTCGCAATTTTCACCAGTGGTTGCGTGGTTTTTTGGTTTTCACGGCTTGCTACACGGAATCGCGTCCCTCAGAGTATGCCAACTTAGTTAAATATTTGTTTTTGGTACACGACATGTACTTAAAATCCAAGGGTTCCGCTTGGCGGGATTACGACGAGAAGTTCCGTCGCAATCAGGATGGTAACCCCATCCTGCCCGCGGGTTTTAAGGATGTCGAGGTGTGGTTGGAGGTCACGCAGCAGGTCAAGCCCACCCCGGACGTCACGGTCGAGAAGCCCGGGGCAGCCGGGGCTGCGGGGTCCCGCTTGTTAGGGAAAGGCAAGTGCTTTGCCTATAATGACGGCAAATGCGTCAAAGGAGCGAGTTGTCGTTTTCGCCACTCATGTAAGCTGTGCGGGGCGAGTCACCCGGCCAAGGATTGCACCTCGGCGGCAAGCGGTAAGCCCGCCACTTCCGCCGAGGCCGGGGGAGTTGGCAAGTAAGGCCTTCTCCCCGATTCTAGTTCCCGAATTGCAGCGCTGGCTTAGCTTGTACCCCGATGAGGCGGCGGCGTCGTTCCTCTTGGAGGGCTTTCGGCACGGTTTTCGTTTACCCATTTCGGATTCGGTGCATGTGGTGGCGCGCCAGAATTTGAGATCGGCTCGCGAATTCCCGCAGGAGGTCCAGCGGAAAGTGGACGGGGAGATTGGCCTGGGGCGCATGGCTGGGCCCTACGCCTTTCCCCCGCTGCTCTCCTTGTGCATTTCCCCAGTAGGGGTGGTGCCCAAGAAGGCCGCGGGCAAGTTTCGCTTAATACAGCACTTGTCACACCCTCCGGGTGCGTCGGTCAACGACGCTATTCCGGAGGCAAAGTGCAGGGTACGTTATCAGTCTTTTGATGACGCGCTGCGCTTGGTGCAGGATTGTGGTCCGGGGGGTCTGTTGGCAAAATTGGACGTGGAGTCGGCCTTTTGCCTACTCCCGCTGCACCCAGATTCCTTGCGGTTTCTTGGTTTCAAACTAGGGGGAGAATTTTACGTGGATCGGTGTCTCCCCATGGGTTGCTCTGTCTCCTGTGCCTACTTTGAGTGTTTTAGCACATTTTTGCACTGGTGCGTCCAGACCGCCTCCGGCCAACCGGGGGTGGCTCACTACCTGGACGACTTTCTCTTTGTGGGGCCGGGGGACAGGTCGGTCTGTGGGGACATTCTGTCGGTGGCCAGGGCATTATTCAGCGCTTTAGGGGTGCCTGTCGCGCAAGACAAGTGCGAGGGCCCTTGCACTTGTCTTAGCTATTTAGGTATCGAAATTGACACGGTGGGGGGTTGCTGTCGCTTGCCCGAGGATAAGGTGCGTAAGCTGTTGGGTTTAATTACAGACTGTTTAGGCAAACGCAGGGTTCGGCTTAAGCAGGTGCAGTCCTTGCTGGGCTCTCTCAATTTTGCGTGCCGGATTATCCCCATGGGTAGGATTTTCTGTCGCAAACTCGAGCAGGCCACGGCGGGGACGGTCCGGCAGAATCACACCGTGTACCTTTCCCGCGAGATCAGAGATGATTTGCGGATCTGGGTCTCTTTCCTGGTGTCCTTCAACAAGGAAGTTTTGTGGCCCGCGCCTTGTTGTTCCAGTAAGCAGCTGCAATTGTTCACGGATGCCTCAGGCAGTCGAGGGTTTGGCGCGTTTTTTGCTGGGGCATGGTGCGCTGCGGCTTGGCCGGCCTCTTGGGTAACGCGTGGGTTTACCAAGAACCTTCTTTTGCTGGAATTGTTCCCGATCATAGTGGCGCTTGAATTATGGGCCGGCCAGTTCGCAAATAAGGACATCTTGTTTCTTTGCGACAACTTGGGGGTGGTACATGCGATTAATAATCAGCGTTCCTCCTCACCGCAGGCGCTGAGGCTGCTACGGCATCTAGTGTTAGCTTGCTTGCAACGCAATATTAATTTCAGGGCCCGACACGTGCCTGGAGTTGACAATGGAATTGCGGATGCATTGTCCCGGTTCCAGTTTGACAAATTCAGGACGTTGGTTCCGGAAGCGGCGGCGGAGGGGTTACAGTGCCCACCTTCTGTCTGGTAGATGGTCGAGTCGGGTTAACCGCTTTAGCCAGGTGTGCTCTGGCTCCCTCCACTCTACGAGCGTATCATGCAGCCTGGCGGGATTGGTCGGTCTTTCAGAGTAGGTATGGGGTAGCAGGTGAGTCCTCGGCCGACGCCCTGTTGACCTTTGTTTGGGAACATTACCAAAGCGGTAGGTCAAAAGCGGCCATGGCAACTGCCCTTGCGGGCATTTCTTTTCACTCGCGGCTCCACGGGATGACGGACCCCACGGGGTCGTTTGTCCTTTCCAGAGCGTTGAAAGGCTGGGCCAGGTTGCGCCCGGCGCCTGCGGACTCATGTAGGCCCATAACGTTGCAGCTTCTAACGAATTTACTGCGGGTGCTGCCTCAAATTGCGTCCTCGGAATTCGAGGTCGCGTTGTTTAGCTGTGCGTATGCCCTGGCCTTTTTCGGGGCTTTCCGGGTGAGCGAGTTGGTGGCATGCAGCAAGGCGTCTCGGGAGTCGGGTTTGCTTTACGAAAATGTGCGATTGCAGGAGGGCCTGTTGCTCTGTAGGATTGTGCGATCCAAGACAGATCAAACAGGTTGGGGGCGCTGGTTGTCCTTGGAGGCTCAGGAGGAATCGGGTGTTTGCCCGCTAAGGTTGACGCAAGAGTATGTGCGGTTGAGGCCTCCGGGGGGCACCCAGCTGCTGGTGCACGCGCGGGTTGACCCTCTGACAAAGTTTCAATTTGCTTCTGTGTTCAAGAAATGTTTAACGGCGTTGGGCTTGCAGGGGGCGGACTTCGGTACCCATTCCTTTCGGATTGGGGCGGCTACCCATGCGGCGGCTACAGGTTCATCACCTGCGGCTATTAGGGAGCTGGGCCGTTGGAAGTCGGCCTCCTATAAGTCCTATGTCCGTTTAGATAAGTTATAGGTGCGCCTGTTGCGCTAACCCAAAAACGTGTTTACTCGTCGGTTTTTGAACGCTTACCGTTCAGGAATCGAGGGTGTGAAGTGAATTTTTAAAAATTTTCCTCCGAGGGGGCCTAATTTCAATTGGCTGTTCTATCAAGGTCCACGGGAGGTTTTTTGATTTTTCTCCTTCACTTGGGTTCAATTTTGTTACGTTGTGTTTTATGTATGGATTATGTTCAGAATCTGATGTTAGGATATTTTCTTTTGCAGCTGTCATCAATTTTGGGGACCAAGTATGGCTGGTTGGTCATTCCTATATTTTTTGGGCGGCAAAGCATCCCATGGCATCTAGGGCGACTGAGGTTTTTGGGTCCAGGCAATTGAGATGGTTAGGTGTGCGAGGTATGTTATGGGGTGATTTGTTGCGGGTCCTTTTTTCTCGGGAGCGCCGCTGGGGTCGCCCTTGTTGTATCGTCATTCATTTGGGTGGTAATGATCTAGGTCGAGTTAAGGGCATAGATTTGATTCTGTCCGTTAAGGCGGATTTGGTGGCGATCCGGTGTCACTGGCCAGGAGTCTGCATTGTTTGGTCGGAGATGGTGCCCCGATTCCATTGGCGTGGTGCGGTGCGTTTCTCGGCGCTGGAGAAAGCACGCAAAAAGGTGAATTCGGCGGTGTCTCTTTTTGTTAAGGCCATAGGTGGAGTGGCGATCAGGCATCCTCTACTGGTGCTAAGGAACAGGCAGTTTTACAAGGAGGATGGGGTTCATCTTTCTCCGGAGGGAGTGCAGTTTTTCCTGGAGGATATTTTTGGTCTTTTTCGGTAGGGCTATTTAGTTTTCTTAGTTGGTTAATGTTGTGGTTGCGGATGGCGGTGGCGGTTTGGTAAACCTTGGTGGCGGGAAGTCGCTGCCAACCAGCTGTCACACAGGCATAAGTGGTCATTGTGGGGCTCCCTCTTTAGAAGGACGGCCGGTGTGTCCTTTTCTTGCGGTTGGACATTTAGACATTCCCCTGCGGGAACCGAACGTTTGCCAGAGAAAGAGGGGTAAGGCCAGCACATTGCGGGTTATGCGGGAAGGAGGCGGGGTATGTGTACTCCCCTCCTTGGTTTGGTGGTTTGTCATCTAGGTGACGGGTGCTGGTGTTTGGCAGTGACTTTCTGTTTGCCATCCTCCAAACTAAATTTAAATCTATATTCAAAATCAATTCTAATTCGATCACAATTATAGTTTAAAGAGTTGGTCAGCGATTAATAAACATCGTCTGACCTTTAACTCCAGCTACTGTGTCCGTGTCTTTATTTCAGTGTGTGGTGTGGTTTAATTTAGTGATAAGCTAGCTTAAAGAAAAGGTTTATGTAATCACAATAAAGTTATGAGCGCCTTAGATAAGCTGAAGGCTGCATAAGCCTGAGGCCATATAAGAGATCAACGTTTTTGTGATTGGTTGTTTAAATGACTAAGCAGTTGCTAGCCAGATCAGTTTTCCCTGTTGGTTTTTTCCTATTGGATTAGAAGGTTGTGCATCAAGATTAATAGGAGGGTCTTAGGATAGTATAAAGGTGGGGGCCATTTTCCTAGACTTCCTCTTGCCATTCATTGTATGCCCGCCCGCCCTCCCGGATTTCGGCTACGTTTTTTGTTATTGCAGTGGGCTATTGAAAGCCAGATTGGCGGGAAGTCGCTGCCAACCAGCTGTCACACAGGAATAAGTGGTCATTGTGGGGCTCCCTCTTTAGAAGGACGGCAGGTGTGTCCTTTTCTTGCGGTTGGACATTTAGACGTTCCCCTGCGGGAACCGAACGTTTGCCAGAGAAAGAGGGGTAAGGCCAGCACAATGCGGGTTATGCGGGAAGGAGGCGGGGTATGTGTACTCCCCTCCTTGGTTTGGTGGTTTTCATCTAGGTGACTGGTGCTGGTGTTTGGCAGTGACTTTCTGTTTGCCATCCTCCAAACTAAATTTAAATCTATATTCAAAATCAATTCTAATTCGATCACAATTATAGTTTAAAGAGTTGGTCAGCGATTAATAAACATCGTCTGACCTTTAACTCCAGCTACTGTGTCCGTGTCTTTATTTCAGTGTGTGGTGTGGTTTAATTTAGTGATAAGCTAGCTTAAAGAAAAGGTTTATGTAATCACAATAAAGTTATGAGCGCCTTATATACATTTCAATGTTTATTATAAATTGGTATATTTTTGCCTATAGTTACACTTACCCATGTATTGTCTGTTGATGGATCTAGAGGCATAAAGTATAGACCAATGCCCAAGGATGTATTGTAGTAATGTGTAGGGACTTGGGGTAGTATTATAACATGGAGAGGTTGCATTGTAGCGATGTAATGCAGAAAGGTGTGGGGGTAATGCTGTAATATAAATGGACTAGGGGTAATGCTGTAGTGTGGAGAGGCTGGGGTAATGCTGTAGTGTGGAGAGGCTGGGGTAATGCTGTAGTGTGGAGAGGCTGGGATAATGCTGTAGTGTGGAGAGGCTGGGGTAATGCTGTAGTGTGGAGAGGCTGGGGGTAATGCTGTAGTGTGGAGGATCTGGGGTAATGCTGTAGTGTGGAGGGGCTGGGGTAATGCTGTAATATAAATGGACTAGGGGTAATTCTGTAGTGTGGAGAGACTGGGGTAATGCTGTAGTGTGGAGAGGCTGGGGGTAATGCTGTAGTGTGGAGGGGCTGGGGTAATGCTGTAATATAAATGGACTAGGGGTAATGCTGTAGTGTGGAGAGGAGTGGGGGTAATGCTGTGGTGTGGAGAGGAGTGGGGGTAATGCTGTGGTGTGGGGAGGTGTGTAGTGTGGAGAGGAGTGGGGGTAATGCTGTAGTGTGGAGGGGCTGGGGTAATGCTGTAATATAAATGGACTAGGGGTAATGCTGTAGTGTGGAGAGGTGTGGGGGTAATGCTGTGGTGTGGGGATGTGTGTAGTGTGGAGATGTGTGGGGGTAATGCTGTAGTGTGGAGGGGCTGGGGTAATGCTGTAATATAAATGGACTAGGGGTAATTCTGTAGTGTGGAGAGACTGGGGTAATGCTGTAGTGTGGAGAGGCTGGGGGTAATGCTGTAGTGTGGAGGGGCTGGGGTAATGCTGTAATATAAATGGACTAGGGGTAATGCTGTAGTGTGGAGAGGAGTGGGGGTAATGCTGTGGTGTGGAGAGGAGTGGGGGTAATGCTGTGGTGTGGGGAGGTGTGTAGTGTGGAGAGGAGTGGGGGTAATGCTGTAGTGTGGAGGGGCTGGGGTAATGCTGTAATATAAATGGACTAGGGGTAATGCTGTAGTGTGGAGAGGTGTGGGGGTAATGCTGTGGTGTGGGGAGGTGTGTAGTGTGGAGATGTGTGGGGGTAATGCTGTAGTGTGGAGGGGCTGGGGTAATGCTGTAATATAAATGGACTAGGGGTAATGCTGTAGTGTGGAGGGGCTGGGGTAATGCTGTAGTGTTGGAGAGGCGTGGGGGTAATGCTGGAACATCACCTTAAGCATGGAACCCAGCTTGCTGTATAGTATACAGTACCTCCCATTGAAGCGTGCTAATCCTTTCACTGGCTGAGTTAGGTAAAAGGGAGAGGGAAGTTCTTAGTTGGGGCTCTCTTAACACCATTGTATGCCCTGGGCAAAGCAAAGCACTGGGGCCCCTACACACCCAATTATGAGAATACATTTAAGCATCCTCTACCTGCCTACTAAGAAGCTGCAGAGGCACCACCCTGGGGAGCATGTGTCCACAGACCAGCCTGCCCCTGCTTGAAGGCCCCTAGAGTTGTGGAGCCCTTCGCTGCTGCCCAGAGTGTCCAAATGTTAAGATGGCCCTGAGTACTGTATTATTTATCACTGGAATCTATAGCAATACAAAAGGATAGTCATCGCCTTTAATCTTGTCTGTTTCTAACCACTATCACCTAGATGACCAGTTGACCAGGCAAACAATGCGAGTGACCTCCCATCACACAGCTAAACACCTCCATGCTCTTCTCCTTTAAATGCAAATGTATACAGTACGTAGGGTCATCCACGCCGCCCTAGGAAACAGCCCCTCCAGCTCAGAGACCAGGGGAGCACTGTATGACTAATGAAGATCCAATTGGATGATATTTAAAAACCCGGTGCTCATATCTCTGACTTGATTTGCAAACTCTGGTCACCCTTTGAGATTTACCTTATTGATTAACTGGTTGGGAATCCGTAATCTGCAAACACAGACACAGCACACACAAAAGCATAGTAATAATGGCCAGCTCATTAATCAAATGAAATGTCAAGGAAAAAATTATAGGGAAAAAAAAAAACCTCTCCGAAAAAAAAAAAAAAAAAGCTTTAAATCCAGCAGTTCCCCAACGTGCAGTGTTATCATAAAAGGATGGAGAGACAAGGCCGCCGAGGGATGTATTCTACATGCATGACAGCAGGTTTGGAAGATTGGTTTTATTCCTGCCACACGGAGACACGCAAACATAACTGGAAGGTTGGTGTCATAAAGCCATGGAATTGAAGAAGAGAAAATTTCACTTGTCACAATATTTTTCCCCTCTGGTTCCTGGCATGAATGTAGGAACCTTTGAGTCATCGGCCCCTTTCAGCTGAAGGTAATGCAGGCAGTTCTGACATCCAGATGGAAGGAATAAATAGCACACAATTCCGCCGGGAATCGCTCTGTGTACACTTTTGAAACTCAGAAATCATCTATCAGGCAGTCAGGTAGAAATCTGCAAATCTTGACTTTCGCTGGAGAGAAAAAACAACAACATAAAAATAAAATAATAATAAAAAAAAAAAGAGCAACGAACAAAAGAAAAAAACAGCATGAACAATGGGGAAATCTGTCACGAGACAAGATGGAAAAGTTAAGGCGCTCAAACAAATCCAAGAAGTGTGCGGTTGTTCTGCTGTCGCTGCACACAGAACTCGTCCCCTTCTCACTCATTTATCATTTCCAGTGTTCCGATGTAGAGACGTTCGCAACAAGCCCAGTGGGCAGAAAGGCTCAGAGGAGAGAGAAATGTTCTGTGCTTGGCTCCAAGCAGCTTGCAGACTTGTGTGTTAAGCCGTTTGGATGAGACGGTTTATCCTACAAATAAGAGAGAGACTTTAACACAAATATACGTAAATATATGGTACAGCTTCGTATAACCTGTAACAAAGGGGCCTATTATTTAAAAGAGGTCCCATTACTATGGTAAACTTTTTTTCATTTTTTGGCACTTGCTGCACTTCTCGCCTGCGTTTTTCGGGTAAAAATACTGATGCGTCAGCTGCTATCTCGTTAACTTACTGCTTCGCTGGGTCATCCTCCAGATGTTGGCTTGCTGGCTTCCGAATGCGCAATGGAACTGAAAACCCAGATTTGTGCCTTTAGGACCAGTAATGTGTAAACATTATGTATATATATATATATAAAAAAAATTAAAGATCAGTGCGCTTATCCTGCAATCGGAAATTCCCTCTAGGGGTCAGTCACTAGCAGTTTATAAAGTCTCAAAAACCGTCCCTGTCCTCAGTGAATTGGCCGGATCATCAAAATCCTATGGGCCCACTCCAGACTTCCTGGCGGCAGCTCAGTTCTAGAGATGAGCGCCGGAAATTTTTCGGGTTTTGTGTTTTGGTTTTAGGTTCGGTTCCGCGGCCGTGTTTTGGGTTCGACCGCGTTTTGGCAAAACCTCACCGAATTTTTTTTGTCGGATTCGGGTGTGTTTTGGATTCGGGTGTTTTTTTCAAAAAACCCTAAAAAACAGCTTAAATCATAGAATTTGGGGGTCATTTTGATCCCAAAGTATTATTAACCTCAAAAACCATAATTTACACTAATTTTCAGTCTATTCTGAATACCTCACACCTCACAATATTATTTTTAGTCCTAAAATTTGCACCGAGGTCGCTGTGTGAGTAAGATAAGTGACCCTAGTGGCCGACACAAACACCGGGCCCATCTAGGAGTGGCACTGCAGTATCACGCAGGATGTCCCTTCCAAAAAACCCTCCCCAAACAGCACATGACGCAAAGAAAAAAAGAGGCGCAATGAGGTAGCTGACTGTGTGAGTAAGATAAGCTACCCTAGTGGCCGACACAAACACCGGGCCCATCTAGGAGTGGCACTGCAGTGTCACGCAGGATGGCCCTTCCAAAAAACCCTCCCCAAACAGCACATGACGCAAAGAAAAAAAGAGGCGCAATGAGGTAGCTGACTGTGTGAGATAAGCGACCCTAGTGGCCGACACAAACACCGGGCCCATCTAGGAGTGGCACTGCAGTGTCACGCAGGATGTCCCTTCCAAAAAACCCTCCCCAAACAGCACATGACGCAAAGAAAAAAAGAGGCGCAATGAGGTAGCTGACTGTGTGAGTAAGATAAGCGACCCTAGTGGCCGACACAAACACCGGGCCCATCTAGGAGTGGCACTGCAGTGTCACGCAGGATGTCCCTTCCAAAAAACCCTCCCCAAACAGCACATGACGCAAAGAAAAAAAGAGGCGCAATGAGGTAGCTGACTGTGTGAGTAAGATAAGCGACCCTAGTGGCCGACACAAACACCGGGCCCATCTAGGAGTGGCACTGCAGTGTCACGCAGGATGTCCCTTCCAAAAAACCCTCCCCAAACAGCACATGACGCAAAGAAAAAAAGAGGCGCAATGAGGTAGCTGACTGTGTGAGTAAGATAAGCGACCCTAGTGGCCGACACAAACACCGGGCCCATCTAGGAGTGGCACTGCAGTGTCACGCAGGATGGCCCTTCCAAAAAACCCTCCCCAATCAGCACATGACGCAAAGAAAAATAAAAGAAAAAAGAGGTGCAAGATGGAATTGTCCTTGGGCCCTCCCACCCACCCTTATGTTGTATAAACAGGACATGCACACTTTAACCAACCCATCATTTCAGTGACAGGGTCTGCCACACGACTGTGACTGATATGACGGGTTGGTTTGGACCCCCCCCAAAAAAGAAGCAATTAATCTCTCCTTGCACAAACTGGCTCTACAGAGGCAAGATGTCCACCTCATCATCATCCTCCGATATATCACCGTGTACATCCCCCTCCTCACAGATTATCAATTCGTCCCCACTGAAATCCACCATCTCAGCTCCCTGTGTACTTTGTGGAGGCAATTGCTGCTGGTCAATGTCTCCGCGGAGGAATTGATTATAATTCATTTTAATGAACATCATCTTCTCCACATTTTCTGGATGTAACCTTGTACGCCGATTGCTGACAAGGTGAGCGGCGGCACTAAACACTCTTTCGGAGTACACACTTGTGGGAGGGCAACTTAGGTAGAATAAAGCCAGTTTGTGCAAGGGCCTCCAAATTGCCTCTTTTTCCTGCCAGTATAAGTACGGACTGTCTGACGTGCCTACTTGGATGCGGTCACTCATATAATCCTCCACCATTCTTTCAATGGGGAGAGAATCATATGCAGTGACAGTAGACGACATGTCCGTAATCGTTGTCAGGTCCTTCAGTCCGGACCAGATGTCAGCATCAGCAGTCGCTCCAGACTGCCCTGCATCACCGCCAGCGGGTGGGCTCGGAATTCTGAGCCTTTTCCTCGCACCCCCAGTTGCGGGAGAATGTGAAGGAGGAGATGTTGACAGGTCGCGTTCCGCTTGACTTGACAATTTTCTCACCAGCAGGTCTTTCAACCCCAGCAGACTTGTGTCTGCCGGAAAGAGAGATCCAAGGTAGGTTTTAAATCTAGGATCGAGCACGGTGGCCAAAATGTAGTGCTCTGATTTCAACAGATTGACCACCCGTGAATCCTTGTTAAGCGAATTAAGGGCTCCATCCACAAGTCCCACATGCCTAGCGGAATCGCTCCGTGTTAGCTCCTCCTTCAATGTCTCCAGCTTCTTCGGCAAAAGCCTGATGAGGGGAATGACCTGACTCAGGCTGGCAGTGTCTGAACTGACTTCACGTGTGGCAAGTTCAAAGGGCATCAGAACCTTGCACAACGTTGAAATCATTCTCCACTGCACTTGAGACAGGTGCATTCCACCTCCTATATCGTGCTCAATTGTATAGGCTTGAATGGCCTTTTGCTGCTCCTCCAACCTCTGAAGCATATAGAGGGTTGAATTCCACCTCGTTACCACTTCTTGCTTCAGATGATGGCAGGGCAGGTTCAGTAGTTTTTGGTGGTGCTCCAGTCTTCTGTACGTGGTGCCTGTACGCCGAAAGTGTCCCGCAATTCTTCTGCCCACCGACAGCATCTCTTGCACGCCCCTGTCGTTTTTTAAAAAATTCTGCACCACCAAATTCAAGGTATGTGCAAAACATGGGACGTGCTGGAATTTGCCCATATTTAATGCACACACAATATTGCTGGCGTTGTCGGATGCCACAAATCCACAGGAGAGTCCAATTGGGGTAAGCCATTCCGCGATGATCTTCCTCAGTTGCCGTAAGAGGTTTTCAGCTGTGTGCGTATTCTGGAAAGCGGTGATACAAAGCGTAGCCTGCCTAGGAAAGAGTTGGCGTTTGTGAGATGCTGCTACTGGTGCCGCCGCTGCTGTTCTTGCGGCGGGAGTCCATACATCTACCCAGTGGGCTGTCACAGTCATATAGTCCTGACCCTGCCCTGCTCCACTTGTCCACATGTCCGGGGTTAAGTGGACATTGGGTACAACTGCATTTTTTAGGACACTGGTGAGTCTTTTTCTGACGTCCGTGTACATTCTCGGTATCGCCTGCCTAGAGAAGTGGAACCTAGATGGTATTTGGTAACGGGGGCACACTGCCTCAATAAATTGTCTAGTTCCCTGTGAACTAACGGCGGATATCGGACGCACGTCTAACACCAACATAGTTGTCAAGGCCTCAGTTATCCGCTTTGCAGCAGGATGACTGCTGTGATATTTCATCTTCCTCGCAAAGGACTGTTGGACAGTCAATTGCTTACTGGAAGTAGTACAAGTGGGCTTACGACTTCCCCTCTGGGATGACCATCGACTCACAGCAGCAACAACAGCAGTGCCAGCAGCAGTAGGCGTTACACGCAAGGATGCATCGGAGGAATCCCAGGCAGGAGAGGACTCGTCAGAATTGCCAGTGACATGGCCTGCAGGACTATTGGCATTCCTGGGGAAGGAGGAAATTGACACTGAGGGAGTTGGTGGGGTGGTTTGCGTGAGCTTGGTTACAAGAGGAAGGGATTTACTGGTCAGTGGACTGCTTCCGCTGTCGGCCAAAGTTTTTGAACTTGTCACTGACTTATTATGAATGCGCTGCAGGTGACGTATAAGGGAGGATGTTCCGAGGTGGTTAACGTCCTTACCCCTACTTATTACAGCTTGACAAAGGGAACACACGGCTTGACAAATGTTGTCCGCATTTCTGGTGAAATACTTCCACACCGAAGAGCTGATTTTTTTGGTATTTTCACCAGGCATGTCAACGGCCATATTCCTCCCACGGACAACAGGTGTCTCCCCGGGTGCCTGACTTAAACAAACCACCTCTCCATCAGAATCCTCCTGGTCAATTTCCTCCCCAGCGCCAGCAACACCCATATCCTCCTCAACCTGGTGTACTTCAACACTGACATCTTCAATCTGACTATCAGGAACTGGACTGCGGGTGCTCCTTCCAGCACTTGCAGGGGGCGTGCAAATGGTGGAAGGCGCATGCTCTTCACGTCCAGTGTTGGGAAGGTCAGGCATCGCAACCGACACAATTGGACTCTCCTTGTGGATTTGGGATTTCGAAGAACGCACAGTTCTTTGCGGTGCTACTGCTTTTGCCAGCTTGAGTCTTTTTATTTTTCTAGCGAGAGGCTGAGTGCCTCCATCCTCATGTGAAGCTGAACCACTAGCCATGAACATAGGCCAGGGCCTCAGCCGTTCCTTGCCACTCCGTGTGGTAAATGGCATATTGGCAAGTTTACGCTTCTCCTCCGACAATTTTATTTTAGGTTTTGGAGTCCTTTTTTTACTGATATTTGGTGTTTTGGATTTGACATGCTCTGTACTATGCCATTGGGCATCGGCCTTGGCAGACGACGTTGCTGGCATTTCATCGTCTCGGCCATGACTAGTGGCAGCAGCTTCAGCACGAGGTGGAAGTGGATCTTGATCTTTCCCTAATTTTGGAACCTCAACATTTTTGTTCTCCATATTTTAATAGGCACAACTAAAAGGCACCTCAGGTAAACAATGGAGATGGATGGATACTAGTATACAATTATGGATGGACTGCCGAGTGCCGACACAGAGGTAGCTACAGCCGTGGACTATTGTACTGTACTGTGTCTGCTGCTAATATAGACTGGATGATAATGAGATGTAGTATGTATGTATAAAGAAGAAAGAAAAAAAAAACCACGGGTAGGTGGTATACAATTATGGACGGACTGCCGAGTGCCGACACAGAGGTAGCTACAGCCGTGGACTACCGTACTGTACTGTGTCTGCTGCTAATATAGACTGGATGATAATGAGATGTAGTATGTATAAAGAAGAAAGAAAAAAAAAACACGGGTAGGTGGTATACAATTATGGATGGACTGCCGAGTGCCGACACAGAGGTAGCTACAGCCGTGGACTACCGTACTGTGTCTGCTGCTAATATAGACTGGTTGATAAAGAGATGTAGTATGTATGTATAAAGAAGAAAGAAAAAAAAACCACGGGTAGGTGGTATACAATTATGGACGGACTGCCGAGTGCCGACACAGAGGTAGCTACAGCCGTGGACTACCGTACTGTGTCTGCTGCTAATATAGACTGGTTGATAAAGAGATGTAGTATGTATGTATAAAGAAGAAAGAAAAAAAAACCACGGGTAGGTGGTATACAATTATGGATGGACTGCCGAGTGCCGACACAGAGGTAGCTACAGCCATGGACTACCGTACTGTGTCTGCTGCTAATATAGACTGGTTGATAAAGAGATGTAGTATGTATGTATAAAGAAGAAAGAAAGAAAAACCACGGGTAGGTGGTATACAATTATGGATGGACTGCCGAGTGCCGACACAGAGGTAGCTACAGCCGTGGACTACCGTACTGTACTGTGTCTGCTGCTAATATAGACTGGATGATAATGAGATGTAGTATGTATAAAGAAGAAAGAAAAAAAAACACGGGTAGGTGGTATACAATTATGGATGGACTGCCGAGTGCCGACACAGAGGTAGCTACAGCCGTGGACTACCGTACTGTGTCTGCTGCTAATATAGACTGGTTGATAATGAGATGTAGTATGTATAAAGAAGAAAGAAAAAAAAACCACGGGTAGGTGGTATACAATTATGGACGGACTGCCGAGTGCCGACACAGAGGTAGCTACAGCCGTGGACTACCGTACTGTACTGTGTCTGCTGCTAATATAGACTGGATGATAATGAGATGTAGTATGTATAAAGAAGAAAGAAAAAAAAAACCACGGGTAGGTGGTATACAATTATGGATGGACTGCCGAGTGCCGACACAGAGGTAGCTACAGCCGTGGACTACCGTACTGTACTGTGTCTGCTGCTAATATAGACTGGATGATAATGAGATGTAGTATGTATAAAGAAGAAAGAAAAAAAAAACCACGGGTAGGTGGTATACAATTATGGATGGACTGCCGAGTGCCGACACAGAGGTAGCTACAGCCGTGAACTACCGTACTGTGTCTGCTGCGACTGGATGATAAATAATGATTAAAAAATATATATATATATCACTACTGCAGCCGGACAGGTATATATTATATAATGACGGACCTGCTGGACACTGTCTGTCAGCAGAATGAGTTTTTTATTTTATAGAATAAAAAAACACCACACAAGTCACACGACGTGTGTTTAACTTTTACAGGCAGACATTCACAATACAATATAGTATACTATATACTGGTGGTCAGGTCACTGGTCAGTCACACTGGCAGTGGCACTCCTGCAGAAAAAAAGTGTGCACTGTTTAATTTTAATATGTACTCCTGGCTCCTGCTATAACCTAACTGCTCCCCAGTCTCCCCCACAATTAAGCTGTGTGAGCACAGTCAGATATTATACATAGATGATGCAGCAGCACACTGGGCTGAGCACAGATATGGTATGTGACTGAGTCACTGTGTATCGTTTTTTCAGGCAGAGAACGGATTATATTAAATAATATAAAACTGCACTGGTGGTCACTGGTCAGTCACTAGTATAACTAACTAATACTATCAGCAAAATTCTGCACTCTCTGTCTGAGTACTCCTCCTAAGCTCCAGTAAATGAAGTGTCACTGTCTCACTCTGTCACTAGTATAACTAACTAATACTATCAGCAAAATTCTGCACTCTCTGTCTGAGTACTCCTCCTAAGCTCCAGTAAATGAAGTGTCACTGTCTCACTCTCACTCTCCTATCTATTTCTTCTCTAAACGGAGAGGACGCCAGCCACGTCCTCTCACTATCAATCTCAATGCACGTGTAAAATGGCGGCGACGCGCGGCTCCTTATATAGAATCCGAGTCTCGCGATAGAATCCGAGCCTCGCGAGAATCCGACAGCGTCATGATGACGTTCGGGCGCGCTCGGGTTAACCGAGCAAGGCGGGAAGATCCGAGTCGCTCGGACCCGTGTAAAAAAACATGAAGTTCGGGCGGGTTCGGATTCAGAGGAACCGAACCCGCTCATCTCTACTCAGTTCCTCAGTAAATGACACGGGTATACTCTGTCATGGAAATTAAATGGTACTAGGAAAGAAGAACAAGCGCCTTATGGTGCAGTAATTTTGTTAATAGTGTATTCACAAACACAAATAATGGAGAGATCCGTACCAGATAGCAACTTTTGTCAAGGCCTATCAATTCCTTATCCAGTGGCTGTTCTCCACTTGACTGGCCTTAAAAACTGCCGTGCACCAGCCTTTTCCCAGGGTGCCACCCCATCCAGATTGCGGCTACCCAGAGGAGCATACGCTGGGTATAGATAATGATCTAAGACCTTGGAACAAAATAACAAACAACTACACTGTCCTGACTAAGTGGGCAGTCCCTGAAGTGTGAAAAAACTTCCTGTCTAGAACTAGGTGGATAGTATGCAATCCCAGAGTAATGGCTGCGATTACTCTGGGATCATTGCATACTATCCACCTAGTTCTAGATGGATAGAAAAGTTGCTATCTGGTACGGATCTCTCCATTATTTGTGTTTGTGAATACACTATTAACAAAATTACTGCACCATAAGGCGCTTGTTCTTCTTTCCTAGTACCATTTATATATATATATATATATATATATATATATTCATTACTGCCACTCTGGGAGCTGCATACACATCTGAACCCTCTGTAGGTATTTTCGGTTGTGTTCGATTGAAAATTAAGTCTGTATTGCCAAGACTTTTCTCTACAACCCAATATTACTATGTAATTATCTAGGGTGACACAGAGGAGAGATAGCTTCATTACAAAGCACAAATTGTTTTAAAATATTTGAGGACTAACAACCTCCCTCTATTTTTAATGTGGTCGCCACTTCTGACCCATCTAAAAAAATATCTCACCTGTATACAGCAAGAGATGGAAATGTATACTCCATTTCTAGCCTTATAAGCCAGTTTTAATTTTCCACACTAATCTTTTGGCCTCACCTGATGTGTGAAGCACATGGTAGCTATGTTATTTTAGAAGATACCTGCCCCTAAAGAAGTCATCTTTGGACGAAACGCGTAGGGTTTATCAAAATTCTCGTTCACCACCCGACTGTAAGATTTTCCACCCTAGAGCTCATACCTTTTAAGGTGAGGGTGGCTAAATTTGTCAACTACTCTAATGTTGGATTATGTGCACAGGTTTTTATTGTTATAAGTGTTCTATAGGAATTGTGCATTGTTTACTTCTGAACCTGTATAATAAATTGTCTGCTACTTATACTAATTGATTTTTAAAAAAATTCTTTGGGTGACTCTTTTTGGTGAGAGGGTATATCCACAGGCCCCTAATGGGGTGATCTGAAAAGGTTGAAAAATTAAAAAGACCTCTGAATAAAAGCTCCGAACTGGGCATACTTCATACATTCAGACACATCCATATATCAGCACACTCTGGAATTTATTGTTTATATTTATCCACCAATAGTCACCCCTGCTTTAGTATGCAATGAGCTGTGGGCCAATCAGAGCATGGGGTGGGGCTTTGCAGGTGTTGGGGGGGGTGGAGTTAGGCTCTGTGTCCCGACCCCTTGAAGAAGGAAAAAATAAATAAAACCATAGCTCCGTATCAATGATGGCGGGAAGCCATCTGGTTCTCCCCCATTGATGGTAAAAGTAGTTACCATTGGTCATAGACCATCGATTTTTTCAAATCATTGATGGTCTATGGCCATCCCTAGCTTAAAATAGCAGCCTAGAGTGCTTAGGACCTTCCAGGCATTCGGCTTCTTCCTTATTCCAGCAGCCCAGAGAGCTTTATCATCCTGCTACAGCCTCATGAGGATGTATAATACCCCAATGTGGTGTAATTTCACAGCAGTTTGCAAACTAACTTTGTCTGAATCATTTCTGGGGCAATGTTGGGAGCTATGGAATAACCTGCATTTAGGATCCTACTTGTTTCCTTCAACATTGTATTTTTCTGAGTAGTTTTGGCTGTGATAAAGGAATTACTCTATTTAATTTAGCACATTGCAGTGCACTCTGGCCCTGATTCATATTTGTAGGTAAAGTAAAAAAAAAAAAAAGCAAGCAACTGGGCAAACCATGGCCCTCATTCCGAGTTGATCGGTCGCAAGGCGATTTTAGCAGAGTTACACACGCTAAGCCGCCGCCTACTGGGAGTGAATCTTAGCTTCATAAAATTGCGACCGATGTAATCGCAATAATGCGATTACTAACTACTTAGCAGTTTCAGAGTAGCTCCAGACTTACTCTGCCTGTGCGATCATTTCAGTGCTTGTCGTTCCTGGTTGACGTCACAAACACACCCAGCGTTCGCCCAGGCACTCCCACCGTTTCCCCGGCCACTCCTGCGTTTTTTCCGGAAACGGTAGCGTTTTCAGCCACACGCCCCTGAAACGCCGTGTTTCCGCCCAGTAACACCCATTTCCTGTCAATCACATTACGTTCGCCGGAGCGAAGAAAAAGCCGTGAGTAAAAATACTTTCTTCATAGTAAAGTTACTTGGCGCAGTCGCAGTGCGAACATTGCGCATGCGTACTAAGCGGATTTTCACTGCGATGCGATGAAAAATACCGAGCGAACAACTCGGAATGAGGGCCCATGTGCACTGCAGGTGTGGCAGATGTAACGTGCAGAGTGAGATAGATTTGGGTGGGGTGTGTTCAAGTTGAAATCTAAATTGCAGTGTAATCATAAAGTTGTCTAACATGTGCGGGCTACATGCAAAAGCAGCCAGTATTTACCCTGCACAGAAACCATATAAGCCACCCAAACCTAAATCTCTCTGCACATATTACATCTGCCCCCACCTGCAGTGCAACATGGTTTTGCCCAGTTGCTTGATTGTTTTGCTTTACTTACAAACATGAACAATATCCGCCAGGTTTACTGCAGAGTTCTTCTGTGCAAAGTAGTTGATGCAGGGCCGAAACTAGGATTTTTGTCACCCGGGGCAAGGTAGTCATTTGACACCCCCCCCCTTCCCCGCAAAAAAAAAAAAAAAAATTATTTTACAATAAATAAATAAAAATAATAAAATAAAATAGAAAAAATAAAAAATAAATGAATAAAAATATTATATATATATATATATATATATATATATATATATATATATATATATATATATATCTCTTTCAGAACTTTTTTACCTGAGAAACTGCCTTTTCTAACATAAATTTCATATCCAGGAAAAAGTGTCCCCATTTTACACAGTACGACAGGCAAGTGTCCCCATTCCCCATTTTACACATTGCGGCAGACAGGTGTCCCCATTTTACACATTGCGGCAGAAAAAAGTGTCCCCATTTTACACATTGCGGCAGAAAAAAGTGTCCCCATTTTACACATTGCGGCAGGCACAGGTCCCCATTTTACACAGTACGCTGGCAAGTGTCCCCATTTTACACATAGCGGCAGGCACAGGTCCCCATTTTACACAGTACGCTGGCAAGTGTCCCCATTTTACACATTGCGGCAGGCACAGGTCCCCATTTTACACAGTACGCTGGCAAGTGTCCCCATTTTACACATTGCGGCAGGCACAGGTCCCCATTTTACACATTGCGGCAGGCACAGGTCCCCATTTTACACATTGCGGCAGGCACAGGTCCCCATTTTACACAGTACGCTGGCAAGTGTCCCCATTTTACACATTGCGGCAGGCACAGGTCCCCATTTTACACATTGCGGCAGACAGGTGTCCCCATTTTACACATTGCGGCAGGCACAGGTCCCCATTTTACACAGTACGCTGGCAAGTGTCCCCATTTTACACATTGCGGCAGACAGGTGTCCCCATTTTACACATTGCGGCAGGAAAAAGTGTCCCCATTTTACACATAGCGGCAGGCACAGGTCCCCATTTTACACATTGCGGCAGGCACAGGTCCCCATTTTACACAGTACGCTGGCAAGTGTCCCCATTTTACACATAGCGGCAGGCACAGGTCCCCATTTTACACAGTACGCTGGCAAGTGTCCCCATTTTACACATAGCGGCAGGCACAGGTCCCCATTTTACACAGTACGCTGGCAAGTGTCCCCATTTTACACATTGCGGCAGACAGGTGTCCCCATTTTACACATTGCGGCAGGAAAAAGTGTCCCCATTTTACACATTGCGGCAGGAAAAAGTGTCCCCATTTTACACATTGCGGCAGGCACAGGTCCCCATTTTACACAGTACGCTGGCAAGTGTCCCCATTTTACACATTGCGGCAGACAGGTGTCCCCATTTTACACATTGCGGCAGGAAAAAGTGTCCCCATTTTACACATTGCGGCAGGAAAAAGTGTCCCCATTTTACACATAGCGGCAGGCACAGGTCCCCATTTTACACATTGCGGCAGGCACAGGTCCCCATTTTACACAGTACGCTGGCAAGTGTCCCCATTTTACACATAGCGGCAGGCACAGGTCCCCATTTTACACAGTACGCTGGCAAGTGTCCCCATTTTACACATTGCGGCAGGCACAGGTCCCCATTTTACACATTGCGGCAGGCACAGGTCCCCATTTTACACATAGCGGCAGGCACAGGTCCCCATTTTACACATAGCGGCAGGCACAGGTCCCCATTTTACACATAGCGGCAGGCACAGGTCCCCATTTTACACATTGCGGCAGGTGGTGGAGGGAGAGAGAGAGAGGAAGGGAGAGGGGCTGACTTACATTTGAAGCGGTTCTCGCCGCTCTTCAGCCGCCTCTCCCTCCTCGTCTGCGCGGCTCCGGGCTCCCCCTTCTCCCTCCTCCGGCGGGGTTTCGTGGAATGACGCGTTTGCGCCGTGACGTCACGACGCAATCGCGTCATTCCGTGAAACCCCGCCCCCCGAGCTGGGCACTCGGGAGAAGGGGGTTTTTAAAAGTAAGTGCCGCGGCGGGTGTTAGGGGGTCTCGGCGCCCCCTCCAATCTGGCGCCCAGGTCGCCTGCCCCCCTAGCCCCCCCCTAGTTTCGGCCCTGGTTGATGTAAGTTTATTCATCAGATTTACTTTTACCATTTCATGCCACTTACTGTATAAAGCATTTGTCCATCTTTTAGGATACTTTTATGACCTCTCTCTCATGAGATGTTTCTTATCTATTTATCTTGTGTGAATTTTTTTTACTGTGCAATTACAGTTAATGATGAATAAAAAATTCTATATTTTCTTGTGCATTAATTTATATGGTGCAATGCATCTATGCAAACACAATTGTAAATTGTTCACTGGTCAGAACATACTTTTGTTCCTGCCACCCTGAGCACTGTTCATTAACTTATCCTATGTGCACGATAATTGTGGATTTAGGCACCACACAACTGTTGCAGAATATGTTTCCCTGTTCAAGCACCAACACACATAAAACTTTGTAACATTATTGTGGCCACTACTTGCAAACTTCATAACATGGAAGACTAGCAAGACGATTCTAGAAGAGGGTACTCTACCACAACAAAGATAGACTACATAATGACCACTTAAGATACAGCACCACCTAGTGTCCCTCCAGTTTAGTTTCTCAAGTAATACTTTGTCTGTAGCTGTTGTTATATTCCAACAATAACATAATGTGAACAAATGTATTGCTGTTTGTTCCCCACATCAATAACTTATGTAGAATTTTATACTTCTATTTTGCCTTGTATTAAAGGTTAAGTTTGCCCTACCTTTAAAGCATTGTGATTCCAGGTCCTGCACTAAAACTTGGAATGCAGAGGACTGCAAACATACCAGCAAGAACATATGGCATGCCTGACGGGGAAGAGAAAAGAGTTGCGGAGTCAGACTATACCACTAAATTGTTTTCTCTTGTGTGCCCTCATATGCAAGTGGCCAATTTGCAAACTATTTTTTCTAATTGAACAACTTTTTAAAAAGAAAATTGTTCAGAGATCGAGTCCCATAACCACATCATTTGGTTCCCATACCCTTAAAGTGCTTGGATAGCCCTAGTTTAGAAGTTAAGAACCATTGGTCTAGTACAAAGGTTCTCAAACTCGGTCCTTAGGACCCCACACGGTGCATGTTTTGCAGGTCTCTTCATAGAATCACACGTGACATAATTAGCTCCACCTGTGGGCCTTTTAAATGTGTCAGTGAATAATTAATACACCTGTGCACCTGCTGGGTTACCTGCAAAACATGCACTGTGTGGGGTCCTGAGGACCGAGTTTGAGAACCACTGGTCTAGTACATAGGTTCTCAAACTCGGTGCTCAGGACCCCACACAGTGCATGTTTTGCAGGTAACCCAGAAAGTCACAGGTGTTAATTACTCACTGACACATTTTAAAAGGTCCACAGGTGGAGCTAATTATTTCACTTGTGATTCTGTGAGGAGACCTGCAAAACATGCACTGTGTGGGGTCCTGAGGACTGAGTTTGAGAACCTGTGGTCTAGTATTTCCTCACTATTATCATCACTCATTGATTTAATGGTTTCTAATTAGGGATGGCCATTGACCATCGATGATTCAAAATAATTGATGGTCTATGACCGATGTCGAATAATTTCACCATCGATGGTGGAGTAGCAGATGGTTTCCCGCCATCGATGGTTCAGTGCTACCCAAAAAAAAATTTTTCCTCAAAGTGTTAGGGCACGGAGCTTAGCCCTGCCCCCTGACACCATAGGCAACTTCTCCACTGGCTCACTTCTCCACTCTTTTCACTGCTTAGTACATCTGCCCCATTGTCTGTTCTTTTGAGTTTAGGTACTCCATAGGCTAACTGTTCCTCAGTCTGACCCTAGGTCGTTCCCGGTTCCACAACGCCACCCAGCATAGGGTTCGCATAATTTGGAAACAGATAATTAGGAAACACTGCGGGTCTGATATCTCTTTGGGCATCAGATTCTAAAAAGAAAAAAAAAAAGTTATCCCCTGTAATTCCGTTTATCTGGATTTACCAGGAAACCTGCAGAACGGAAATAGAAAAAAAGGAAAATGTTGCAGCAGGAGAATTGCCGGGATTAACACAAGGCTCCAGTCCTGATCCACGCCGGATGGGAATCAATTCCAGCGTATGCGGACGCATGGACCTCCTCCACTGGGCGGAACCAACCATTCTTAATGTACCTGTAATTTGTTACAGGACAATCTACCATCCCATTTGTTACAGTAAAAAAAAAAAACAGAAATCCATATCTGGCTAATAAAACAAAGCAACACAAAATTAATAATCATGTTTGCCAATACTTTGTGGGCATTGATTAATGGGGCTTGGCGGTAAACAGATCAGTCACGGTTTAGTTTAAATAAGAGCTTTATATCATAAGCGGGTTTTGATATTGTGCTGTGTAGTACATTACTCTGAATGATGAAAATATAATTATGGACATATATTTTGGTGGGCAATAATGCCATAACCCGTTGTGTCGTAGTAATTCCTCTTTAAAGAGAGTGATATTTTCCTCTGTTGACGCCGCATTATACGCACAACAAAGAGATCGGTTACAGACGAGCTTCAATTGTGCATGAATTACTTTCCTTTGCAAGGTAATTAGGCAATCATTCATTACCACTCCCTTACTTCTACGGACGGGCTTATTTAAATTCCGAGCGGTTCCTGCGGAATATCTCTGCTGCCATTTACCATCCTTTTATACTTGTACCTTTTTTGTTTTGTTTGCTACTCAGCGCCTTGACATGCAATTAAATGTGCGCCTCATGTATTTTTAAAGGCTGCCTCCCCTGTTTTTTTGCCTCTGAAAAATTCATTATGCCGTTGCGCTTCCTTTGGAAAACGCAGATTTATTGTGCCACACATCGCCACATAATCAAATACACACAATAAAGTGAGGTGGATCCTGTGTTTGTGTTTAAATGTCAGCTCCGCGCTGTCAGATACAGCAGGGGGAATAATAAGGATCTCACAGCGCTGATTGTGAAACCTCTCATACCCAGGAGAAGACACTTGGAACTTCGGCGTAACGCTGCAGGGAAGTTAAGGATATTCGTGGCAAGTGATTAAATTCCAATTTTGCCCTTTCATCTTTTTTTGCATGTAATGGGAAACTAATGGCCTTTGGGGTCGTGGTGGGAACAACTAATTGTCAGATTACAACATATAGGGCCAAATGTAGGAGACTGCATAGGCAAATGCAGGGGGGGGGGGGTTTCTGGTTGCCTGGAAACCCCCCTCCTCTTGGCAAGTGACTCAAATTATAACAACAATAGCAATGGTATATAATCTGAAGGTAGCTGCCAAGAAGAAGAGACAGAAGCCTTTCCATGAGGTGGGAGAATGTGTGCGTAGAATGTGCACTTCTGTCTACTACTGGTTTTGTTGTGTTTGTGTATTTATTTATTATGGTATGTTTAACCTTTTCCTGACTACTTATCTTATTTATATTGTTTAAATATGTTTAATACTGCCTATACAATAGACAATCTACAGTGTTAAATATTAATACTGTATTCCATACAGTATCCAATATATAAAAAGTACCAATGCTCAGGGTCGTTACTAGGTTCTTCTACCTCTCCCCCAGACTCCAGCACTTGCTCCGCAGAGTGGGAGATTATTGATTCCATTTGGAAACCCCCCACTAGAAATCCTGCGTTTGCCACTGGCCTGAGGATTGCAGGAAGTGCCCATGTTTCGGCAATTTATCCGATGTAAAGCAGCAATTTTTTAAAGACAGAATCAAACTACTTTAACCTTATAGCAAATGGCTCCTTTAGATCTGGTGTCTAAATTGCCGAAATACCGGTACTTTACGCAATCCCCAGGCTATTACAATTGTCAATTAGAGTTTGAAGGCTGGGTTTTTGGCACACATGGCAAAGTAAGTTAGATAATGGCCTGTTTGTGCACCATTTTGTGCCATGTGGTCTATACTTTCATCCTTCGTGCCTATTTTTGGGATAGGTCAGTCAAAGTGAAGGCACATTTGGCATCTCTTGATGATCGGTGGGTTGGATATACGGTCCACCAGCCTGCTGTTAATGCCTCAAAGACGTCAAACTTTGACCCATCATCATAAAAAAATACAGTATTTGCTATACAAACCTTAGGACCTATTTTGGAGGAATAGATATGATATCCCGGCAGATGGGATGCCGACTGTCACTATAGCGACAGCGGCGTCGCGTCTGACGGAATCCCGGTAGCGAGGCAGCGAGTCCCCTTGCAGGCTCGCTTAGCTCGCCGCGCTTTGTGCCCGGTGGCTTGCTTCACTTGCCACAGGTTATATTCCCACTCGGTAAGGTGGCGTGGACCCACCAACCAAGTGGGAGTAACCCGAGTTTGCCGGGAATCCAGCCAGCGGCTATTCATAGACTGATGGGATTCCTGCGTCAGTCTCCTGAACGCCAGGATCCTCACAGCCAGGATAGTAACTGCATCCCATTTTGGGAGGTGCAAGAGTCCGTTATACATCGGAGACCATTGTTTTTGGACTGGACATTTTTGTTTAACTATATGGAAGCCAACCATTTAATAACTACAAAAAAAAAAAGATAAAATAAATATATATAAAAAAAAAAATTCTTGAGAAAATGAATCACATTAAAGAAAATCGGAATGAACCGATCGTATTGAAGAGTTTGTTTCCTGGCAACTAGTGAGATCAACGTTAGGCTCCTCTGATTTGCTGAACTGGATCAATCAACCAAAGCAAAGGATCCCAGTGGAGACCAGCTTTCCCTCTTACAGGAACTGCAGGCTATGGCGGGTTGTAATGCGTTGCAAGTGTGGCGAAACAATCAGAGGCACCGGATAGCAGAGATACATCGGTCAGAATGACTTGTCGCTTCTCACAGAGCTAAAAAACAATTCCTGTTCTATTATTGATAATTAACTGACAGTGTTCAGTACACAGAGTATATATCCTCTGTTTCGGCTCACACGCTGCTTGGGATACAGAGAAAAAATGTTCTATTCTCCTAAAATTGATCCGCAAATATTTAATTACCACTTCATACTAAATAAAGCATTTACTGGTTTCCAAATTATTCATCATGGACATTTGTTAATTTTGCTGCTATTTGTTTAATAGAAGACAATTTTCTTTACAAAATTACATCTGGACTAATTTGCAAACCAGTTAAGAATACGCTAAAGGAGTGGTTCCTAAAGTTTCTTGAATCGCGGCGTCTACGGTATTAGAATTATTTTCACGGCACCCCTAGGCCTAAAACTTCTTATTGAGATATTCAGGGAAAAAAAATCCAATTAAGTAAATTGTGTTTATATGTCATCCTTAGGGTCAGGTATGAGGTGAGGGACAGGATTCGCTTCTATGTGACCACATAGTTTATAATTGGCAGCCACAAGCACTGGTTTTGCCTACCTCTACCACCCCGAGCACCCCAGGATGTAACGGCACCCAGTTTGTGAACCACGGCACTGAAAGAAGCACCAAGTAGCACTGGACACGGGGTAATTCAGGTCTGATCATTCGCTAGTGTTTTTTGCAGTACTGCGATCAGGTCAGAACTGCGCATGCGTATGCACCGCAATGCGCAGGCGCGTTGTACGGGTACAAAGCGGATCGTTGCTGAGCGATGGGTTTTACGAAGAATCCTTTTGCACAGCCGATTGCATGGAGATTGACAGGAAGAGGGCGTTTATGGGTGGCAACTGGCAGTTTTCAGGGAGTGGTTGGAAAAACGCAGGCGTGTACAAGCGTTTGCAGGGCGGGTGTCTGATGCCAGTTACGGGACCGGACAGGCTGAAGTGCTCGTAGCGGCTGAGTAAGTTCAGACCTACTCAGAAACTGCACAAACTATTTTTGTACCGCTCGGCTAGACGTGCAATCGCACCCTTGCGCAACACATATACACTCCCCAGTGGGCGGCGACTATGCGTTCGCACGGCTGCAAAAAGTAGCTAGCGAGCGAACACCTCGGAATGACCCCCAATATGCGGCACAAGAGAGCGTACCCCTATACCACAGAGGGCAAACCCTGTAAAAATTATTTGGATTAAATATTAATAACCCCTTTATTGGGAGTAAATAATATACAGCACAGGACAGCACCACTGAACTTATACTGCAGCACCATTGGACTGGACTTATATGGCAGTATCACTGGACTTAAATGACAGTACCACTGGACTTATACCGCAGTACCACTGGACTTATACAGCAGTATCACTGGACTTATACAGCAGTACCACTGGACTGGACTTATACAGCAGTACCACTGGACTTATACAGCAGTATTACTGAACTTATATGGCAGTATCACTGGACTTATACGGCAGTACCACTGGACTTATATGGCAGTATCACTGGACTTATACAGCAGTATCACTGGACTTATATGACAGTACCACTGGACTGGACTTATACGGCAGTACCACTGGACTTATACGGCAGTAGCACTGGACTTATATGGCAGTACCACTGTACTTATACAGCAGTATAACTGAACTTAACCGGCAGTATCACTGGACTTATACGGCAGTATCACTGGACTTATAGAGCAGTACCACTGGACTTATATGTCAGTATCACTGAACTTATGTGGCAGTATCACTGGACTTATACCGCAGTACCACTGGACTTATACGGCAGTACCACTGGACTTATATGGCAGTACCACTGGACTGGACTTATACTGCAGTACCCCAGCACTGGACTTATGGCAGCATAGGACATCACCACTGGACTCATGCAGCACAAGACAGCACTGGAATGACACAAAAGAGCAGGGTGTCACACCACTTTCCCGCACAGACAGACACTGAGGAGAGAGACACATCCTCTCGCTACACTCTCCAGGACTGGAGTGAAAATGGCGGCGACGCGTGTCTCCTTATATGGAATCCAAACCCCGCGAGAATCCAACAGCGGGATGATGACGTTTTGCCTCGTTCTGGTTTCCAAGTCTGGTGGGAAGTCCCGAGCCTGGCTTGGATCTGGACTCGGGACGTGAAGTTCGGGGGGTTCTGTTCTCAGAGAACCGAACCCGCTCATTTCTAGTAAAAACCATGCTGCACTGCAGGTGGGTCAGCTGTAACATGTGCAGAGAGAGTTAAGGGACCCTACACACTAAGCGATTACACTGAAAGATATAGACGATCTCGTTCATTAATGAATGAGAAATCGTTCATATCTTTCAGTGTGTAGGCACCAACAATAAACGATGTGCGGCCCAGAGCTTGTTCATTGTTGGTGGCAGCTCGTTTATACGTGCAGGCCAATATGGACAATCTCCTCCAAATTAGCATGCAGGGCAATGGGACCAGGTAACAGGCGGAGTAAAAAAACTTCACTACCGCTGTCACCCCCCCCCCCCCCCCGTATCGTCCGTCGGCACCTAGGCGGCATATCCGTCAGTTTGTAGGGGCTATTAGATTTGGGTGGGGTGTGTTCAAACTGAAATCTAAATTGCAGTGTAAAAATAAAGCAGCCAGTATGTACCCTGCACAGAAACACTATAACCCACCCAAATCTAACTCTCTCTGCACAAGTTACATCTGCCCCCCCCCCCCTGCACTGCACATGGTTTTGCCCATTAGAGGAAAATGTTGTTTTGCAGTCAACCTTGAACTAGGCCCTTAGACTGCATTTGACCATGTGTAAGTAATGGAACGTCTCATTTCTCATAGAGAAATTATAAATATAATGAAATATCAACATAAGTACTGGGATGTGGAAAGGGGGAAAGGGAGACGGCCACTTGTATTAACATTTAAAAAAAAATATACAGTAAATTTACTTTTGAGTGCACTAGAGAATAAATTGAGGACCAACCTTTCCACCTGTATATGCCGCTACTATGACTTTCATGGATGCAAACTGTACTGTAATAATCATCCTTTTAAAACATATTTTGTAAAGTTACGGTAAGTAACAAACGTGGTGCTCAGCTCAGAATCTGGAAACTTAAGATTCTTCCCGTTCCCAAGTTTAAAAAAACATAAACTCATTTTTATTCTGTGCAAATCTAAAGGCAGCTACAAGTCTTATGAATTAATAAAAAAAGACTTTGTTGCTTGACGCCTGAAGAAGGTGTGCTACATACTGTACATAGCGTATATCCTGATGTTCTATTTCATGGAAAATGACTCTAGAACTGCTAGTGAATGGCACGGATTAGATTAGGGGGCGAGGGAGGGGTGGGGGTATTGTTTTGCTGGATAAGGACAAATATCGTTAGAGGACCATACACCATTAGACAATAAAGGGTTTATGAAAAATTGGAGGCTGACTGTACAATGAATAAAATGGAAAATGTGTTTTATTGATCAGGGATGGATATCAATACTGTTTTACTAACCGAAGGAGACCTCGTATGTTTTATTATATCCCTGAAGTGCACAAATCTCTTACAGATACCTACCAGGATCTAGAACACTTGGCGTTTCTTAAGGTGCTATTGTTTTCTAATATCTTATTTTCAATGCTGTCTTTGCAGAATGACTTGTCAGTGCTTAGTCACCCCAATTCGGAGAACGTGAGATTGTGCTAATTGAGGGCCCGTTCATTCTGTAGTCCCTGAATCTGCTGCAATGTGTGATTGTGATAGGAAGACAGTGGGTTTAGCACACACATAGGGGGTATTCAATTGTTTGAAAAGTCAGTTGGGTGTCTTTTTCCCCCCTATCTAATAGACAGGAAAAAACAGACACCCAACTGACATTTCAAACAATTGAATTCCCCCCATAGTCTTCATACTAATATGGCGCTAGAACATTAACTAAGCCGCTTTTTACAACATTTTAGTGCGCATGAAATATACTGAAACCATTTGATGACCAGCTCGTTACCATATCTGCTCTTTTATTACAAAAAACAATTTTATTTTCTGTTTGTTTCTTAGGGGGGTATTCAATTGGATCCGGTCTTTAGGTCGACAGCACTTAGGTCGATACTCATTAGGTCGACTACTATTGGTGGACATGCATTAGGTCGACATCGTCACTAGGTCAACATGGAAAAAGGTCAACATGAGTTTTTCAAAAACATTTTTTTAACTTTTTCATACTTTACGATCCACGGGGACTACAATTGGGAATAGCACCTTCTCTCACCATGTGAGGGGACGCGGTGCACTATTGGAGTGGTTCCCGGTCACTTTACGAAGAAAATGACACAAAAAAATGTCCTATTTCAGGTGTCGACCTAGTCACTGTCGACCAATAGTGGTCGACCTAATGGCTGTCAACCTAGTTACTGTTGACCCTATGATCCACACCCATTCAATTAGCTCCGACAATTTCGGAGCCATGGAATTCACCCCCCTGCATTTTCAATTGTGGGCCGTTTTCGCTCGTTTTTTAAGGCATTTTTGCCAATGCCTTTTCACTTCTTTTTTTTTAGTTAAAAGGCATTGTCAAAAAATGACTCAAAATCGGTGAATACTGCCCGCGTTTTCACCGGCGCAGGTGCGAAAACATGTGGATTCACCGATCCACATATTTTTCGCTCCTGCTGAATTTTTCGCCCTAGGCGAAAAGACGGCCCTACTATTGAATAAGGTGAATCCCCATTTGCCCTAAAAAATTGCAAAAAGTGCAGTTTTTTCGCCTAGGTTAAAAACGGCCCTTATTTTATCCCCCCCCCTTAGTCTATCCAAGTGAGTTTTACACTCTGTCTGCTTTTACTGTACAGATAGGACTTCCTATAGGTACAGATGTGTCCTCACACATCCTTGCTCTAAAATGCGGCGTGGTGTGGTGATGCGCACCGCCATCCACCATTCATTTGCTAATAATAGCGGGTGCGTGCCACTGTTACCAACGAGAAGAGCCTCTTAGTACTACAGGTAGTGGGAGTATGACCACCCGCTACCCGCACCTACACTGAGCCACTTGGTCCCCCTCTGTGTAGCAGGCAGCGGGCTGCGGGAGCATCCTCATCCCGCTACCTGCGATCGCGCAGGGCTTAGTAGGAAGTATTTGCGGGAGTGTGGGAGGCGTTCCGCTATGCCGGGAATCTTTTCCTGCAAAGGGATACATCTGTAGCAAATACTGTAAGAATAAAGACGTTGGTTACAGTAGCTGCTATCATGACATTAGTGTAGCCAAAATCTGTAGCCCACAATTTAATTGGTAAATAACCCTGACATGGATAGTTCTAGGTCCAGGGAGACCTACAGTAGGTGGTTGTTTAGGGTACTAGGGTGGAGGGGTCTAAAACACTGGATGAGTTATATAATGTTACTCATTTCACGTCTTTGTTATCATGCCTCCCCTCCCCCCACCATAAGAATAACTCACATGTACAGTAACAGAGTTTTATCAGGTAAGTGACAATAAATACAGCAGGAACTTGTCCGTCACTAACCTGCGACCTTGGGCGGAGAGCAGATAGTGAGCGAGATCTGCACAGTGAGGCTCATCTAACACACCGCACCGCCATACGCTCCCTCTGCACTATGGGGGTAATTCAGAGTTGATCATAGCAGCAAATTTGTTAGCAGTTGGGTAAAACCATGTGCACTGCAGGTGGGGCAGATGTAACGTGCAGAGAGAGTTAGATTTGGGTGGGTTATATTGTTTCTGTGCACGGTAAATACTGGCTGCTTTATTTTTACACTGCAATTTAGATTTCAGATTGAACACACCCCACCCAAATCTAACTCTCTCTGCACATGTTACATCTGCCCCACCTGCACTGCACATGGTTTTGCCCAACTGCTAACAAATTTGCTGCTGCGATTAACTCTGAATTACCCAACATTGTTTCTATGGAATTGATTCGATATCTGTCCCGTTTCTCTAGAAGAGTCTTATGCAGGATCCACATCTTTCCAGGGGCCTCGTCATTATCACTAATGGGCCCGTTTCAGAGTTGGCTTCCGCGTACCAACGCCATCTTCACAGCGGATTCCTCTGCCGCACAGCGCGACCCTCGGCTGTACACATGCATGACCTCAGGTGGAAGGGGGTGGGCACCGGTAAACAGTGATACTGATCATAGGGTCAGCTGCTTTTCCTAATTATGCATCCACTGCCGCAACTCGTGGCAAGTTGGATACATACTGTAATCATTGGGGGCCTTTCGAACAGGCTGTGCTTCCGAATAATGTGACAAATGAGCCAATTTATGAAAGGGAGGAGAAAACCTCTTCTCCGGCCTCTCCCTCATCGCAGCGATAATTTGTTCCGTGTGATTCTGTTGTCACTGCTGGTCATATTATTACAGGCTAAGTTTCCCACGTCCAAAATTCTGATATCCAAACATTGGGGTTCATTCCGAGTTGTTCGCTCGCAAGCTGCTTTTAGCAGCTTTGCACACGCTAAGCCGCCGCCTACTGGGAGTGAATCTTAGCTTATCAAAATTGCGAACGAAAGATTAGCAGAATTGCGAATAGACACTTCTTAGCAGTTTCTGAGTAGCTCCAGACTTACTCGGCATCTGCGATCAGTTTAGTCAGTTTCGTTCCTGGTTTGACGTCACAAACACACCCAGCGTTCGCCCAGACACTCCTCCGTTTCTCCAGCCACTCCCGCGTTTTTCCCAGAAACGGTAGCGTTTTTTTTTCACACACCCATAAAACGGCCAGTTTCCGCCCAGAAGCACCCACTTCCTGTCAATCACATTACGATCTCCAGAACGAAGAAAAAACTTCGTAATGCCGTGAGTAAAATACCTAACTGCATAGCAAATTTACTTGGCGCAGTCGCACTGCGGACATTGCGCATGCGCATTAGCGACTAATCGCTCCGTTGCAACAAAAAAATAACGAGCGAACAACTCGGAATGACCACCAATGTTTGAGCACACAGGGTAGTGACAGCTTTGCTTTCTGATGGTTCAGTGTACACATATTTTATTTCATGCACCAAATGATGAAACGTATTGTATAAAATGACCTTCAGGCTGGGTATAAGGTGTACACGAAATAAATGCATTTAGTGTTTAGATTTGGTTCCCATCCCCTTGAGATCTCATATTGGAATATTCCAAAATACGGAAAATCTAAAATCCAGACTACCGAACTTTTGATCCCAAGCATTTCGGATAGAGGTCTCTCAACTAGAGATGAGCGCCTGAAATTTTTCGGGTTTTGTGTTTTGGTTTTGGGTTCGGTTCCGCGGCCGTGTTTTGGGTTCGAACGCGTTTTGGCAAAACCTCACCGAATTATTTTTGTCGGATTCGGGTGTGTTTTGGATTCGGGTGTTTTTTTCAAAAAACCCTAAAAAACAGCTTAAATCATAGAATTTGGGGGTAATTTTGATCCCAAAGTATTATTAACCTCAAAAAACATAATTTACACTCATTTTCAGCCTATTCTGAACACATCACACCTCACAATATTATTTTTAGTCCTAAAATTTGCACCGAGGTCGCTGTGTGAGTAAGATAAGCGACCCTAGTGGCCGACACAAACACCGGGCCCATCTAGGAGTGGCACTGCAGTGTCACGCAGGATGTCCCTTCCAAAAAACCCTCCCCAAACAGCACATGACGCAAAGAAAAAAAGAGGCGCAATGAGGTAGCTGACTGTGTGAGAAAGATAAGCGACCCTAGTGGCCGACACAAACACCGGGCCCATCTAGGAGTGGCACTGCAGTGTCACGCAGGATGTCCCTTCCAAAAAACCCTCCCCAAACAGCACATGACGCAAAGAAAAAAAGAGGCGCAATGAGGTAGCTGTGTGAGAAAGATAAGCGACCCTAGTGGCCGACACAAACACCGGGCCCATCTAGGAGTGGCACTGCAGTGTCACGCAGGATGTCCCTTCCAAAAAACCCTCCCCAAACAGCACATGACGCAAAGAAAAAAAGAGGCGCAATGAGGTAGCTGTGTGAGTAAGATTAGCGACCCTAGTGGCCGACACAAACACCGGGCCCATCTAGGAGTGGCACTGCAGTGTCACGCAGGATGGCCCTTCCAAAAAACCCTCCCCAAACAGCACATGACGCAAAGAAAAAAAGAGGCGCAATGAGGTAGCTGACTGTGTGAGTAAGATTAGCGACCCTAGTGGCCGACACAAACACCGGGCACATCTAGGAGTGGCACTGCAGTGTCACGCAGGATGTCCCTTCCAAAAAACCCTCCCCAAACAGCACATGACGCAAAGAAAAAAAGAGGCGCAATGAGGTAGCTGTGTGAGTAAGATTAGCGACCCTAGTGGCCGACACAAACACCGGGCCCATCTAGGAGTGGCACTGCAGTGTCACGCAGGATGTCCCTTCCAAAAAACCCTCCCCAATCAGCACATGATGCAAAGAAAAAGAAAAGAAAAAAGAGGTGCAAGATGGAATTATCCTTGGGCCCTCCCACCCACCCTTATGTTGTATAAACAAAACAGGACATGCACACTTTAACCAACCCATCATTTCAGTGACAGGGTCTGCCACACGACTGTGACTGATATGACGGGTTGGTTTGGACCCCCCCCAAAAAAGAAGCAATTAATCTCTCCTTGCACAAACTGGCTCTACAGAGGCAAGATGTCCACCTCATCTTCACCCTCCGATATATCACCGTGTACATCCCCCTCCTCACAGATTATCAATTCGTCCCCACTGGAATCCACCATCTCAGCTCCCTGTGTACTTTGTGGAGGCAATTGCTGCTGGTCAATGTCTCCGCGGAGGAATTGATTATAATTCATTTTAATGAACATCATCTTCTCCACATTTTCTGGATGTAACCTCGTACGCCGATTGCTGACAAGGTGAGCGGCGGCACTAAACACTCTTTCGGAGTACACACTTGTGGGAGGGCAACTTAGGTAGAATAAAGCCAGTTTGTGCAAGGGCCTCCAAATTGCCTCTTTTTCCTGCCAGTATAAGTACGGACTGTGTGACGTGCCTACTTGGATGCGGTCACTCATATAATCCTCCACCATTCTATCAATGTTGAGAGAATCATATGCAGTGACAGTAGACGACATGTCCGTAATCGTTGTCAGGTCCTTCAGTCCGGACCAGATGTCAGCATCAGCAGTCGCTCCAGACTGCCCTGCATCACCGCCAGCGGGTGGGCTCGGAATTCTGAGCCTTTTCCTCGCACCCCCAGTTGCGGGAGAATGTGAAGGAGGAGATGTTGACAGGTCGCGTTCCGCTTGACTTGACAATTTTGTCACCAGCAGGTCTTTCAACCCCAGCAGACCTGTGTCTGCCGGAAAGAGAGATCCAAGGTAGGCTTTAAATCTAGGATCGAGCACGGTGGCCAAAATGTAGTGCTCTGATTTCAACAGATTGACCACCCGTGAATCCTTGTTAAGCGAATTAAGGGCTGCATCCACAAGTCCCACATGCCTAGCGGAATCGCTCCGTGTTAGCTCCTTCTTCAATGCCTCCAGCTTCTTCTGCAAAAGCCTGATGAGGGGAATGACCTGACTCAGGCTGGCAGTGTCTGAACTGACTTCAGGTGTGGCAAGTTCAAAGGGCATCAGAACCTTGCACAACGTTGAAATCATTCTCCACTGCACTTGAGACAGGTGCATTCCATCTCCTATATCGTGCTCAATTGTATAGGCTTGAATGGCCTTTTGCTGCTCCTCCAACCTCTGAAGCATATAGAGGGTTGAATTCCACCTCGTTACCACTTCTTGCTTCAGATGATGGCAGGGCAGGTTCAGTAGTTTTTGGTGGTGCTCCAGTCTTCTGTACTTGGTGCCTGTACGCCGAAAGTGTCCCGCAATTTTTCTGGCCACCGACAGCATCTCTTGCACGCCCCTGTCGTTTTTTAAAAAATTCTGCACCACCAAATTCAAGGTATGTGCAAAACATGGGACGTGCTGGAATTTGCCCATATTTAATGCACACACAATATTGCTGGCGTTGTCCGATGCCACAAATCCACAGGAGAGTCCAATTGGGGTAAGCCATTCCGCGATGATCTTCCTCAGTTGCCGTAAGAGGTTTTCAGCTGTGTGCGTATTCTGGAAAGCGGTGATACAAAGCGTAGCCTGCCTAGGAAAGAGTTGGCGTTTGCGAGATGCTGCTACTGGTGCCGCCGCTGCTGTTCTTGCGGCGGGAGTCCATACATCTACCCAGTGGGCTGTCACAGTCATATAGTCCTGACCCTGCCCTGCTCCACTTGTCCACATGTCCGTGGTTAAGTGGACATTGGGTACAACTGCATTTTTTAGGACACTGGTGAGTCTTTTTCTGACGTCCGTGTACATTCTCTGTATCGCCTGCCTAGAGAAGTGGAACCTAGATGGTATTTGGTAACGGGGGCACACTGCCTCAATAAATTGTCTAGTTCCCTGTGAACTAACGGCGGATACCGGACGCACGTCTAACACCAACATAGTTGTCAAGGACTCAGTTATCCGCTTTGCAGTAGGATGACTGCTGTGATATTTCATCTTCCTCGCAAAGGACTGTTGAACAGTCAATTGCTTACTGGAAGTAGTACAAGTGGGCTTACGACTTCCCCTCTGGGATGACCATCGACTCCCAGCGGCAACAACAGCAGCGCCAGCAGCAGTAGGCGTTACACGCAAGGATGCATCGGAGGAATCCCAGGCAGGAAAGGACTCGTCAGACTTGCCAGTGACATGGCCTGCAGGACTATTGGCATTCCTGGGGAAGGAGGAAATTGACACTGAGGGAGTTGGTGGGGTGGTTTGCGTGAGCTTGGTTACAAGAGGAAGGGATTTACTGGTCAGTGGACTGCTTCCGCTGTCACCCAAAGTTTTTGAACTTGTCACTGACTTATTATGAATGCGCTGCAGGTGACGTATAAGGGAGGATGTTCCGAGGTGGTTAACGTCCTTACCCCTACTTATTACAGCTTGACAAAGGGAACACACGGCTTGACACCTGTTGTCCGCATTTCTGGTGAAATACCTCCACACCGAAGAGCTGATTTTTTTGGTATTTTCACCTGGCATGTCAACGGCCATATTCCTCCCACGGACAACAGGTGTCTCCCCGGGTGCCTGACTTAAACAAACCACCTCACCATCAGAATCCTCCTGGTCAATTTCCTCCCCAGCGCCAGCAACACCCATATCCTCCTCATCCTGGTGTACTTCAACACTGACATCTTCAATCTGACTATCAGGAACTGGACTGCGGGTGCTCCTTCCAGCACTTGCAGGGGGCATGCAAATAGTGGAAGGCGCATGCTCTTCACGTCCAGTGTTGGGAAGGTCAGGCATCGCAAACGACACAATTGGACTCTCCTTGTGGATTTGGGATTTCAAAGAACGCACAGTTCTTTGCGGTGCTTTTGCCAGCTTGAGTCTTTTCAGTTTTCTAGCGAGAGGCTGAGTGCTTCCATCCTCATGTGAAGCTGAACCACTAGCCATGAACATAGGCCAGGGCCTCAGCCGTTCCTTGCCACTCCGTGTGGTAAATGGCATATTGGCAAGTTTACGCTTCTCCTCCGACAATTTTATTTTAGGTTTTGGAGTCCTTTTTTTTCTGATATTTGGTGTTTTGGATTTGACATGCTCTGTACTATGACATTGGGCATCGGCCTTGGCAGACGACGTTGCTGGCATTTCATCGTCTCGGCCATGACTAGTGGCAGCAGCTTCAGCACGAGGTGGAAGTGGATCTTGATCTTTCCCTAATTTTGGAACCTCAACTTTTTTGTTCTCCATATTTTATAGGCAGAACTAAAAGGCACCTCAGGTAAACAATGGAGATGGATGGATTGGATAGTTTACTAGTATACAATTATGGACGGACTGCCACGGTTAGGTGGTATAAAAAAACCACGGTTAGGTGGTATATATTATAATAATAATACAATTATGGATGGACGGACTGCCTGCCGACTGCCGACACAGAGGTAGCCACAGCCGTGAACTACCGCACTGTACACTGGTTGATAAAGAGATAGTAGTATACTCGTAACAACTAGTATGACACTATGACGACGGTATAAAGAATGGAAAAAAAAACCACGGTTAGGTGGTATATATTATAATAATAATACAATTATGGATGGACGGACTGCCTGCCGACTGCCGACACAGAGGTAGCCACAGCCGTGAACTACCGCACTGTACACTGGTTGATAAAGAGATAGTAGTATACTCGTAACAACTAGTATGACACTATGACGACGGTATAAAGAATGGAAAAAAAACCACGGTTAGGTGGTATATATTATAATAATAATACAATTATGGATGGACGGACTGCCTGCCGACTGCCGACACAGAGGTAGCCACAGCCGTGAACTACCGCACTGTACACTGGTTGATAAAGAGATAGTAGTATACTCGTAACAACTAGTATGACACTATGACGACGGTATAAAGAATGGAAAAAAAACCACGGTTAGGTGGTATATATTATAATAATAATACAATTATGGATGGACGGACTGCCTGCCGACTGCCGACACAGAGGTAGCCACAGCCGTGAACTACCGCACTGTACACTGGTTGATAAAGAGATAGTAGTATACTCGTAACAACTAGTATGACACTATGACGACGGTATAAAGAATGAAAAAAAAACCACGGTTAGGTGGTATATATTATAATAATAATACAATTATGGATGGACGGACTGCCTGCCGACTGCCGACACAGAGGTAGCCACAGCCGTGAACTACCGCACTGTACACTGGTTGATAAAGAGATAGTAGTATACTCGTAACAACTAGTATGACACTATGACGACGGTATAAAGAATGGAAAAAAAACCACGGTTAGGTGGTATATATTATAATAATAATACAATTATGGATGGACGGACTGCCTGCCGACTGCCG
The DNA here is from genome assembly GCF_028390025.1 of Pseudophryne corroboree. Taxonomy (NCBI): domain Eukaryota; kingdom Metazoa; phylum Chordata; class Amphibia; order Anura; family Myobatrachidae; genus Pseudophryne; species Pseudophryne corroboree. The sequence continues at coordinate 359,580,562 of NC_086454.1, read as the reverse complement.
ACACAGAGGTAGCCACAGCCGTGAACTACCGCACTGTACACTGGTTGATAAAGAGATAGTAGTATACTCGTAACAACTAGTATGACACTATGACGACGGTATAAAGAATGGAAAAAAAACCACGGTTAGGTGGTATATATTATAATAATAATACAATTATGGATGGACGGACTGCCTGCCGACTGCCGACACAGAGGTAGCCACAGCCGTGAACTACCGCACTGTACACTGGTTGATAAAGAGATAGTAGTATACTCGTAACAACTAGTATGACACTATGACGACGGTATAAAGAATGGAAAAAAAACCACGGTTAGGTGGTATATATTATAATAATAATACAATTATGGATGGACGGACTGCCTGCCGACTGCCGACACAGAGGTAGCCACAGCCGTGAACTACCGCACTGTACACTGGTTAATAAAGAGATAGTAGTATACTCGTAACAACTAGTATGACACTATGACGACGGTATAAAGAATGAAAAAAAAACCACGGTTAGGTGGTATATATTATAATAATAATACAATTATGGATGGACGGACTGCCTGCCGACTGCCGACACAGAGGTAGCCACAGCCGTGAACTACCGCACTGTACACTGGTTGATAAAGAGATAGTAGTATACTCGTAACAACTAGTATGACACTATGACGGTATAAAGAATGAAAAAAAAACCACGGTTAGGTGGTATATATTATAATAATAATACAATTATGGATGGACGGACTGCCTGCCGACTGCCGACACAGAGGTAGCCACAGCCGTGAACTACCGCACTGTACACTGGTTGATAAAGAGATAGTAGTATACTCGTAACAACTAGTATGACACTATGACGACGGTATAAAGAATGGAAAAAAAACCACGGTTAGGTGGTATATATTATAATAATAATACAATTATGGATGGACGGACTGCCTGCCGACTGCCGACACAGAGGTAGCCACAGCCGTGAACTACCGCACTGTACACTGGTTGATAAAGAGATAGTAGTATACTCGTAACAACTAGTATGACACTATGACGGTATAAAGAAAGAAAAAAAAATACCACGGTTAGGTGGTATATATTGTAATACAATTATGGATGGACGGACTGCCTGCCGAGTTCCGACTGCCGACACAGAGGTAGCCACAGCCGTGAACTACCGCACTGTACTGTGTCTGCTGCTAATATAGACTGGTTGATAAAGAGATAGTATACAATACATACAACAATATACTACTATACTGGTGGTCAGGCACTGGTCACCACTAGTCACACTGGCAGTGGCACTCCTGCAGCAAAAGTGTGCACTGTTTAATTTTAAATTAATATAATATTATGTACTCCTGGGGGCTCCTGCTATAACAACCTGCAGTGCTCCCCAGTCTCCCCCACAATTATTATAAGCTTTGCCTTTTATACATTGATGTGCAGCACACTGGGCTGAGCTGAGTGCACACAGACTGAGTCACACTGTGTGACTGGCTGCTGCTGTGTATCGTTTTTTTTCAGGCAGAGAACGGATATAGCAGAGAACGGATATATTATATTAAAATAAATAAAAGTTAACTAACAACAACTGCACTGGTCACTGTGGTAAACTCTGTCTGACTCTGCACAATCTCTCTCTCTCTTCTAATCTAATTTCTAATGGAGAGGACGCCAGCCACGTCCTCTCCCTATCAATCTCAATGCACGTGTGAAAATGGCGGCGACGCGCGGCTCCTTATATAGAATCCGAGTCTCGCGAGAATCCGACAGCGTCATGATGACGTTCGGGCGCTCGGGTTAACCGAGCAAGGCGGGAGGATCCGAGTCTGCTCGGACCCGTGAAAAAAACATGAAGTTCGTGCGGGTTCGGTTTCAGAGAAACCGAACCCGCTCATCTCTACTCTCAACCCGTATTTAAATAATATTTCTGAAACAAAAAAATTCCAGCATAATTATTAGTATTCGGATTATAATTTTTTTTAGATTTCTTAAATGTAAACTTTTTTTCGTTGTTGTTGTTGTTGTTAAAAGTGGAACTGGAAGCCCAAATCAGAGCATTTGGCAACTGGGCTAGATGTCTCAAAAGTAGGCATGCCACCAACATGCTGTGGCCACACCCCCTTCATCAGCACGCCACCTACAATTTGGTCGCATAATTCCCAGCTTGGTGTGGCCACGCCCCCACAGTGCATGGCCACACCCTCACAGTAATGGTCACACCCACTTGTACTGGGAGTGGGATCAACATTTAATTTCCACATAGGGGAGAATTAGGTAGTAATTTATTTCACCCTTCTCTAGAGTTGTGTTACATTGGGGCAGATGTACTAAACTTTGAAAAGTGATAAAGTAACTCCACATGAATGGCCCCTCCAGGAGACCCCGCAGGTGAGACCTTAAATGTCGGCAGCTGTGACTGCTGCTACGGACTCTTCCGGCTGATCACAATCATTAGCAGGAGCCGTGATTTCTTTACAAAAAAAGCCTGAGTCCTATTAGTGCACACCAGTAACAGATGATGCAGCGCCAAGTGTGAGTTGGGAGATGTTTCATGAAACTCGTAGACATTTGCGCACTCCCAAGAATTGTCCAATCCAATTAAAAATGTCTATTCGCGGTACTCGCAGCGGGGGTTTACGAATTGTCGTCTATATGTGATGTGATACAAGTGCATGAAAATTTGTAGAGAAAAAGGCAACTTGCACCTTGCATCTCGCACCTACAGTAATTCACACCTAATTGGATTGACCCCTAGGTGGTAGTCTTACCGGTAACAGCGTATAGTACTTGTGAGCGAGTGTAATTTCAGCCAACATGTAGGCTGAATCAGGGCCGGTTCTGGGGCTCTGTGCGCCCCGGACGGCAATAGGGGCATGGCTTCGTACAGGGGGCGTGGTCATTTATGCCCCCTGTAGACTACTGTAGCGTTCTGAAATGTGCGGTGCGCGATGACGTCATCGCGCAACGCACAGCAAAGGTCCTCTCCACGAAAAGAAACTAGACGCGTAGTGTCTAGTTCCCTTCGTGGAAAGAACCTTTGCTGTGCGGTGCGCGCTGACGTCATCGCGCACCGCACAGTAAAGGACCTCTCAACGAACGGAAACTAGACGCGTAGCATCTAGTTTCCCTTCACAGCGGCCAGCGGCAGGGGGGGGGCACAGCAGCAGCGGATCTTGCCCTGGTGCAAAAGTCCGGCGGCGGCGCCCCGGGCAAAAGTCCTGCTTGCCCGTGGCAAGATCCGCTACTGGGCTGAATATGAGAAGTCAGTCTGAGCTCTAGCAACCCCTCCCTTTCCTGTTTAATATATGTAGTACTTATCCTTATCTATCAATGCACAACAGAATATACTAGTACTATATAAGCAGACACCAAGAAATAATAAATTTTTTTTTATATATAAATAAATAATATATTCTATATTCTAGGTACAATAAAAATTGAATAAGAAAAATTAGCAAATCATCATATCACCGATTCGGGGATAAGAATTTCAGCCATATGTATTTGTCTTTTTATAAAGTCCGAGAACACTTATTCTTGATGTTCCACTTGCTTTAAATGTGAAATACCTCTGACGTCCCTATTCCTTGGCTTCCCCTCAGCAGCTGCAGACGCAGAAGATGAATTTACTGGACTGATTCAGACTCATCTTCCAGCTTCCTACAAGATAATTTATGGTATTTGTCACTAGCACGCCAACGGGACGCGGCTCTGTTATTAACTCATCATATAGTGAAAGTGTAAATTACTCAGCAGAGACCCTATCATTTCTCTGAGAGAGGCAAATAGCAGACTTGTCCCCTCTGCGTGTTCTTCCAACACGTGGGGGCTGCGTTCTTGAAGGGCGCGCTGACTCTCCAGAAGCGACATGCTAGATTAAACATGCGTGTGCAAGCGATCTAGGGGGCAGTTCATCACGGACCATGATGTTTCAGGAAGAATAGCTATTAGTAGATCAATAGAAAGAACCCATCTAATGTACACAGAACGAGCCAGCAATAGACAACGCTGGAATGTGTATCATTACGGTGACGAAAGCTTTTGCTTTTGGCAGAAATTCATTCAGGGAAATGCGGCAGCTCCCAGGCCGGAGTCATCTCCCACCATATTGTCATCTGCAATAATTGGGATTATCTATGTATTGCTGTGCTGCGCGTTTGGTACATAGGCAGAGGCGGATTGGCCATAGGGTCCACAGGGAAGATCCCCGGTGGGCCGACGCACCCGCGGGTCCTGTTTTGTTTGATGACATGTGGTCCTTTTTATAGACATAATGAATAAGATGTAAAATAATTTGCATATATGAAAATGACTTTGCCACTTAGCCTGTGATTGCAGATGATCTAGTGTATGTTCTGTCTCCCTGCTTGGCTGACATATAAGATTGAGTGAATAGTGATTGGGATACGGTTGGTGTAATAAGCAAGAAAATATATCTTTGTAAAGAATTATATAGTTTCCTAACTTCTGAAGGTGTATCATATAATGTGCTCATAATATTTAATTTTATTCTTTTTAACTTCCCCCTTGATGCTGGACATGCCCACTATCTGGAAAGTCTTGGGGGGAGGGTGCTGCTGCCATGGCCCATGGCTAGACCTTACACCTCTGGTGCTGCCCATGTGGGGCCACTAGTACAAATTTTTCCAGGGCCGCTTTTTGCTCCCAATCCGCCCCTGTACATAGGCATTAAATGCAATTATCCTAGTTCTGCAGAATTGATACATTGCTTAACTGCTATCACTAAATGCTACTTTGTTAATATTAGTTGCAAAGTTAATATTTGCTCAACATATGCATTTTTATTATTCTTATAACGGGGTCAGTATGATTTGCCGATGGACTGGATGCCGGCTGTCAGTATACTGACAGCTGCATCCTATCCATCAGAATGCCGACATACCCACATTAAGGTCCCTATCCCTCACCTTTTCCCTACCCTAACCCTCCCTTGGGGATGCCTAACCCTAACCCTCCCTGCTTACTGCCTAACCCTCACCGGTGGTGCCTAACCCTTACCCTCCCTTCCACACTGCCTAAACCTAACCCTCCCCGCTTACTGCCTAACCCTCACCGGTGGTGCCTAACCCTTACCCTCCCTTCCACACTGCCTAAACCTAACCCTCCCCACTTACTGCCTAACCCTCACTGGTGGTGCCTAACCCTTACCCTCCCTTCCACACTGCCTAAACCTAACCCTCCCCGCTTAGTGCCTAACCCTCACCGGTGGTGCCTAACCCATACCCTCCCTTCCACACTGCCTAACCCTAACCCTCCCCGCTTACTGCCTAACCCTCACCGGTGGTGCCTAACCCTTACCCTTCCGCACTGCCTAAACCTAACCCTTCCCGCTTACTGCCTAACTCTCACCTGTGGTGCCTAACCCTTACCCTCCCTTCCACACTGCCTAACCCCAACCCTCCCCGCTTACTGCCTAACCCTCACCGGTGGTGCCTAACCCTTACCCTTCCACACTGCCTAAACCTAACCCTCCCCGCTTACTGCCTAACTCTCACCTGTGGTTCCTAAACCTTACCCTCCCTTCCACACAGCCTAAACCTAATCCTCCCCACTTACTGCCTAACCCTTCCCGTTTACTGCCTAACCCTCACCGGTGGTGCCTAACCCTTACCCTCCCTTCCACACTGCCTAACCCTAACCCTCCCCGCTTACTGCCTAACCCTCCCCGCTTACTGCCTAACCTTTACCCTCCCTTCCACACTGCCTAACCCTAACCCTCCCCGTTTACTGCCTAACCCTCCCTGCTTACTGCCTAACCCTTACCCTCCCTTCCACACTGCCTAAAACTAACCCTCCTCGCTTACTGCCTAACCCTCACCGGTAGTGCCTAACCCTTACCCTCCCTTACACACTGCCTAAACCTAACCCTCCCCGCTTACTACCTAACTCTCACCGGTGGTGCCTAACCCTTACCCTCCCTTCCACACTGCCTAACCCTAACTCTCCCCGCTTACTGCCTAACCCTCACCGGTGGTGCCTAACCCTTACCCTCCCTTCCACACTGCCTAACCCTAACCCTGCCCGCTTACTGCCTAACCCTCACCGGTGGTGCCTAACCCTTACCCTCCCTTCCACACTGCCTAAACCTAACCCTCCCCGCTTAGTGCCTAACCCTCACCGGTGGTGCCTAACCCATACCCTCCCTTCCACACTGCCTAACCCTAACCCTCCCCGCTTACTGCCTAACCCTCACCGGTGGTGCCTAACCCTTACCCTTCCGCACTGCCTAAACCTAACCCTTCCCGCTTACTGCCTAACTCTCACCTGTGGTGCCTAACCCTTACCCTCCCTTCCACACTGCCTAACCCCAACCCTCCCCGCTTACTGCCTAACCCTCACCGGTGGTGCCTAACCCTTACCCTTCCACACTGCCTAAACCTAACCCTCCCCGCTTACTGCTAAACTCTCACCTGTGGTTCCTAAACCTTACCCTCCCTTCCACACTGCCTAAACCTAATCCTCCCCACTTACTGCCTAACCCTTCCCGTTTACTGCCTAACCCTCACCGGTGGTGCCTAACCCTTACCCTCCCTTCCACACTGCCTAACCCTAACCCTCCCCGCTTACTGCCTAACCCTCCCCGCTTACTGCCTAACCTTTACCCTCCCTTCCACACTGCCTAACCCTAACCCTCCCCGTTTACTGCCTAACCCTCCCTGCTTACTGCCTAACCCTTACCCTCCCTTCCACACTGCCTAAAACTAACCCTCCTCGCTTACTGCCTAACCCTCACCGGTAGTGCCTAACCCTTACCCTCCCTTACACACTGCCTAAACCTAACCCTCCCCGCTTACTACCTAACTCTCACCGGTGGTGCCTAACCCTTACCCTCCCTTCCACACTGCCTAACCCTAACCCTGCCCGCTTACTGCCTAACCCTCACCGGTGGTGCCTAACCCTTACCCTCCCTTCCACACTGCCTAAACCTAACCGTCCCCGCTTACTGCCTAACCCTCACCGGTGGTGCCTAACCCTTACCCTCCTTTCCACACTGCCTAAACCTAACCCTCCCCGCTTACTGCCTAACCCTCACCGGTACTGCCTAACCCTTACCCTCCCTTCCACACTGCCTAAACCTAACACTCCCCGCTTACGGCCTAACCCTAACCTCCCCCTCTAAGTGCCGAAACCTAACCCTCCCTCCCCGGTCCCTAACCCTAACCTCCCCCTCTAAGTGCCGAAACCTAACCCTCCCTCCCCGGTCCCTAACCTTCCCGTCCCTGCTCCCCAACGCTAACTCCCTTCTCTTGACTAAACCTAACCCACTCCTGCCCCGTGCGCGGCAGGACGCCAGCACTTCCCGCTGGCATTCCGAGCGGCATTGCGTTCTCCTTCAGGATTCCGGCATCAGTATATTGAACGCCGGGATACTATCCATTGGAAAGGTAACTGCTTCCCCTTATAACCAGTGGTGACACCAAATAAGGGGGTCACACAAATGCCAGTGAGTCCCGGCCAGCGATGGTTGCCAGTGTTTGGAGTGGCAGTTGGTGTAACTCCCCTATTTGTATTTTGGAAGCTCTGTATTACCCCCCCCCCCCCAGCTGCAAATAAGCCCAAAAATAACAACAGCAGAGGCTTCTGATGGCCCCATGAACAATGTTCTGTCTCTATGTTTTAAAAAAGTAGGGATTATATAACCACGCCTCCCATAGTGCTGTGACTATGCCCCCCCCCAATGCACGTGATGCCGCTCTGCAGCGGCATTCACCATGAGGATGTATACCAGCACGGGGCTTAGTTTAGCCATGACCCCTCTCCAGGGATCTCGCCCTCACCCCCCATTCCAGACCCGTATGATGTCTCAGAGTGTAGTGATTGTGGCTGAAGACTACATGTACCATCATGCACTGCAGTACCTGTCTCTCCCGTCATCTCAGTATACGCCGCCTACAGCGTGGGTGGACCGGAGAATGTTAGATACACTGGCACCAAGCTGGCAGCTGAAGAGCAAGTAACATACAGTAAAATGGGTCGTGATTTGGAATCGTAAAACCGCGTACAGTATCTAGAGGTTGTCCAAAATAATCGTGAGATCAACACATTTTAAGATATGCACCCCCCCCCCCCTTGCTGGCACGTGTCCCCAGAAAACTTGGGCATGGTGCCAGAGTTTACTTAGCACTTATTGGTCTTTGGGAAAATGGCGTGGTGGTTCCCGTCTTCACGTTGATTTCTGCAGTCCACGTACGTTGGTCTCTGGAAACCAATCAGGTTGGTTTTGCCTTGTAAATGATTGGTGCTTTGAAAATACGGGCTTTCTCGCAGAAACTCCCACACCTCCGGCTTCTCATGCCCTATAACCCTATAAATACAACACACACACAAGAGGGCGTCACTCTGCCGCGGCTCATATACATCATCCTCCGTTTCTTTTTACAAATACTTCCAGCCCCAGCACATGTTACAGCAACTCATAAAACGCCCTTGCGCCGCCTCGCCATATTTCTCTTTAGTATATAATCATATTGCCTTTGTTCCATTTGCCCCTAATCACCAGAATGTTTTAAAGAGCAGCTGGAGAGATACAAAAGATTTGGATTTGCACATTTGGTACATAAAATATTGAGGTGAATTTAATGATTTTCAAAACCATTCAAAAGGTCTTTTCTTTCAGAGCCTTGAAATGGCTGCAAAAATAACATTAAATTAAACTCTCTATTTAAGGCATCCTGGAAAATAAATGTCAGAGCCCATCACGGAGGGGGAGGAATGCAAAAATCAATGCTTTTTAAATTAAACCAACATTCTCTATTATGACATTATGTTGAGATCAGGCTGCCCTTGTGTTTCAAATGGTCGGTTAGTTTAGTGCATTTTTTTTTCTTTCTCTTTCATAGTGTAGTTCCCGCTTGCTCAGTATCGTTAAATATATTATAACAATGTTCCCTCAGCAGAGATGTAAATTCTGCTTATTTCCTAATACACATGCGGCAGAGTGAGGTCGGTCCGTCCGTCCGTCCGTCCGTCCGTCCGTCCGTCCTAGTGGATGCTGGGAACTCCGTAAGGACCATGGGGAATAGCGGCTCCGCAGGAGACAGGGCACATCTAAAGAAAGCTTTTGGATCACCTGGTGTGCACTGGCTCCTCCCCCTATGACCCTCCTCCAAGCCTCAGTTAGATTTCTGTGCCCGACGAGAAGGGTGCACACTAGGGGCTCTCCTGAGCTCTTTGTGAAAGTTTTAGTTTAGGTTTATTATTTTCAGTGAGACCTGCTGGCAACAGGCTCACTGCATCGAGGGACTAAGGGGAGAAGAAGCGAACTCACCTGCGTGCAGAGTGGATTGGGCTTCTTAGGCTACTGGACATTAGCTCCAGAGGGACGATCACAGGTTCAGCCTGGATGGGTCACCGGAGCCGCGCCGCCGGCCCCCTTACAGAGCCAGAAGAGCGAAGAGGTCCGGAAAAATCGGCGGCAGAAGACTTTCCTGTCTTCAGATAAAGGTAGGCGCACAGCACCGCAGCTGTGCGCCATTGCTCTCAGCACACTTCACACTCCGGTCACTGAGGGTGCAGGGCGCTGGGGGGGCAGCGCCCTGAGACGCAATAAATCGTTAGAAAACCTTTTATGGCTAAAATAAATGCATCACATATAACTCCTGGGCTATATGGATGCATTTAACCCCTGCCAAAACATACAAGAAAACGGATGATAAGGACGCCGAGAAAGGGGCGGAGCCTATCTCCTCAGCACACTGGCGCCATTTTCCCTCACAGCTCAGTTGGAGGGAAGCTCCCTGGCTCTCCCCTGCAGTCACTACACTACAGAAAGGGGTTAAAAAAGAGAGGGGGGCACAAATTAGGCGCAGTATAAACAATACAGCAGCTATAAAGGGAAAAACACTTATATAAGGTTATCCCTGTATATATATAGCGCTCTGGTGTGTGCTGGCAAACTCTCCCTCTGTCTCCCCAAAGGGCTAGTGGGGTCCTGTCCTCTATCAGAGCATTCCCTGTGTGTGTGCTGTGTGTCGGTACGTTTGTGTCGACATGTATGAGGAGAAAAATGATGAGGAGACGGAGTAGAGTGTCTGTAATAGTGTTGTCACCCCCTGGGGGGTCGACACCTGAGTGGATGTACTGTGGAAATTGCGTGACAGTGTCAGCTTTGTATAAAAGACAGTGGTTGACATGAGACAGCCGGCTACTCAGCTTGTGCATGTCCAGACGTCTCATATAGGGGCTCTAAAGCGCCCGTTACCTCAGATACAGACGCCGACACGGATACTGATTCCTGTGTCGACGGTGAAGAGACAACCGTGATTTCCAAATAGGGCCACACATTGCATGATTGAGGCAATGAAAAAAGTTTACACTTTTCTGATAATATGAATACCACCAAAAAAAAAAAGGGGTATTATGTTGGTGAGGAAAAACTTCCTGTAGTTTTCCTGAATCTGAGAAATGGGTTTCCCCCCGATAACAATTGATAATTTCTAAAAAGTTATTGGCAGTATACCTTTTCCCGCCAGAGGTTAGGGTGCGTTGGGAAACACCCCCTAGGGGGGATAAGGCGCTCACACGCTTGTAAGAACAAGGGCTCTACCCTCTCTTGAGATGGCCGCCCTTAAGGATCCTGCTGATAGAAAGCAGGAGGGTATCCTAAAATGTATTTACACACATACTGGTGTTATACTGCGACCAGCAATCGCCTCAGCCTGGATGTGCAGTGCTGGGTTGGCGTGGTCGGATTCCCTGACTGGAAATATGATATCCTAGATAAGGACAGTATATTATTGCCTATAGAGCAATTAAAAGATGCATTTCTATATATGCATGATGCACAGCGGAATATTTGCCGACTGGCATCAAGTATAAGTGCGTTGTCCAATTATACCAGTAAAGTGGTCAGGTGATGCGGATTCCAAACGGCATTTGGAAGTATTGCCTTAAAAGAGGGGATGTACCCCAGGTCGCCTCTCAAAATAAGACGCCGTATTATCAGGCGCAGGCCTGGTTGGCAAGCGGACAAAAGGGTTCCTCTTTTCTGCTCGTGACAGAGGGAGAGGAAAATGGCTGCAGAGATCAGCCAGTTCCAAGGAACAGAAACTCTTTTCCGCCTCTGCCAAGCCCTCAGTATGACGCTAGGGCTTTACAAGTTCAGGCACGGTGGGGTCCCGTTCTCAATGAATTTCAGTGCGCAGTGGGCTCACTCGCAAGTAGACCCCTGGATCCTTCTGGTAATATTTCAGGGGTACAAATTGGAATTCGAGACGTATCCCCCTCGCCGTTTCCAAAGGTCTGTTTTACCGACGTCTCCCGCTGACAGGGAGGCAGTTTTGGAAACCATTCACAAGCTGTATTCCCAGCAGGTGATAATCAAGGTACCCCTCCTGCAACAGGGAACGGGGTATTATTCCACACTATTGTGGTACCGAAGCCAGACGGCTCGGTGAGACCGATTTTAAAATCTAAAATCTAAAATCTTTGAACACTTGCATACAGAGGTTCAAATTCAAAATTGAGTCACTCAGAGCAGTGATTGCAAACCTGGAAGAAGGGGACTACATGATGTCTCGGGACATCAAGGATGCTTACCTTCATGTCAAAATTTACCCTTCTCACCAAGGGTATTTCAGGTTATGGTACAGAACTGTCACTATCAGTTCGGACGCTGCTGTAGGGATGGTCCACGGCACCCCGGGTCTTTACTGAAGTAATGACCGTAATGATGATATTCCTTCGAAGGAAGGGAATTTTAGTTATCCGTTACCTGGACGATTCCCTGATAAGGGTAAGATCCAGGGAACAGTTGGAGATCGGTGTAACACTATATCAGGTAGTGTTGCGGCAGCACGATTGGATTCTCAATATTCCAAAATCGCAGCTGGTTCCGACGACTTGTCTTCTGTTCCTAGGGATGATCCTGGACACAGTCCAGAAAGAAGGTGTTTCTCCCGGAGGAGAAAGCCAGGGAGTTATCCGAGCTAGTCAGGAACCTCCTAAAACCGAACCAAGTCTCAGTGCATCAATGCACAAGGGTTCTGGGTAAAAATGGTGGCTTCCTACGAAGCAATCCCATTCGGCAGATTCCACGCAAGACTTTCCAGTGGAACCTACTGGACAAATGGTCCGGGTCGCATCTTCAGATGCTTCAGCGGATAACCCTGTCACCGGGGACAAGGGTATCCCTCCTGTGGTGGTTGCAGAGTGCTCATCTTCTAGAGGGCCGCAGATTCGGCATTCGGGACTGGGTCCTGGTGGCCACGGATGCCAGCCTGCGAGGCTGGGGAGCAGTCACACAGGGAAGGAATTTCCAGGGCTTATGGTCAAGCCTGGAGACATCTCTTCATATAAACATTCTGGAACTAAGGGCCATTTACAATGCCCTAAGTCAAGCGAAACCCCTGCTTCAGGGTCAGGCGGTATTGATCCAATCGGACAACATCACGTCAGTCGCCCACGTAAACAGACAGGGCGGCACGGGAAGCAGGGGGGCATTGGCAGAAGCTGCAAGGATTCTTCGCTGGGCGGAAAATCATGTGATAGCACTGTCAGCAGTGTTCATTCCGGGAGTGGACAACTGGGAAGCAGACTTCCTCAGCAGACACGACCTTCACCCGGGAGAATGGGGACTTCACCCAGAAGTCTTCCACCTGATTGTAAACCGTTGGGAAAAACCAAAGGTGGACATAATGGCGTCCCGTCTAAACAAAAAACTAGACAGATATTGCGCCAGGTCAGGGGACCCTCAGGCAATAGCGGTGGACGCTCTGGTAACACCGTGGGTGTACCAGTCAGTGTATGTGTTCCCTCCTCTGCCTCTCATACCAAAAGTACTGAGAATCATAAGAAGGAGAGGAGTAAGAACTATACTCGTGGTTCCGGATTGGCCAAGAAGGACTTGGTATCCGGAACTTCAAGAGATGCTCACGGACGAACCGTGGCCTCTACCTCTAAGAAAGGACCTGCTCCAGCAGGGGCCTTGTCTGTTCCAAGACTTACCGCGGCTGCGTTTGACGGCTTGGCGGTTGAACGCCGGATCCTGAAGGAAAAAGGCATTCCAGATGAAGTCATCCCTACCCTGGTCAAGGCCAGGAAGGACGTAACCGCAAAACATTATCACCGCATTTGGCGAAAATATGTTGCGTGGTGGGAGGCCAAGAAGGCCCCTACAGAGGAATTTCAACTGGGTCGTTTCCTCCATTTCCTGCAAACAGGACTGTCTATGGGCCTAAAATTAGGGCCCATTAAGGTTCAAATTTCGGCCCTGTCGATTTTCTTCCAAAAGGAACTGGCTTCAGTGCCTGAAGTTCAGACATTTGTAAAAGGGGTACTGCATATACAGCCTCCTTTTGTGCCTCCAGTGGCACCTTGGGATCTCAATGTTGTGTTGAGTTTCCTAAAGTCACATTGGTTTGAACCACTCACCACTGTGGACTTAAAATATCTCACATGGAAAGTGACGATGCTGTTAGCCCTGGCTTCAGCCAGGCGTGTGTCAGAACTGGCGGCTTTATCATATAAAAGCCCTTATTTAATATTTCATTCTGACAGGGCAGAATTGAGGACTTGTCCTCAATTTCTACCTAAGGTGGTTTCTGCATTTCACATGAAGCAACCTATTGTGGTACCTGCGGCTACTAAGGACTTGGAGGATTCAAGTTGCTTGACGTGGTCAGGGCCCTGAAAATATATGTTTCCAGGACGGCTGGAGTCAGAAAATCTGACTCGCTGTTTATCCTGTATGCACCCAACAAACTGGGTGCTCCTGCTTCTAAGCAGACGATTGCTCGTTGGATTTGTAGTACAATTCAGCTTGCACATTCTGTGGCAGGCCTGCCACAGCCAAAAATCTTAAAATGCCCACTCCACAAGGAAGGTGGGCTCATCTTGGGCAGCTGCCCGAGGGGTCTCGGCTTTACAACTTTGCCGAGCAGTTACTTGGTCAGGAGCAAATACGTTTGTAAACTTCTACAAATTTGATACCCTGGCTGAGGAGGACCTGGAGTCTCTCATTCGGTGCTGCAGAGTCATCCGCACTCTCCCGCCCGTTTGGGAGCTTTGGTATAATCCCCATGGTCCTTACGGAGTTCCCAGCATCCACTAGGACGTCAGAGAAAATAAGAATTTACTTACCGATAATTCTATTTCTCGTAGTCCGTAGTGGATGCTGGGCGCCCATCCTAAGTGCGGATTGTCTGCAATACTGGTACATAATTATTGTTACCAAAAAATTCGGGTTATTGTTGTAGTGAGCCATCTTTTATAGAGGCTTCTCTATTATCATGCTGTTAACTGGATTCAGATCACAAGTTGTACAGTGTGATTGGTGTGGCTGGTATGAGTCTTACCCGGGATTCAAAATCCTTCCTTATTGTGTACGCTCGTCCGGGCACAGTATCCTAACTGAGGCTTGGAGGAGGGTCATAGGGGGAGGAGCCAGTGCACACCAGGTGATCCAAAAGCTTTCTTTAGATGTGCCCTGTCTCCTGCGGAGCCGCTATTCCCCATGGTCCTTACGGAGTTCCCAGCATCCACTACGGACTACGAGAAATAGAATTATCGGTAAGTAAATTCTTATTTTTTCTCATGAAATTCTGCATCTGATTGTTATGTCACATGACTACCTTCCCAATTACAAAAAAAACGGAGTTGCATACAAAATGGCTGACTTCAAGATGGCCGACATACTGTTGACCTATCCTAAGTTTCCCCCCACTCCCATATCATATGTGTAGACATCGGATTAATGCTTCCTTACTCATTTGCTTTTTATAACGGTGTTTCCACACTTATGGACCGCCCTGTATATATATATGAATAGAAGTGATATATTCTCTGTAGTGCGCTGCAGGGGTGTAGTATGGTATGCCGGCGGTCGGGCTCCCGGCGACCAGCATACCGGCGCCGTGAGCCCGACCGCCGGCATTCCGACAGTGTGGCGAGCGCAAAGCAGCCCCTTGCGGGCACGGTGGCACGCTACGCGCGCCACGCTATTTATTCTCCCTCCAGGGGGGTCGTGGACCCCCACGAGGGAGAATAGCTGTCGGTATGCCGGGTGTCGGGATCCCGGCGCCGGTATACAGTGCGCCGGGATCCCGACATTCGGCTTACTGAAGACCACCCCGCTGCAGAATATGTGTGCGCTATATAAGTAACTGTAAATAAATAAAAGCAACTGTACTGTGGTTGTCATTCTGAGTTGATCGCTAGCTGAATTTGTTCTCAGCGCAGCGATCAGGCTAAAAATCGGCATTTCTGCGCATGCGTATGCGGCACAGGGGGTAATTCTGAGTTGATCGCAGCAGCAAGTTTGTTAGCAGTTGGGCAAAACCATGGCCCTCATTCCGAGTTGTTCGCTCGGTATTTTTCATCGCATCGCAATGAAAATCCGCTTAGTACGCATGCGCAATGTTCGCACTGCGACTGCGCCAAGTAACTTTGCTATGTAGAAAGTAATTTTACTCACGGCTTTTTCATCGCTCCGGCGATCGTAATGTGATTGACAGGAAATGGGTGTTACTGGGCGGAAACACGGCGTTTCAGGGGCGTGTGGCTGAAAACGCTACCGTTTCCGGAAAAAACGCAGGAGTGGCCGGAGAAACGGTGGGAGTGCCTGGGCGAACGCTGGGTGTGTTTGTGACGTCAACCAGGAACGACAAGCACTGAACTGATCGCACAGGCAGAGTAAGTCTGAAGCTACTCTGAAACTGCTAAGTAGTTAGTAATCGCAATATTGCGAATACATCGGTCGCAATTTTAAGAAGCTAAGATTCACTCCCAGTAGGCGGCGGCTTAGCGTGTGTAACTCTGCTAAATTCGCCTTGCGACCGATCAACTCGGAATGAGGGCCCATGTGCACTGCAGGTGTGGCAGATATAACATTTGACGAGAGAGTTAGATTTGGGTGGGTTATTTTGTTTCTGTGCAGGGTAAATACTGGCTGCTTTATTTTTACACTGCAATTTAGATTTCAGTTTTAATACACCACACCCAAATCTAACTCTCTCTGCACAGGTTACATCTGCCCCCACTGCAGTGCACATGGGGGGTCATTCCGAGTCGTTCGCTCGGTAATTTTCTTCGCATCGCAGCGTTTTTCAGCTTAGTGCGCATGCGCAATGTTCGCACTGCGCCAAGTAATTTTGCTATGAAGATAGTTTTTTTACTCACGGCTTTTTCTTCGCTCCGGCGATTGTAATGTGATTGACAGGAAGTGGGTGTTACTGGGCGGAAACACGGCGTTTTATGGGCGTGTGGATAAAAACGCTACCGTTTCCGGAAAAAACGCGGGAGTGGCTGGAGAAACGGAGGAGTGTCTGGGCGAACGCTGGGTGTGTTTATGACGTCAAACCAGGAACGACAAGCAGTGAACTGATCGCAGATGCCGAGTAAATCTGAAGCTACTCTGAAACTGCTAAGTAGTTTGTAATCGCAATATTGCGAATACATCGTTCGCAATTTTAAGAAGCTAAGATTCACTCCCAGTAGGCGGCGGCTTAGCGTGTGTAACTCTGCTAAAATCGCTTTGCGAGCGAACAACTCGGAATGAGGGCCATGGTTTTGACCAACTGCTAACAAATTTGCTGCTGCGATCATCTCCGAATTAGGCCCACAATGCGCATGCGTGACGTACGGGCACAATGAACGATGCAGTTTTGCACAGGGTCTAGCGATGCATTTCAGTCGCACTGCTTGCCGCAGAGTGATTGACATGAAGTGGGCGTTTCTGGGTGGCAACTGACCGTTTTCAGGGAGTGTGCGGAAAATCTCAGGCGTGCCAGGAAAAACGCAGGCGTGGCTGGGCGAACGCAGGGCGGGTTTGTGACGTCAAATCCGGAACTGAATAGTCTGAAGTGATCGCAAACACTGTGCAGGTTTGGAGCTACTCTGAAACTACACAAATTTTTTTACAACCGTTCGCACTTCTGCTAAGCTAAGATACACTCCCAGTGGGCGGCGGCATAGCGTTTGCACGGCTGCTCAAACTAGCTAGCGAGCAAACACCTCGGAATGACCCCCTGTGTTCTAAGTTTAGATTGCACCATCTGCATTTAAAAACTCTTAAAATGTATCTCTGAAGCTTGGCTCAAGCCGGTTTGCGAATGGTTAATACAGTTTTGATTTACTTGAGCTTAGCTTGATTTTTTTGCATGTTTTTAATCAAGGTAAATTTAGAGAAATTCAGAAACAATTTACATCCTCAAACATCACAGGAGAAATTGCAATACAGACAAAAAATATTTATTTAGGGGAACAGATTATATTTCAGGAAATAATCATAGGATAACCTATTCTTTCTAATAAAATATAAAACACAGTGAAATTCAAACCTGTATCTTCTAATGACGGGTGTATTGAGTATCGCTGATATTTGCCAGTAAAGAGGAAATAGATCCATAAAACCAATAAAAAAAATGAACAGCTGAAGTGACAGTGAGTACTGGAGAGGTACAGAGGTGTAGCAAGGTGTACAGAGGTGTAGCAAGGTGTCATGGTCCTGGAGCAAGGTATGTTGTTTCGGCGCCCCCCTTCCCTGTACTGAATTTGGGGCGTGGCCACCAGTGACGGTTCTAGACCTTGTGGCATCCAGGGCGAAAGTTTCCTTTGGCGCCCCCCCCCCCCCCCCCCCCACACCCATAGGTTAACAAAACAAATATAGGAGTGTGGCTTCATAGGGAAGAGGCGTGGCCACAGTTATACCCCTGTAGATTTGCCCCCAGTAGATGTGCCCCCTGTAACTGTGGCCGGAGTAGTTGTGCCCCCTGTAGCTGTGCCTCCTGTAGCTGTGCACAGAGTAATTGTGCACCCTGGTTTGTGCCCCTCTAGCTGTGCCCCCTGGTAGCGCTGCAAACACAAAAGAAAACAAAAACAAAAATATATACTCACCTGCCCCGCTCCTGCTTCCCGACTGCTGCTGCCCCGTCTCCACAGTCCCTCTGAGTATGGCCGCGTCATGACATCAGACGTCCGTGCGTGTGACGCGTGATGTCACACGCAAGTCACGGACCGGAGGGGAGGAGGGAGGGGAGGGAGAGATTTGATGCAGCTCAGGCTTTCAGCTGTCAGTGACTAACGGCTGCGAGCTGTTTGCGGCCGGGCGGAGGTATCGGCGGAGTTGAGCTGCGGCGCCCTGTACTGTCTTGGGCGCCTGGAGCTCGAGCTCCACTGGAAACACCCTCCCTACGCCCCTGGAGACATAGGGCCTAATTCAGCATGGATCATTATTCAGAGAAATTGCAGCTGTCTGCGATTAGAAAGGCGCTGCCCCGTCAGGAAGAAAAAACGCCCCGTGCAAGTTTGCGAATGCATCGCAGATCGCTATCCACTCGCAGATGCATACGCAATTTCCAGAACATCGAAGAGTTTTTGTCGTCTGAGCAAAGGTAAGTACTGTAGGTCTGAGGCTGTCAGTAATCTGCGACTGAGATGGCCTGGAGGTGGTCTACGCTGACGTCAGAGACCCTCCCCAAAACGCCTGGGCACGCCTGTGGTTTTTCTGCCACACCCAGAAAACGGCGAGTTTCCTGTCAGTCAAACAGCGGCTACATTGCGGTTACGATCCGTCTGCATTTTCCGTTTCTATTACCCCTCACGCCTGCGCGGTCATATGATAATTGCTCAGTTTGTGATTTCTTTGAATAGCTATCCATGCTGAATTAAACCCTTAGGCTCTCATTCACGTTGGATGGCAATAGTAGATAAATCGCAAACGGAGGGATGCGATCACACTTTGGAGAGGGGCGCAATGGGGGCAGCGACGTAGCATTGTGGGGGAGACTTCACACGCTGCCGCTCCGATGGAAAAAATGGAGGTGGGGCGGCTGCCGGGCTGCGGAGGCAGGGGGCATCCACAATGTAATTGTGCTGCATTTGCGGTCCCAGTAGCTGCGCAGCGGGTAGCACGCTAGGCGGCCTCACCCTGTGCTGAGCGTTCCCCGGCATGTGATATAAACAATTAGATTCTGCTTTTTAGGGTTATCTGCAATCCAGCCTGAATAAAGTCCTTAGGACAGAAGTACAGATGTACATTTAGAATGTCTCGCATATACTTTACACATTTCTGTCGCCACCTCTATCTGCGTACAAGAAACACGGACTATTTTTTTCCTAAGGGCATATTTTATGGACTATAATCAGGGCAGATATCTAAAAAACTTTCTAGAAAGGCGATATCTCCAAATATTGCTTTAGAAGCTCCTGGATGGAATAGTAATGGGGGGAGCGGAGAAGGAAGTGCGTGTGGAGGGGGGGGGGGGTTGTGACAGACTTAGCAGGGGGGGGGGGGGGATCTGACAGGCGATCAGGCATGAGACATAAGAAAGGAAGGCGAGAGAACAGACAAGGGGCGAACGTGGCAGGCAAGAGACAGGCATTAGCTTGAGGTAGCAGACAGAAGACAAGGGAGACGCGAACAGCTACATGCAATCGTCAGTACGGGGAATGCTGCAGGCTGGAGTGCACTTGTAAACGCGGGTTACCATTTAGTGTATTATGAGGCTGGTAAATGTAAAAAGCTGATGTAATTCTGCAGAGATACGCCGTCCTAATTATACGTCGGTAAAGACACATAGATATACTGTAAGGTTTGATCCCCTGCTCTAGTCAGGCAGCGAGAGTTCTGCAAGCGATGCTACTTAGCCATCTGTGCTAGGGGAAATGTAATGCTCCCCAGATGAATTTCCATCTGTTCGGCATCGGATCTCCGATGATTATTCATCTGCTGCAGGTCGTGTTGTCTGCACCGTGACCCGAACCAATGTTTCAGTGTTTTCAATGACTTTATTCACTGTTGAATAGATGCTCATCACTTGATAAATGAAGACAAAGCGCTCTCTTAGAGTTCTCGGCAAAGTCAGCGTGTTCAGGGTCGCTGTGCGTCCCGCGGAGCCTGTAAGAGGCGGCAAGGTGAGCGAGCCTAACCTGATACAGTATACACCTGCGACTCAAGCTTATGGATTTCTTATATAGTGCATGGAGTATTACCCAGCTGCTGCGCAGAGAATGTATCAGGTAGAGTCGCTGCGCTATGGAGCTCACACTCCGTGCTGTGGAGATTTGGGCACAGGACGGTGGACCGGACCATGGCCTCCGGTCAGTCTGATGTTACATGGCGGAGTAACAGTGATTCACTTGCACAGGGGGAGTTGGATGTGTCTTTGTATTGACATTTAACTAGTCATATATTCAGGTAGGTTCATGGAACTGCAGACGCGTCACCCTGAGGTGTCTGAACAGACTAAATGTTGGGGCCTGCACCTTGAAATGTCAGACAATAAGCCAGATGCACGGGCCTGTGGCTAATAAAGTGTCACTTCTACAGTAATATTGTATATATCAGGCTTGTGTAGGGATGAGACCAACCGGCCCCACAGCAACATAGGTAAAAGGGGCCCTACGGTAGCTGCCATTTGAGACTTCAGCTCTCAGGATGATGAACCGCTACGTCCGGAACCCCGCAGCAGTTAGACCCTGCAGTGGTGGCCCTTCGGCCAATGGGCTTGTGTAGCCAGTTCCTGCAGGGGAGCAACAATACTCCGCATGCACAACTTTTGGTAATACATTTCTATGGAACAGAAAGATCAGACAGTGAAACTGCTGTATTGTTGGTTGTTTCCAATGATAAAAGGGCTTTTATTTTGCCTTGCCGTAGACATGCAGCGAGTTGTCACCCAAACATAAATGGGGAGTATATATTTTTTTTAAGTACAGATGTGTCCTCATACATCTTTGCTGCGTTCATACCATACAGCCCCCTCTTGGCACGCCAGGTTGCGTAAGAGCCAGCACTGCAGGCAACACAGTCTCCGGGAACAACGCAGTGTCTCTTGGACCCCTGGAGTGACAAAAACAGGGGTCGAGCTCTGAAGCCACGCCCCCTTCCCACTAAGCCATACCCATTCCTGCAGAGTCACTCCCCCTTTAAAATGGCACACGTCTTTGGCGCGCTGATGAAGTCTACAAACAGTACCAGGTGTCACCAAGGTAAGTGACTCCCCTGGACACTTGTACTATTGTGTGAGACTGAGTCTCTGAATCTGTACATGAAGTGCCACAATGTAGCAGCTGCAGCTTTTTTCCAATACAAGTTCTGTTCTGCTCCATATCCAGACTCAGTCAATATATATTTGTCATACTGTATATCAAATTAATCAGCACAGTCCCCTTGCGCGTCCTAGTCTCATTGCAGTGTGACTAAGATGCATTTTCAGCAAAAAAAGACTCCAGTCGCAGAACTGAATGGGACCAGTTTGTAAACTCACGCCAGGCATCTTGCGCTGCATTTCAAATAAAGGGCAAGATGTATGAAGACGCATCGGTATAGCGTGGGAATTTGTGCTGTTCGCCCTAGGAAATAGATATTTTTTGTCAAAGCATTGGGGGTGTGGGGTTAATGGAGTATAACAACATAATAGACATAATATAACTTGCAAATGATAAATCTGCTTTATATTTGCATATATAGTACATTGCTGGTATGCTATCATTGGAGATTCTGTAGAACATCAGACATCCAAGTGCTGAATAGGACTATCACGCCAATGTGTGACATGGGGGATTTGAAAGGGGTAATCAAAACCACCTGGGCTGTTTTAAAATTTTCTCTCCCCCCCCCCCCCCCCCCCCATTCCTGCAAACAATAGCCCACAGTCACATCAAACACCCAGTTCTACCACCAACAAGATTTAGTTGACGAGCTGAAACATTTATGAAGGCTCCATGCCTTATCATATAATGCAATCAAAGCTTCATTTATTAGAGTTAATGTAACAAACAATATTCTGCCTTGTACCATTTACATGTTAGAAAAACCCCTAAGCCTACCTCACATGCAAATTCATTAAGAACACAAAGTCAGAATATTATAAGTAGAGCTTAATACAGGGGTGAGCAGACTTTTGGAGTTGGTGATCTACTTTGAAAGCTGAAAAGCTTTTGTGATCTACCTAGGTGGGATAATAGCGTGCCCCAAGAAAAGGGGCATGGCATAACAAAAAAGTGGGCGTGGCATAACAAAAAAAAGGGACGTAGCCTTGCTGCACAGAGTGTAATGACTGTCTCGCATGAAATAACACATTGGCCCCCACAGGTAAAAACCTCAAACACATATGCCTCCACAGTGCCAGATACATATATGCCCCACAGTGCCAGTTATGCCCCCACAGTGCCAGTTATGCCCCTACAGTGCCACATACACATATGCCCCCACAGGTCTAGATATGCCCCCACAGTGCCACATTTGACCCCACAGTGCCAGATACAGATATGCCCCCACAGTGCCATGTGCCCACAGTGCTAGATATGCCCCCACAGTGCCAGATATGACCCCACAGTGCCATGTGCCCACAGTGCTAGATATGCCCCCACAGTGCCACATATGACCCCACAGTGCCAGATACAGATATGACCCCACAGTGCCAGATACAGATATGCCCCCACAGTGCCATGTGCCCACAGTGCCAGATATGACCCCACAGTGCCAGATACAGATATGACCCCACAGTGCCAGATACAGATATGCCACCACAGTGCCAGATACAGATATGCCCAGTGTCGAACTGGGGCATGTAGGGCCCACCGGGAAAATGCAGTGGTAAGGGCCCCTGTTTAGGGGTGTGGCCAGTCCACAGAGGGGGTGTAGCCTGCCACCTCATTGGTTTGATTAACCATTAGAGAGTGCAACATCCGGGCCCCTTCATAAATATATACAGTAAATTCAGCTGCTGCATGCATGATAATGTACCAGATTAATAACAGATTAATAACCACAATGCACTGTAGAAAATAGACCATAGTACAGTATAAGGTAACATATGTATGATGTATAATTCAAGTGCACAGTCTAGAACCTGATCCTTAGAGCAGGAGGTGGGCCCCCAGGCAGTGGGGCCCGCCGGTGGCTTCCCCTGTGGGCCAGTCCAAGCCTGGATATGCCCCCACAGTACCAGATACAGATATGCCCCCACAGTGCCAGATATGCCCCCCACAGTGCCAGATATGACCCCACAGTGCCAGCTACAGATATGCCCCCACAGTGCCAGAAACAGATTTGACCCCACAGTGCCAGATACAGATATGCCCCCACAGTGCCATGTGCCCACAGTGCCAGATATGCCCGCATAGTGCCAGATTTGACCCCACAGTGACAGATACAGATATGCCCCCACAGTGCCATGTGCCCACAGTGCCAGATATGCCCCCACAGTGCCAGATACAGATATGCCCCCACAGTGCCATGTGCCCACAGTGCCAGATATGCCCGCATAGTGCCAGATTTGACCCCACAGTGACAGATACAGATATGCCCCCACAGTGCCATGTGCACACAGTGCCAGATATGCCCCCACAGTGCCAGATACAGATATGCCCCCACAGTGCCAGATACAGATATGCCCCCACAGTGCCATGTGCCCACAGTGCCAGATATGCCCCCACAGTGCCAGATACAGATATGCCCCCACAGTGCCATGTGCCCACAGTGCCAGATATGCCCGCATAGTGCTGCTCACCAGCACGCGCCTCTCCTGCCTGCCGCCCTGCTCCTCAGTCTGGTCTCCGGCGATCTACTGTTTGGCCACCCCTGGCTTAATATGTAAAAAAATCTAACTTCTTATTGATTAAAGATGGTGATAAAGTTACATACAGTAATATACAAAACAGGTTACTAAAGATAAAACAGGAATAATAACAGAGAACTTACACTCATGCACTTTTCATTAGAGATGAGCGCCGAAAATTTTTCGGGTTTTGTGTTTTGGTTTTGGGTTCGGTTCCGCGGCCGTGTTTTGGGTTCGACCGCGTTTTGGCAAAACCTCACCGAATTTTTTTTGTCGGATTCGGGTGTGTTTTGGATTCGGGTGTTTTTTTAAAAAAACCCTAAAAAACAGCTTAAATCATTGAATTTGGGGGTAATTTTGATCCCAAAGTATTATTAACCTCAAAAAACATAATTTACACTCATTTTCAGCCTATTCTGAACACATCACACCTCACAATATTATTTTTAGTCCTAAAATTTGCACCGAGGTCGCTGTGTGAGTAAGATAAGCGACCCTAGTGGCCGACACAAACACCGGGCCCATCTAGGAGTGGCACTGCAGTGTCACGCAGGATGGCCCTTCCAAAAAACCCTCCCCAAACAGCACATGACGCAAAGAAAAAAAGAGGCGCAATGAGGTAGCTGACTGTGTGAGTAAGATTAGCGACCCTAGTGGCCGACACAAACACCGGGCACATCTAGGAGTGGCACTGCAGTGTCACGCAGGATGTCCCTTCCAAAAAACCCTCCCCAAACAGCACATGACGCAAAGAAAAAAAGAGGCGCAATGAGGTAGCTGTGTGAGTAAGATTAGCGACCCTAGTGGCCGACACAAACACCGGGCCCATCTAGGAGTGGCACTGCAGTGTCACGCAGGATGTCCCTTCCAAAAAACCCTCCCCAATCAGCACATGATGCAAAGAAAAAGAAAAGAAAAAAGAGGTGCAAGATGGAATTATCCTTGGGCCCTCCCACCCACCCTTATGTTGTATAAACAAAACAGGACATGCACACTTTAACCAACCCATCATTTCAGTGACAGGGTCTGCCACACGACTGTGACTGATATGACGGGTTGGTTTGGACCCCCCCCAAAAAAGAAGCAATTAATCTCTCCTTGCACAAACTGGCTCTACAGAGGCAAGATGTCCACCTCATCTTCACCCTCCGATATATCACCGTGTACATCCCCCTCCTCACAGATTATCAATTCGTCCCCACTGGAATCCACCATCTCAGCTCCCTGTGTACTTTGTGGAGGCAATTGCTGCTGGTCAATGTCTCCGCGGAGGAATTGATTATAATTCATTTTAATGAACATCATCTTCTCCACATTTTCTGGATGTAACCTCGTACGCCGATTGCTGACAAGGTGAGCGGCGGCACTAAACACTCTTTCGGAGTACACACTTGTGGGAGGGCAACTTAGGTAGAATAAAGCCAGTTTGTGCAAGGGCCTCCAAATTGCCTCTTTTTCCTGCCAGTATAAGTACGGACTGTCTGACGTGCCTACTTGGATGCGGTCACTCATATAATCCTCCACCATTCTTTCAATGGGGGGAGAATCATATGCAGTGACAGTAGACGACATGTCCGTAATCGTTGTCAGGTCCTTCAGTCCGGACCAGATGTCAGCATCAGCAGTCGCTCCAGACTGCCCTGCATCACCGCCAGCGGGTGGGCTCGGAATTCTGAGCCTTTTCCTCGCACCCCCAGTTGCGGGAGAATGTGAAGGAGGAGATGTTGACAGGTCGCGTTCCGCTTGACTTGACAATTTTGTCACCAGCAGGTCTTTCAACCCCAGCAGACCTGTGTCTGCCGGAAAGAGAGATCCAAGGTAGGCTTTAAATCTAGGATCGAGCACGGTGGCCAAAATGTAGTGCTCTGATTTCAACAGATTGACCACCCGTGAATCCTTGTTAAGCGAATTAAGGGCTGCATCCACAAGTCCCACATGCCTAGCGGAATCGCTCCGTGTTAGCTCCTTCTTCAATGCCTCCAGCTTCTTCTGCAAAAGCCTGATGAGGGGAATGACCTGACTCAGGCTGGCAGTGTCTGAACTGACTTCACGTGTGGCAAGTTCAAAGGGCATCAGAACCTTGCACAACGTTGAAATCATTCTCCACTGCACTTGAGACAGGTGCATTCCATCTCCTATATCGTGCTCAATTGTATAGGCTTGAATGGCCTTTTGCTGCTCCTCCAACCTCTGAAGCATATAGAGGGTTGAATTCCACCTCGTTACCACTTCTTGCTTCAGATGATGGCAGGGCAGGTTCAGTAGTTTTTGGTGGTGCTCCAGTCTTCTGTACGTGGTGCCTGTACGCCGAAAGTGTCCCGCAATTTTTATGGCCACCGACAGCATCTCTTGCACGCCCCTGTCGTTTTTTAAAAAATTCTGCACCACCAAATTCAAGGTATGTGCAAAACATGGGACGTGCTGGAATTTGCCCATATTTAATGCACACACAATATTGCTGGCGTTGTCCGATGCCACAAATCCACAGGAGAGTCCAATTGGGGTAAGCCATTCCGCGATGATCTTCCTCAGTTGCCGTAAGAGGTTTTCAGCTGTGTGCGTATTCTGGAAAGCGGTGATACAAAGCGTAGCCTGCCTAGGAAAGAGTTGGCGTTTGCGAGATGCTGCTACTGGTGCCGCCGCTGCTGTTCTTGCGGCGGGAGTCCATACATCTACCCAGTGAGCTGTCACAGTCATATAGTCCTGACCCTGCCCTGCTCCACTTGTCCACATGTCCGTGGTTAAGTGGACATTGGGTACAACTGCATTTTTTAGGACACTGGTGAGTCTTTTTCTGACGTCCGTGTACATTCTCGGTATCGCCTGCCTAGAGAAGTGGAACCTAGATGGTATTTGGTAACGGGGGCACACTGCCTCAATAAATTGTCTAGTTCCCTGTGAACTAACGGCGGATACCGGACGCACGTCTAACACCAACATAGTTGTCAAGGACTCAGTTATCCGCTTTGCAGTAGGATGACTGCTGTGATATTTCATCTTCCTCGCAAAGGACTGTTGAACAGTCAATTGCTTACTGGAAGTAGTACAAGTGGGCTTACGACTTCCCCTCTGGGATGACCATCGACTCCCAGCGGCAACAATAGCAGCGCCAGCAGCAGTAGGCGTTACACGCAAGGATGCATCGGAGGAATCCCAGGCAGGAAAGGACTCGTCAGACTTGCCAGTGACATGGCCTGCAGGACTATTGGCATTCCTGGGGAAGGAGGAAATTGACACTGAGGGAGTTGGTGGGGTGGTTTGCGTGAGCTTGGTTACAAGAGGAAGGGATTTACTGGTCAGTGGACTGCTTCCGCTGTCACCCAAAGTTTTTGAACTTGTCACTGACTTATTATGAATGCGCTGCAGGTGACGTATAAGGGAGGATGTTCCGAGGTGGTTAACGTCCTTACCCCTACTTATTACAGCTTGACAAAGGGAACACACGGCTTGACACCTGTTGTCCGCATTTCTGGTGAAATACCTCCACACCGAAGAGCTGATTTTTTTGGTATTTTCACCTGGCATGTCAACGGCCATATTCCTCCCACGGACAACAGGTGTCTCCCCGGGTGCCTGACTTAAACAAACCACCTCACCATCAGAATCCTCCTGGTCAATTTCCTCCCCAGCGCCAGCAACACCCATATCCTCCTCATCCTGGTGTACTTCAACACTGACATCTTCAATCTGACTATCAGGAACTGGACTGCGGGTGCTCCTTCCAGCACTTGCAGGGGGCATGCAAATAGTGGAAGGCGCATGCTCTTCACGTCCAGTGTTGGGAAGGTCAGGCATCGCAAACGACACAATTGGACTCTCCTTGTGGATTTGGGATTTCAAAGAACGCACAGTTCTTTGCGGTGCTTTTGCCAGCTTGAGTCTTTTCAGTTTTCTAGCGAGAGGCTGAGTGCTTCCATCCTCATGTGAAGCTGAACCACTAGCCATGAACATAGGCCAGGGCCTCAGCCGTTCCTTGCCACTCCGTGTGGTAAATGGCATATTGGCAAGTTTACGCTTCTCCTCCGACAATTTTATTTTAGGTTTTGGAGTCCTTTTTTTTCTGATATTTGGTGTTTTGGATTTGACATGCTCTGTACTATGACATTGGGCATCGGCCTTGGCAGACGACGTTGCTGGCATTTCATCGTCTCGGCCATGACTAGTGGCAGCAGCTTCAGCACGAGGTGGAAGTGGATCTTGATCTTTCCCTAATTTTGGAACCTCAACTTTTTTGTTCTCCATATTTTATAGGCAGAACTAAAAGGCACCTCAGGTAAACAATGGAGATGGATGGATTGGATACTAGTATACAATTATGGACGGACTGCCACGGTTAGGTGGTATAAAAAAACCACGGTTAGGTGGTATATATTATAATAATAATACAATTATGGATGGACGGACTGCCTGCCGACTGCCGACACAGAGGTAGCCACAGCCGTGAACTACCGCACTGTACACTGGTTGATAAAGAGATAGTAGTATACTCGTAACAACTAGTATGACACTATGACGACGGTATAAAGAATGAAAAAAAAACCACGGTTAGGTGGTATATATTATAATAATAATACAATTATGGATGGACGGACTGCCTGCCGACTGCCGACACAGAGGTAGCCACAGCCGTGAACTACCGCACTGTACACTGGTTGATAAAGAGATAGTAGTATACTCGTAACAACTAGTATGACACTATGACGACGGTATAAAGAATGAAAAAAAAACCACGGTTAGGTGGTATATATTATAATAATAATACAATTATGGATGGACGGACTGCCTGCCGACTGCCGACACAGAGGTAGCCACAGCCGTGAACTACCGCACTGTACACTGGTTGATAAAGAGATAGTAGTATACTCGTAACAACTAGTATGACACTATGACGGTATAAAGAATGAAAAAAAAACCACGGTTAGGTGGTATATATTATAATAATAATACAATTATGGATGGACGGACTGCCTGCCGACTGCCGACACAGAGGTAGCCACAGCCGTGAACTACCGCACTGTACACTGGTTGATAAAGAGATAGTAGTATACTCGTAACAATTAGGATGACACTATGACGGTATAAAGAATGAAAAAAAAACCACGGTTAGGTGGTAGGTATATAATAATAAATAATACAATTCTGGTCGGACGGACTGCCTGCCGTGTGCCGACACAGAGGTAGCCACAGCCGTGAACTACCGCACTGTACACTGGTTGATAAAGAGATAGTAGTATACTCGTAACAATTAGGATGACACTATGACGGTATAAAGAATGAAAAAAAAACCACGGTTAGGTGGTAGGTATATAATAATAAATAATACAATTCTGGTCGGACGGACTGCCTGCCGTGTGCCGACACAGAGGTAGCCACAGCCGTGAACTACCGCACTGTACACTGGTTGATAAAGAGATAGTAGTATACTCGTAACAATTAGGATGACACTATGACGGTATAAAGAATGAAAAAAAAACCACGGTTAGGTGGTAGGTATATAATAATAAATAATACAATTCTGGTCGGACGGACTGCCTGCCGTGTGCCGACACAGAGGTAGCCACAGCCGTGAACTACCGCACTGTACACTGGTTGATAAAGAGATAGTAGTATACTCGTAACAATTAGGATGACACTATGACGGTATAAAGAATGAAAAAAAAACCACGGTTAGGTGGTAGGTATATAATAATAAATAATACAATTCTGGTCGGACGGACTGCCTGCCGTGTGCCGACACAGAGGTAGCCACAGCCGTGAACTACCGCACTGTACACTGGTTGATAAAGAGATAGTAGTATACTCGTAACAATTAGGATGACACTATGACGGTATAAAGAATGAAAAAAAAAACCACGGTTAGGTGGTAGGTATATAATAATAAATAATACAATTCTGGTCGGACGGACTGCCTGCCGTGTGCCGACACAGAGGTAGCCACAGCCGTGAACTACCGCACTGTACACTGGTTGATAAAGAGATAGTAGTATACTCGTAACAATTAGGATGACACTATGACGGTATAAAGAATGAAAAAAAAACCACGGTTAGGTGGTAGGTATATAATAATAAATAATACAATTCTGGTCGGACGGACTGCCTGCCGTGTGCCGACACAGAGGTAGCCACAGCCGTGAACTACCGCACTGTACACTGGTTGATAAAGAGATAGTAGTATACTCGTAACAATTAGGATGACACTATGACGGTATAAAGAATGAAAAAAAAACCACGGTTAGGTGGTAGGTATATAATAATAAATAATACAATTCTGGTCGGACGGACTGCCTGCCGTGTGCCGACACAGAGGTAGCCACAGCCGTGAACTACCGCACTGTACACTGGTTGATAAAGAGATAGTAGTATACTCGTAACAATTAGGATGACACTATGACGGTATAAAGAATGAAAAAAAAACCACGGTTAGGTGGTAGGTATATAATAATAAATAATACAATTCTGGTCGGACGGACTGCCTGCCGTGTGCCGACACAGAGGTAGCCACAGCCGTGAACTACCGCACTGTACACTGGTTGATAAAGAGATAGTAGTATACTCGTAACAATTAGGATGACACTATGACGGTATAAAGAATGAAAAAAAAACCACGGTTAGGTGGTAGGTATATAATAATAAATAATACAATTCTGGTCGGACGGACTGCCTGCCGTGTGCCGACACAGAGGTAGCCACAGCCGTGAACTACCGCACTGTACACTGGTTGATAAAGAGATAGTAGTATACTCGTAACAATTAGGATGACACTATGACGGTATAAAGAATGAAAAAAAAACCACGGTTAGGTGGTAGGTATATAATAATAAATAATACAATTCTGGTCGGACGGACTGCCTGCCGTGTGCCGACACAGAGGTAGCCACAGCCGTGAACTACCGCACTGTACACTGGTTGATAAAGAGATAGTAGTATACTCGTAACAATTAGGATGACACTATGACGGTATAAAGAATGAAAAAAAAACCACGGTTAGGTGGTAGGTATATAATAATAAATAATACAATTCTGGTCGGACGGACTGCCTGCCGTGTGCCGACACAGAGGTAGCCACAGCCGTGAACTACCGCACTGTACACTGGTTGATAAAGAGATAGTAGTATACTCGTAACAATTAGGATGACACTATGACGGTATAAAGAATGAGAAAAAAACCACGGTTAGGTGGTAGGTATATAATAATAAATAATACAATTCTGGTCGGACGGACTGCCTGCCGTGTGCCGACACAGAGGTAGCCACAGCCGTGAACTACCGCACTGTACACTGGTTGATAAAGAGATAGTAGTATACTCGTAACAATTAGGATGACACTATGACGGTATAAAGAATGAAAAAAAAACCACGGTTAGGTGGTAGGTATATAATAATAAATAATACAATTCTGGTCGGACGGACTGCCTGCCGTGTGCCGACACAGAGGTAGCCACAGCCGTGAACTACCGCACTGTACACTGGTTGATAAAGAGATAGTAGTATACTCGTAACAATTAGGATGACACTATGACGGTATAAAGAATGAAAAAAAAACCACGGTTAGGTGGTAGGTATATAATAATAAATAATACAATTCTGGTCGGACGGACTGCCTGCCGTGTGCCGACACAGAGGTAGCCACAGCCGTGAACTACCGCACTGTACTGTGTCTGCTGCTAATATAGACTGGTTGATATTTAAAGAGATATTAGTAGTATACAACAATACTATACTGGTGGTCAGGCACTGGTCACCACTCCTGCAGCAAAAGTGTGCACTGTTAATTAATATAATTGTACTCCTGGCTCCTGCTAACAACCTGCAGTGCTCCCCAGTCTCCCCCACAATTAATTATAAGCTTTTAATTTATACATTGATGACTGTGCAGCACACTGGGCTGAGCTGAGTGCACACAGACTGAGTCACACTGTGTGACTGACTGTGCTGTGTATCGTTTTTTTTTTCAGGCAGAGAACGGATATAGCAGAGAGAAGTGAACGGATATATTATATTAAATAAAAGTTAACTAGCAACTGCACTGGTCACTGACTGTGGTAAACTAACTCTGTCTGCGACTCTGCACAATCTCTCTCTATCTAATCTATCTATCTCTATTCTAATGGAGAGGACGCCAGACACGTCCTCTCCCTATCAATCTCAATGCACGAGTGAAAATGGCGGCGACGCGCGGCTCCTTATATAGAATCCGAGTCTCGCGATAGAATCCGAGCCTCGCGAGAATCCGACAGCGTCATGATGACGTTCGGGCGCGCTCGGGTTAACCGAGCAAGGCGGGAAGATCCGAGTCGCTCGGACCCGTGGAAAAAAAAGTGAAGTTCGTGCGGGTTCGGATTCAAAGAAACCGAACCCGCTCATCTCTACTTTTCATGTCTTCTGCTGACTGGGAAAAGGGTAGATAGTAAACATATTGGGGGTAATTCAGACCTGATCGTAGCAGCAAACTAGTTAGCAGTTGGGCAAAACCATATGCACTGCGGGTGGGGCAGATGTAACATGTGCAGAGAGAGTTAGATTTGGGTGGGTCATTTTGTTTCTGTGCAGGGCAAATACTGGCTGCTTTAATTTTACACTGCAATTTAGATTTCAGTTTGAACACACCCCACCCAAATCTGACTCTCTCTGCACATGTTACATCTGTCCCACCTGCACTGCACATGGTTTTGCCCAACTGCTAACAAAGTTGCTGCTGCGATCATGTCTGAATTACCCCCATTGTTAGTAGCAAGCTGATCCCAAGAACTGACAATGCCTGACATTGGGAGTGATTCCGAGTTGTTCGCTCGCTTGCAGATTTTAGCAGCATTGCACACGCTAAGCCGCCGCCCTCTGGGAGTGTATCTTAGCTTAGCAGAAGTGCGAACGAAAGATTAGCAGAATTGCGAATAGAAAATTCTTAGCAGTTTCTGAGTAGCTCGAGACTTACTCTTACACTGCGATCAGTTCAGTCAGTTTCGTTCCTGGTTTGACGTCACACACACGTCCAGCGTCCGGCCAGCCACTCCCCCATTTCTCCAGACACTCCCGCGTTTTTCCCTGACACGCCTGCGTTTTTCCGCACACTCCCAGAAAACGGCCAGTTTCCACCCAGAAACACCCACTTCCTGTCAATCACACTACGATCAGCAGAACGATGAAAAAACTTTGTTACGCCGTGAGTAAAATACCA
Organism: Pseudophryne corroboree; assembly: GCF_028390025.1. Lineage (NCBI taxonomy): Eukaryota > Metazoa > Chordata > Amphibia > Anura > Myobatrachidae > Pseudophryne > Pseudophryne corroboree. Next base: position 359,547,883 of record NC_086454.1, on the reverse strand, counting down.
AACTTTTGAGCTAATTTACTTGGCGCAGGCGCGCTGCGTACATTGCGCATGCGCAGTTTGTGACTAATCGCTCCGTAGCGAAAAAAATAACGAGCGAACAACTCAGAATGACCCCCAATGCTTTTAAAAAGTCTCCTTTGCAATGTGCGTGTCCTTGCGTGCTTATATGTTTTATGACGATTGTATAACTCATTCTGATCAATCTTCTAGTAAGAAGTTCTATAAAATATATATCTTCTTTAACGTAACACAAATAGATTTCTTAAACAAGTCATGGTTTTCTACACCTATGCACGGGAAACATACTTATATATGAATTCTTTAGGCAGACATGTTATCTCAGTATCTTCCATAGGAGACTGGTGCTTATCAATAACATTGTTATGCCATGGATTTCACTGGTTACGGATGTGTACAGAGACCCTCTCAAATATGGATCATAATAAATATTATTTTGTAGTAAATATGCTGCTGTATAGATTTCCCCAATGTTATGAGCATCTTGGGCAGTGTCACTGGATGTCGGTGTGCATTGGTATCTCTATGTAACAGTAATTCATTTGTCACTATAGTATGTGTTAATTTCATAAGTAGAACCAATATTTACATACAGTATACTGCAGGTTTGGGGGGCATAGTTTTTAAAAATGATTTTAAAAAAATGATTTTGTGAAGTATACTGCACAAGCCATGTCAGTTTTGTATATGTGGCTATGATAATCCTTCTCCTGAGTCTTTCTTAGCAGATAATGAATAAGGGGGGGTGAGTCAGATCTGATCGCTGGATTTTTTGCAGTCCCGCGTTCTGAGACTCGCCGCCTCCAGGGGGAGTGTATATTCACGGTGCAAGTGTGCGATCCTATGTGTACGCCGACCTGCTAAAATCCACTTTGTGCAGTGTGTGCGCAGCCCAGGACTTACTCCTCCAGTGCGATGAAAACAGGCTGATCGGGGCCGGAGCTGAGGTCACACACCCTCCCTGAAAACGCTTGGACACTCCTGCGTTTTTCCGGGCAATCCCAATAAATGGTCAGTTACCACCCACCCATGGCTTCCTCCTGTTAATCACCTTTGCGAACGCCCGTGCGATCGGATTTTTCGCACCATTCCGTCGCTGACCGGCGATGCCTGTTGTTGCTGTCTGATACGCGTGCGCATTGCGGTGCATACGCATGCGCAGTTAGTACCTGAGCGCCTGTTGTGCAAAAATGCACAGCAGCGCTCAGGTCTGATCCCCCCCACGATTCAGTTTGGCCACAGTGGAGCAGGCTCCAGAATGTGTCTGAGTCAAAGACAGGTATTTCCCTTGGAGCGTCACCTCCGTACGCACACCTAGAATGGATAGGGTGCAGAGGTGTTGCTGGCTGCACATATTTTTCATACTTCCAGACTTGGCTCTCATTGTTATCAGGGACTTATTTAATGGGAGGTGACAAGTGGGTCTCAGTCTGATGCAATTGACTTTGTGTGGGATGTGCGTCTTGGTGGAGTAGGGGGAGAGCCCCAAATTATTTATTATTTTAAGTAACAGTACAAGTTGCCTCTTCTACATGTAAAGCCATACCCCATAAAAAAATGTACACTCATTTGGTATTATTTACTGGGGTCTGGGACTGAGGGTCAACAGCACAAAGGTCGACACACCTTAGGTCGACGCCAATTGGTCGACACACCTTAGGTCGACATGGACACAAGGTCGACATGGACAAAAGGTTGACAGGAACAAGGTCGACATGGAAAAAGGTCGACATGAGTTTTTTATGTTTTTTTGGTGTCGTTTTCTTCGTAGAGTGACCGGGAACCCCAATTAGTGCACGGCGTCCCCTCGCATGGCTCGCTTCGCTCGCCATGCTTCGGGCATGGTGCCTTTGCTCCGCTACCGCTTCGCTCGGCACACTTTACCATTCCAATCGTAGTCCACGTGGATCGTTAAGTATGAAAAGGTTCAAAAAAAAGAAAAAAAATCGTGAAAAACTCATGTCGACCTTTTTCCATGTCGACCTTTTGTCCATGTCGACCTAAGGTGTGTCGACATTTGTGCTGCCGACCTGGAGTCCGGATACCATTTACTGATGAAGTAAAATTTTTGATTGATGTGCTATAGCGTTTTGTGGCAGAACCATTTTGATGCAATTTTGAAGCACAATCTACGGTCTTTGTATCATATTCCCCACATTTCCCCACTTACAGTATGTTGATGACGCCAATCTAGTTTAGCTGTGAGTTTTAAGCTGTCTTGAAACACTAGATATACTGCCTCCAATATAATCAGCAATAAAATGAACAGTCAATGTGTGATTTCTATCTAACCTTTACATTTAGCGCCAAAAACTTACTACAGTGTATCCAACTTAAATGGAACACCACTGTTTGCAGTTATAGAAATATATTAGTAAAAATACCAATTTCTCAGTAATGTAATTTCTTTAATATTGTGGGTTTATTTTTATTTTTTTGCAGTCCCTTTATGCCAAGGCCTTACCGGGATAATATCTTGTAAGCACCGCTGTCATAAACCTCATTATACTAGGTGGTCCTGGGGGCTGGAGGTCTGACTGGTATACATTTGTTTTGTCAAGTTATTTCTAACGAGCTGAAAATCCTTGACAAAACTTTTTATCTTTATACTCAGATATTTTCACCAAAATGTCCAAATCTTTCTGCAACTGTCTCCTTTTTCTACAATTTTTTTTTTGCCTTTATTAAAAGTATTTTCCATCTCCGTTTTCTAAGAGTCCAATTCTAAAGAAAAGAGTTTAAATCCAACTCAAGGTCAAGCGAAATCCAAGCTGTCATACAGTTGAGTTGTAAAAGGAACCCTGCTGATTTTCCCCAGCGTGTGTTACCACCGGGAGGAGTATCGGATATATAAGCTAAACGCTAACTAAAAGTAAGCTCAACTCTGTAACATACTATTATCCCTCTTGAAGGTCTAAGCCGAGAAGAAAATCTATTTTCTGTTGGAAACAGAAACTTCACAGTTTTTAATTGTTTTTGGCGGAGGTCTAACTTTTGAATTTCGTAGAGGGGTATTTATATATTCCTTATATTTTTCTCTCTGATACCCAGTGCGGAATGATTTATACAAATATAGCATAAAATAAACTCAGCGGGTCATAACTTCGCACTACGATGATGCCTATGGTATTTTGCTTTTTGTGTTGGGTGGACAAATCGGAAATTGCTATTTTAGTAATTTGAACTAAATAACATTTCATAGCCCAAAAACAGCACTCCAGCGAATAAAGTATTTATTATTAGGCAATAGGTCTCCCTGGGATATAAACATCATTATCAATTGTTTCAGTATGAGTGAGCACACCTCCAATATAACTTGGAAATATATCTGCAAATAATAAAATGTCCTTTACATGAGAAGCAATTTAATTCAGTAATTATAGGTTGTAGAGATTAGGAACATAGTGCAAACAGTTTTTTTAAAACCAATAATTGGAAGAAAAAAATTAACAGTTTTTGAAAATAGCAAGTTGACTTTGTCCATTAAAAACACAGTTATTAGTTCCTGGGTAGTGAAAACATTAAGTTTTAAGAGGAATGTAACTGTTTAAAAATGCAATAATACATCTGTAATTCGTATAATTAATGTGATCTTGACTTAACACCCCTTTGAATTCCCATTGCAGTAATCAAAGAATGGAGAAGCAGAACGAGAAAAATCATGGCAGCCATTTTGTACAGGTCCATTCTTTACTTTCCTAGTCTCCAGGACTGGACTATCAGATCTTTCATGCTCTTAGAAGAACTGGCCACCCACCAACAATCTGGCCCCTCCTGATTGAAGCCGATGGGGTTCCACAAATGATGCCATCGTGGGCCCGTCTTCTAACCATGTCCCACAGAATGCCGTTATCATGCACCAGAGATTTGCACTGTATGAGGGGGTGTAGTTACACCTCCCCCCGCTTTCACCAGCACTTAGGCCCACGAAACGCTCAGCAGCCCTGTGCATAGACCATGCCCACATCAGAACTCAGGCCTTGTCTACCACCAATTTGGATAGGAATAATGACTGTGCTGACCCCCCTACTTATGTGTTAGCCTCACCTATAGGTGATTTGATCTCACCCATCTGAGGCCACTGCAGGTGGGGCAGATGTACGATGTGCAGAGAGATGTAAACGTGGGAGGGGTGTGTCCAAACTGAACTCTAATCTGCAGTGTTATTATAAAACAGTCCAGCATTTTTGGTCTACATGTAGAAGCAGCCAGTATATACCCTGCATGCAAAAATAATACATATAGTATTTCCCCATCTGCAGTGCAGCATGATTTTTCCTGGTACAAAGTTACTTGCTTTTTTTGCTTTGATGACAACTCAGAATCAGCTCCAGTGTGAGTATGCCCACAGGGTATTCCTTGTTAGGATATTGTGCGCTCTGTACCCGTCTCCTTCTGTGTACCAGTCTATGGGTGCATCCCCTAGTGTTAGACCTCTAGTGCCAGGAGTCACTCGGAGGCGGAGTTATATGATGCAGTTCCTGTTCCTCCATCTCAGGGAGAGTGTGAGGAGAGTGTGACAGAGACAGAGTCCCGGTGTACAAGCGTGCAGAGCTGATATTGTGATGCTTTACCACCACAGACATCTCCTGATAAGTACCACTACCTAATGCTGTTACCTTGTGTGATATATGGGCTCCTGATTACCGCTATCAGTGTTACATCTGAGTCACCTGTATACACTAAATAAACCTGCGTTACTGTTTAAGTCACTAAGTGTGTGGACTGACGTCACTGCACCAGATAGCCCAGAACACTCTGCCAACAGGTTATGGGCCCAGTCCCGTGCCCAGACCCACGTGTGCCTGAAGATTAACCCACTGGGTTCTTTTGAATAATTACAATGACACAGTTTAAAGTAACATTTTATACAAGTGCAGAAAGGATGTATAATACAGGACACAGCATGAACTTTGCTAAGCTGAAAGGTTTAGAGAACTATGCTACATGGAAGTTTGACAAGGAGATGCAGCTTAAGCGGGAAAACTTGTGGAAGCTTACTATAGACCCAGGAGCAAGTCCTAACCCAGATGATGTAGACAGAGCCAGCGGGTCGATAGGTTAAGCTGTGGAGCATAATGTGTATTCAATAGTCAGTGGGAAAGTGTCAGCTAAGGATATGTGGACAGCCCTGCAAAGTGCGTATGAAGACAAAGGTCTGATGAGAAGGATATGTTTAAGATGCATGCTATATGGAACAAAACTGAGTGTCTGCAAGGACATGAACGATTACATTGATAAGTTATTATCGATAGCTCAGCAGTTGGCATCTGTGGGGGCACAGGTGGACGAGGAAGAAGTGGAAATGGCTATGTTACAGAATCTGATTTTTTTTTTGGTGGTTGCATTACAGTCAAACAGCACTAAACTGACAACGGAGACTGTAAGAGCCAAGTTGCTGCAGTTCCAAGAACGTATTCCTGTCGAGACCATGGCTGAGGGTTCTGCCTTGATCACAAAGTCCAGAAAGCACAAATTCAAGTGTTTTATATGTCACAAGATAGGACATAAAGCTTCAGATTGCAAGATGAAAAATTCCAGTGGTGCGCAGAAGCAGCGTGACAAGCCAAAGTAGTCAGCACTGAATGTCACAGGAAGGATTGCTGGTGCATGGACTCAGGGGCCACTAGACATTTCAGTTGCAATAAGCATTGGTTCAATTCTATAACACCGTGTGTTCCCACTACAGTTACAGGGGTTGGAACTAAAGTCCTTACTGCATCAGAAGCTGGGACAGTCACAGTATGTTTAAGAATTGGAGGTGAGACAGTTGTTACAGATATCCAAGATGTGTTGTACGTGCCTGATTTAGGAAGTAATCTCATTGCTATCAGCGTCCTAGAGTAAAAAGGCTACAAAGTCCAATTTCAAAAGGGCAAGTGTATGGTGCATAATAAAAGAGGGACTGTTAACTAACTATGGGGGAGATGTACTAAGCAGTGATAAAAGTGGAGAAGTGAGCCAGCTGAGAAGTTGCCCATGGCAACCAATCAGCATTGACGTAACATTTATAATTTGCATACTATCAAAGTATACAGAGCAGCTGATTGGTTGCCATGGCCACCTTCTCCACTGGCTCCCTTCTCCACTTTTATCACTGCTTAGTACATGTCCCCGTATATGTCCTGGAAACTGAGGAGTGTACTGCAATGATGGCTATTGAGGAACAACAGTCAATGGAGCTGTGGCACAAATGCTTGGGTCATCTGGGTTATGACAACGGCCAGAAACTGCTAGATGGAATGGTAACAGGGATCACCCTGAGCAACGCTGAAAGACCCATTTGTGAGATTTGCATAAAAGACAAGCAAACTCTCATCCCATTTCCACAGTCAGTTAATAGAGCAGAGACACCGCTAGCTCTAGTGCACACAGACGTGTGTGGTCCAATGGAGGAAGAATCAATCAGTGGCTACAGGTATTTCATGACTCTCATTGATGGCGCCACGAGAATGACACACATGTACTTTCTTAAAGAGAAGAGTGAAGTTATCAACAAAATTGTGGCGTACAAAAACTTGATGGAGACTCAGATGGGTCTGAAACTAAAGATCCTGAGATCAGACAACGATGGAGAGTATGATAACAAAGTCTTAGCCGCATTCCTTAGGAAATATGGCATAAAGCATCAGCTAACAATTGCCTACACACCGGAACAGAATGGCGTGAGTGAAAGGGCAAACCGCACAATTGTTGACAGAGCACGGATTATGCTAAGTGATGCCGACCTGGAAAAGAAGTTTTGGGCAGAGGCAGTATCTACTGCAGTATACCTAAAGAATCGAGCACCTACAGTGATCGTCAAAGGAAAAACGCCACTGCAGGCACGGTCCAGGAAAAAGCCAAGTATCAGTCATCTTCGTATCTTCGGGAGCAAAGATTTTGCACATATACCAAAGGAGAAAAGGAGAAAGCTAGATCCAAAATCCATAGAATGTATAATGCTCAGATACTGCAATGAAAGCAAAGGATACAGACTTTGGGGTGTTACGGTTAAACGTCTTCTTAAATCCAGAGATGTGGTATGCTACAAAACAGCGCCACTAACTGGAGCAGTGGAGCAACAAGAAAATGTATTATTGGATGTACAGGCAGCAGAAAGTGTGTCTGAGTCTGAGAGTGTCAAAGCAAATAACAAGTCAGGGAACAGACGTTCCATGAGGAGCGACAAAGGTGTTCCAGCCAAGAAATACAGTGAGGAGTATGCAAACATAGCTTACTGTGAACCCCAAAACATACAGGAAGCAAAGTCAAGCAGTGATTGGACAGAGTGGAAGTCAGCAATTGATACAGAAATGTCAGTGCTGAATGGCGGAATTTATATGGAACCACCTGAACATTATGATATGGACATATTCCAAACTGGGAAAGTTTGTCTCTTAAAGAAGTCGCTATACGGCCTCAAGCAAAGTGGTCATTGCCGGTATGTAAAGTTGGATGCAGCATTACTAGAAATGAACTTTGTTAGGTCAGAGACTGATCACTTTCTAGAAAAGTTGTTCATCATAGCTGTCTATGTGGATGATTTACTTTTGGCAGGTCAAGAAGATCACATGACTGACGTCAAGCACCAGCTTAAAAAAAGATTCAAGTTGAAAGATCTACACCCTGCAAATCCTTTATTAGGTATGAAAATTGTACAAAACCTGCAAGAGGGAACTGTCACAATTGACCAACAAACATATATTGAGGCAATAATTTCCAAATATGGAATGACAGTTGCAAAACCAGTAAGTACTCCCAGTGATAAAAGTACAAAGATGGTCAAGGCCATCTCACCAAGCAGCAAAGGGGAGATAGAGGAAATGCAAGAAATCCCTTGTCAAAATGCTATTGGTAGTTTGATGTATGCAAGCATTCGGACAGGTCCAGACATCACACATGCAGTGAGTCGGGCAAGCCAGTTTGCAAACAATCCTGGGAGACAACACTGGATTGCAGTAAAGAGAATACTAAGGTACCTCAAAGGTACAAGTTCACTAAAGCTGAAATTTACAAGATCAACAGATACCAGCTTATAAGTATTCTGTGACGCCAACTGGGGATCAGATGAGGATGAGAGACGTTCTTATACTGGATACCTGTTTGCACTAGCAGGCGCAGGTGTAAGCTGGTCAAGTAGGTAACAACCCACAGTTGCTCTTTATACAATAGAGGCAGAGTACATGGTACTCACAGAAACTTCAAAAAGAAGTGCTTTGGATAAGACTTTATGTGAATTAGGTCTTCTTCACCACAGTGAGATCATCAACATAAAGCGTGATAACCAGGAAATAATTGATCTTTCTTGTAGCACAAAGCATCATGGACGGTCTAAGCACATTGCTATAAGACATAATTTCATTCGTGAGTCAATGTGGAATATGTTGCAAGTGAAGAAAACATTGCCGACATGTTGACAAAAGGACTGTCATCACACTTGCTATGTGCATTCCTGATGGAATGTGGACTAGAATATGGTTAATGTTGATTTATTCTTACTGTTTTGCTTCACGTTATGTTTTCGGTTACAGGAGTGACTTTATTGATTTGTTTGATAAAATGTCATGTTCTTTAAACTTGTGACCAGAGACAGTCTTGAGTGAGGGGGAGTGTTAGGATATGGTGCACTCTGTACCTGTCTCCTTCTGTGTATCAGTCTATGGGTGCATCCCTTAGTGTTTGACCTCTAGTACCAGGAGTCACTTAGAGACGGAGTTATATGATGCAGTTCCTGTTTCTCCATCTCAGAGAGAGTGATGAGAGTGTGACACCAGAGCCGGCCATAGGCATAGGCAAAATAGGCAATTGCCTAGGGCTTTTGATATGCCTAGGGGCATCAGCAGCTTCTGTTGATTAAAATGATATGCGGCATGCCTATATTCTGTGTGTAGCAATTCATATGCAGATACAGCCACAGTCTCACACAGTATATAGGCATGCTGCATATCATTTTAATCAGCAGAAGCTGCGTGTCCATCCTAGCCACATAGCAATGCAATGAAGATGCATTTTCATTAAAAAAATGTGCCCGGTGTTAACATTGAGGCAAGATTTATGAGGACACATCTGTATCCAAGCAGAGTCAGCGGTCAGTGTTAGTGGCAGTGTAAGTGCTGTGTGCATGTGAGTGGGTTGGTTGTGCAGTAGTGTTCGGAATATGTGTAAGGAGCATTATGTGTGTCATGTAAAAATGCATTAATAATGTGCAACATATGTGTAAGGGGCACTATGTGTGTCATTATGTGTATAAGGGCATTAATAATGTGCGGCATATGTGTAACAGGGTACTACTGTATGTGTCATTATGTGTATAGGGGCACTAATAATGTGCAGCAAATGTGTAGGGGGCACTATGTGTGTCATTATGTGTATAAGGGCATTAATAATGTGCGGCATATGTGTAACAGGGTACTACTGTATGTGTCATTATGTGTATAGGGGCACTAATAATGTGCAGCAAATGTGTAGGGGGTACTATGTGTGTCATTATGTGTATAAGGGCATTAATAATGTGCGGCATATGTGTAACAGGGTACTACTGTATGTGTCATTATGTGTATAGGGGCACTAATAATGTGCAGGGGGCACTATGTGTGTCATGTGTATAAGGGCATTAATAATGTGCGGCATATGTGTAAGGGACATTATGTGTAAAAGGGCATTAATAAAGGTTGTCATAATGTGTAAGGCAGATTATGTTTATAAGGACATTAATAATGTGTCTCATATGTGTTAGGGGCATTACTGTGTGGAATTATGTGTATAAATGCATTACTAATGTGTGGCATTATGTGTTTAAGGTGCTCTACTATGTGGCGTTGCATATAGAAAGGGCACTACTGTGTCGTCTAATGTGAATAAAGAGCAATAGGGTGTGGTGTAATGTGAATAAGGAACAACTCAGTGTGATGTAATGTGAATAAGGGGCTCTACTGTGAGGAGTAACGTTTATAAGGTAAAGTGATACTACTGTGGGATGTTATATGAATTATGGAAACTATCGCATGATCAAATGTGAATAAAGTGCAGTACTGTGTGGCGTAATTGGAATTGGGGTTACTATTGTGTGGCCATGCCCCTTGCCAGCAAAAACACACCCCTTTTCGGGCTGTGCGCCAAATGTGAGAACTGTTCCTATTTAAAATATAGGGGGTACAAAACACCAAAATAAGGACTGCTATGGATGAGGGGTGATGGTGCTGGGAAAAAAGTGCAAGGTCAGAGGCGGAACCAGCGGTGGTGCTAGGGGGCACCAGCCAAAATCTTGCCTAGGGCATCATATTGGTTAGGGCCGGCTCTGGGTGACACACACAAAAACTGAGAGACAGAGTCCTGTGTGCACAAGTGTGCAGAGCTGAGACTGGGAGCAGATCTCAGCTACAGAGACGCACGGTGTTCCAGTGCATTCATCCCAACTCCGGAGCTGACACTAAGCTGGGCACCGCATCATCTTATCTACAGTGGGAGTCAGACTGCACGGCTGTGCATTCTTCCATGCTTTACCTCCACAGACATCTCCTGATAAGTACCACTACCTAATGCTGTTACCTTGTGTGATATATGTGCTCCTGACTACCACTATCAGTGTTACATCTAAGTCACCTGTGTACACTAAATAAACCTGTGTTACTGTTTATTTCACAAAGTGTGTGGACTGACGTCAGTGCACCAAATAGCCCAGAACACTCTGCCAACAGTCCTGTGGTTGATATGTGACTGTCATTGGAAGACTGGCAACTTTTGGCATGTGACAAACACAAAAAAGAAACCCAGCCTCTACTACCACTGTGCCAGTAACAGAAAAATGGGTTGTGTATTGTGGGTAGTATTATTATGTAGCCAGTTAAATATCAATAACATTGCCATGTGAAATAGTACAACACTTTCCACCAACATCTGACTAGTAACACCCACAAAATACAGAGATCATAATTTTGAACACACCATGTAAACCAGAGTGCTTTCTGCTGACCACCATGCAAAAAAGAGCATCCTACTGACTGCTACATAATACAGAGAACATCCTATTGATCACCATATAATACAGAGCTCATCGTAGTGACCACCATTCAACACACAGAAAATCTAAGTGTCTCCCATGCAATAAAGAGTGCATTCTAGTGATCACCACACAATACAGAAAAGATCCTATTGACCACTACACATTTCAGAGATCAACCAGGTGACTCCAATGCAATATACAGTGCAATGTTTTGTCCACATTGCAATACAGAGACCATCGTAGTGACCACATAACAGTACAGAGAGCATTATAGTAACCACAAGATAATACAGAGTGCATTCTAGTGACCACCACACAATACAGAGAGTATCATATGGACTACCACACATTACAGAGAGCCACAATGTGACTCCAATGCAATACAGAGAGCACTCTAGTAACCAACATACAATAGAGATAGCATCCTATTTACTTTATTACAATACAGAAAGTGTCATCGTGACTGCCACACAATGCAAAGATCATGCCCTCTAGCCATATCATGCCTACCCCCCAGCAATTTCACCTCCCGTTACTTATCTGTGTTGATGGTAATACAGAATGGACATCCCTAAGGTTGGACAATTCGTGCAGAAAGTCTATTAGTATCATGTGATCAGGATTACGTCATCTTGAGACAGTAAGAGGGACTACGTTCTGCAATGGCAGACAGCGTGGCAGCATATCTGATTTGCTGCCAGGCTACTTGTCATGGACGCCAGTCCAGATGAGCAAGGCAGTACAGTACTGGCAACCTGAATAAGGGAGGGGTCTAATCCAAATTAGAGAGCTGGGAAGTAAGATACAGATGTGGTTTGGTCAGTTTACGGTCATGCCTAATTTTACACACATTTCCTATTAAGACTGTTGGTACAGTACAGTAGGTACTGTATGTATTTGTGTTGTTGTTAAGTAATCCCAGCACAGTGTGTGTCCATTCCTCAGATCGTGATAATCAGCCGGAACGCGCAAGAGAATATCAAGTTGTGGCTCCATAACAACCCTCAGATTAATCATTGCTGCTCCGTCTGCAGAACTATTCCAGATGAAGTCACTGTTCAAGTCAGACATTAATCTTCACATATCTCCGTTTAGAAATTTATTATCACACACAGGGCTGATATCACATCCACTAACCTTCAATAAAACCAAATATACTGTATGCAGCGTAGCGACAATGCCCCACAATTGCTGGAGAATATAGACTTGTAATATACCTATGGGGGTCATTCTGAGTTGATCGCTAGCTGCATCTGTTAGCTGTGCAGCGATGAGGCAAAAAAACGTCACTTCTGCGCATGCGTATGCGGCGCAATGCGCACGCGCGACGTACTTTTACAACGGCCGATGTAGTTTCACACAGGGTCTAGCGAAGCTTTTCAGTCGCACTGCTGGCCGCAGAGTGATTGACAGGAAGTGGGCGTTTCTGGGTGTCAACTGACCGTTTTCAGGGAGTGTTCGTAAAAACGCAGGCGTGCCAGGAAAAGCGCAGGCGTGGCTGGGCGAACGCAGGGCGTGTTTGTGACCTCAAAACAGGAACTGAAGTGTCTGAAGTGATCGCAAGCGCTGAGTAGGTTTGGAGTTACTCTAAAACTGCACAAAAAACGTTGCCGCCGCTGTGCGATCCTTTCATTCGCACTTCTGCTAAGCTAAAATACACTCCCAGTGGGAGGCGGCATAGCGTTTGCACGGCTGCTAAAAACTGCTAGCGAGCGATCACCTCGGAATGACCACCTATGTCTATATCTGGTATCTGTAATGTCACAGGTATAAGCTACACACCTATGCAGTCACCTGATATCTCCTGATCGGCCCGATAATTGCATAGGTATGTACGCTGGAGCGCTAGCAGATAAATGGCTTCAAACACCCCTGCAGCCGTCTGATTGGGAGGTTGGATCACAGGTCCTGCTTAAAAATAAGAATTTACTTACCGATAATTCTATTTCTCGGAGTCCGTAGTGGATGCTGGGGTTCCTGAAAGGACCATGGGGAATAGCGGCTCCGCAGGAGACAGGGCACAAAAAGTAAAGCTTTACGATCAGGTGGTGTGTACTGGCTCCTCCCCCTATGACCCTCCTCCAAGCCTCAGTTAGGATACTGTGCCCGGACGAGCGTACACAATAAGGAAGGATTTATGAATCCCGGGTAAGACTCATACCAGCCACACCAATCACACCGTACAACCTGTGATCTAAACCCAGTTAACAGTATGATAACAGAGGAGCCTCTGAAAGATGGCTCCCTACAACAATAACCCGAATTAGGTAACAATAACTATGTACAATTATTGCAGATAATCCGCACTTGGGATGGGCGCCCAGCATCCACTACGGACTCCGAGAAATAGAATTATCGGTAAGTAAATTCTTATTTTCTCTATCGTCCTAGTGGATGCTGGGGTTCCTGAAAGGACCATGGGGATTATACCAAAGCTCCCAAACGGGCGGGAGAGTGCGGATGACTCTGCAGCACCGAATGAGAGAACTCCAGGTCCTCCTTAGCCAGGGTATCAAATTTGTAGAATTTTACAAACGTGTTCTCCCCCGACCACGTAGCCGCTCGGCAGAGTTGTAATGCCGAGACCCCTCGGGCAGCCGCCCAAGAAGAACCCACCTTCCTTGTGGAGTGGGCTTTTACCGATTTTGGCTGTGGCAGGCCTGCCACAGAATGTGCAAGCTGAATCGTACTACAAATCCAGCGAGCAATAGTCTGCTTAGACGCAGGAGCGCCCAACTTGTTGGGAGCATATAGTATAAACAGTGAGTCAGATTTCCTGACTCCAGCTGTCCTTGAAATGTATATTTTTAAAGCTCTGACAACGTCCAACAACTTGGAGTCCTCCAAGTCGCTTGTAGCCGCAGGCACTACAATAGGCTGGTTCAGATGAAATGCTGACACCACCTTAGGGAGAAAATGCGGACGAGTCCGCAGTTCTGCCCTGTCCGAATGGAAAATCAGATATGGGCTTTTGTAAGATAAAGCTGCCAGTTCTGACACTCTCCTGGCCGAAGCCAGGGCTAGTAGCATGGTCACTTTCCATGTGAGATATTTCAAATCCACAGTTTTTAGTGGTTCAAACCAATGAGATTTGAGAAAGTCCAAAACAACATTGAGATCCCACGGTGCCACTGGAGGCACCACAGGGGGCTGTATATGCAGCACTCCCTTAACAAAAGTCTGGACTTCAGGAACTGAAGCCAATTCTTTCTGGAAGAAAATCGACAGGGCCGAAATTTGAACCTTAATAGATCCCAATTTGAGACCCATAGACAATCCTGATTGCAGGAAATGTAGGAATCGACCCAGTTGAAATTCCTCCGTCGGAGCACTCCGATCCTCGCACCACGCAACATATTTTCGCCAAATGCGGTGATAATGTTGCGCGGTTACTTCCTTCCTTGCTTTAATCAAAGTAGGAATGACTTCTTCCGGCATGCCTTTTTCCTTTAGGATCCGGCGTTCAACCGCCATGCCGTCAAACGCAGCCGCGGTAAGTCTTGAAACAGACAGGGACCCTGCTGAAGCAAGTCCCTTCTCAGAGGTAGAGGCCACGGATCTTCCGTGATCATCTCTTGAAGTTCCGGGTACCAAGTCCTTCTTGGCCAATCCGGAACCACTAGTATCGTTCTTACGCCTCTTTGCCGTATAATTCTCAATACTTTTGGTATGAGAGGCAGAGGAGGAAACACATACACCGACTGGTACACCCAAGGCGTTACCAGCGCGTCCACAGCTATTGCCTGCGGATCTCTTGACCTGGCGCAATACCTGTCCAGTTTTTTGTTGAGGCGAGACGCCATCATGTCCACCATTGGTCTTTCCCAACGGGTTACCAGCATGTGGAAAACTTCTGGATGAAGACCCCACTCTCCCGGGTGAAGGTCGTGTCTGCTGAGGAAGTCTGCTTCCCAGTTGTCCACTCCCGGGATGAACACTGCTGACAGTGCTATCACATGATTCTCTGCCCAGCGAAGAATCCTTGCAGCTTCTGCCATTGCACTCCTGCTTCTTGTGCCGCCCTGTCTGTTCACATGGGCGACTGCTGTGATGTTGTCCGACTGGATCAACACCGGTTTTCCTTGAAGCAGAGGTTCTGCCTGGCTTAGAGCATTGTAGATTGCTCTTAGTTCCAGAATGTTTATGTGAAGAGACGTTTCCAGGCTCGACCACACGCCCTGGAAGTTTCTTCCTTGTGTGACTGCTCCCCAGCCTCTCAGGCTGGCGTCCGTGGTCACCAGGATCCAATCCTGTATGCCGAATCTGCGGCCCTCCAATAGATGAGCACTCTGCAACCACCACAGAAGAGATACCCTTGTCCTTGGAGACAGGGTTATCCGCTGGTGCATCTGAAGATGCGACCCTGACCATTTGTCCAACAGATCCCTCTGGAAAATTCTTGCGTGGAATCTGCCGAATGGAATTGCTTCGTAAGAAGCCACCATTTTTCCCAGGACTCTTGTGCATTGATGTACAGACACCTTTCCTGGTTTTAGGAGGTTCCTGACAAGTTCGGATAACTCCTTGGCTTTTTCCTCCGGGAGAAAAACCTTTTTCTGAACCGTGTCCAGAATCATCCCTAGGAACAGCAGACGTGTTGTCGGAATTAACTGGGATTTTGGAATATTCAGAATCCACCCGTGCTGTTTTAGCACTTCTTGAGACAGTGCTAATCCCATCTCTAGCTGTTCTCTGGACCTTGCCCTTATTAGGAGATCGTCCAAGTATGGGATAATTAATACGCCTTTTCTTCGAAGAAGAATCATCATCTCGGCCATTACCTTGGTAAAGACCCAAGGTGCCGTGGACAATCCAAACGGCAGCGTCTGAAACTGATAGTGACAGTTCTGTACGACGAACCTGAGGTACCCCTGGTGTGAGGGGTAAATTGGAACGTGGAGATACGCATCCTTGATGTCCAAGGATACCATAAAGTCCCCTTCTTCCAGGTTCGCTATCACTGCTCTGAGTGACTCCATCTTGAACTTGAACTTCTTTATGTACAGGTTCAAGGATTTCAGATTTAGAATAGGTCTTACCGAGCCATCCGGCTTCGGTACCACAAATAGAGTGGAATAATACCCCTTTCCTTGTTGTAAAAGAGGTACCTTGACTATCACCTGCTGAGAGTACAGCTTGTGAATGGCTTCCAAGACCGTCACCCTGTCGGAGGGGGACGTTGGTAAAGCAGACTTCAGGAAACGGAGAGGTGGATCCGTCTCTAGTTCCAACCTGTACCCCTGAGATATTATCTGCAGGATCCAGGGATCTACCTGCGAGTGAGCCCACTGCGCGCTGAAATTCTTGAGACGACCCCCCACCGCCCCCGAGTCCGCTTGAGAAGCCCCAGCGTCATGCTGAGGCTTTTGTAGAAGCGGGGGAGGGCTTCTGTTCCTGGGAAGGAGCTGCCTGTTGCAGTCTCTTCCCCCTTCCTCTGCCTCGTGGCAGATATGAATATCCCTTTGCTCTCTTGTTTTTAAAGGAACGAAAGGGCTGCGGTTGAAAAGTCGGTGTCTTTTTCTGTTGGGGAGTGACTTGAGGTAAAAAGGTGGATTTCCCGGCTGTAGCCGTGGCCACCAAATCCGATAGACCGACACCAAATAACTCCTCCCCTTTATACGGCAAAACTTCCATATGCCGTTTTGAGTCCGCATCACCTGACCACTGTCGCGTCCATAAACTTCTTCTGGCCGAAATGGACATAGCACTTACCCGTGATGCCAGTGTGCAAATATCCCTCTGTGCATCACGCATATAAAGAAATGCATCCTTTATTTGCTCTAAAGACAGTAAAACATTGTCCCTATCCAGGGTATCAATATTTTCAATCAGGGACTCTGACCAAGCTACCCCAGCACTGCACATCCAGGCTGTCGCTATAGCTGGTCGTAGTATAACACCTGTATGTGTGTATATACTTTTTTGGATATTTTCCATCCTCCTATCTGCTGGATCTTTAAGTGCGGCCGTCTCAGGAGAGGGTAACGCCACTTGTTTTGATAAGCGTGTGAGCGCCTTGTCCACCCTAGGAGGTGTTTCCCAGCGCGCCCTAACCTCTGGCGGGAAAGGGTATAAAGCCAATAACTTCTTTGAAATTAGCATTTTTTTATCGGGGGCAACCCACGCTTCATCACACACCTCATTTAATTCATCTGATTCAGGAAAAACTATAGGTAGTTTTTTCACACCCCACATAATACCCTGTTTTGTGGTACCTGTAGTATCAGCAATATGTAACGCCTCCTTCATTGCCAAAATCATATAACGTGTGGCCCTACTGGAAAATACGGTTGATTCATCACCGTCGCCACTGGAATCAGTGCCTGTGTCTGGGTCTGTGTCGACCGACTGAGGCAAAGGGCGTTTTACAGCCCCTGACGGTGTTTGAGGCGCCTGGACAGGTGCTAATTGATTGTCCGGCCGTCTCATGTCGTCAAACGACTGCTTTAGCGTGTTGACACTATCCCGTAATTCCATAAATAAAGGCATCCATTCTGGTGTCGACCCCCTAGGGGGTGACATCCCCATATTTGGCAATTGCTCCGCCTCCACACCAATATCGTCCTCATACATGTCGACACACACGTACCGACCCACAGCAGACACACAGGGAATGCTCTTAAAGAAGACAGGACCCCACTAGCCCTTTGGGGAGACAGAGGGAGAGTTTGCCAGCACACACCAAAAAGCGCTATATATGACAGGGATAGCCTTATAATAAGTGCTCCCTGTATAGCTGCTTTAATAATATAATTTTGCCACAATTTTGCCCCCCCTCTCTTGTTTTACCCTGTTTCTGTAGTGCAGTGCAGGGGAGAGCCTGGGAGCCTTCCTGACCAGCGGAGCTGTGTGAGGAAAATGGCGCTGTGTGCTGAGGAGATAGGCCCCGCCCCTTTTTCGGCGGGCTCGTCTCCCGCTCTTTAGTGGATTCTGGCAGGGGTTAAATATCTCCATATAGCCCCCGGAGGCTATATGTGAGGTATTTTTAGCCAAAATAGGTTTTCATTTGCCTCCCAGGGCGCCCCCCTCCCAGCGCCCTGCACCCTCAGTGACTGCCGTGTGAAGTGTGCTGAGAGGAAAATGGCGCACAGCTGCAGTGCTGTGCGCTACCTTAAGAAGACTGAGGAGTCTTCTGCCGCCGATTCTGGACCTCTTCTCGTTTCAGCATCTGCAAGGGGGCCGGCGGCGAGGCTCCGGTGACCATCCAGGCTGTACCTGTGATCGTCCCTCTGGAGCTAATGTCCAGTAGCCAAGAAGCCAATCCATCCTGAACGCAGGTGAGTTCACTTCTTCTCCCCTAAGTCCCTCGTTGCAGTGATCCTGTTGCCAGCAGGACTCACTGTAAAATAAAAAACCTAAGCTAAACTTTTCTAAGCAGCTCTTTAGGAGAGCCACCTAGATTGCACCCTTCTCGGCCGGGCACAAAAATCTAACTGAGGCTTGGAGGAGGGTCATAGGGGGAGGAGCCAGTACACACCACCTGATCGTAAAGCTTTACTTTTTGTGCCCTGTCTCCTGCGGAGCCGCTATTCCCCATGGTCCTTTCAGGAACCCCAGCATCCACTAGGACGATAGAGAAAACTGCGACGCTCGATCTCCGTCAGTCGGAATGTTTATCTGATGGGCAGAGTGATATGCGCAGTGGGCCTGAATCAGATGAGGTTGCACCTTCGATGGTGTTGCAACTAAGCAATTATCAGTAACCTGTGTATGCATTGCGGCTGCAGCTTGAACATGCCAAAGTGCCTTTGTGATGCTGCTCGCAGTGAGGTATCAGTTGCAGAATAATTGACCCAGTTTGGGGTAGGTAATGGCGTGTGTCTGCATAAAACGCAGTGACCGTTTTCAAGGTGTGTGACTGCGATCTCATTTGCATAAAACATGGCGCCAGCATCGCATTCTACGCATCCATGGAGGCACTCAGGTAATCAGTGTTCCTCTCATCTGTGTCACAGTTGTAGCAAAGGGGGTGATTCAGACCTAAACTTTGCTGTCCTGCGTTCAGATAGTCGCCGCCTCCAGGGGGAGTGTAAATTCACTGTGCAAGTGTGCGATCGCATGTGTACGCCGAGCTGCAAAAATCCACTGTGAGCAGTCTCTGCGCAGCCCAGGACTTACTCCTCCAGTGCGATGACAACAGGCCGATCGTGGCCAGAGCTGACGCCACACACCCTCCCTGAAAATGCTTGGGAACGCCTGCGTTTATCCGGACACTCCCAGTAAATGGTCCGTTACCACCAACAAACGGCTTCCTCCTGTCAATCACCTTGTGAACACCCGTGCAAATGAAATTTTCGCACCATCCTGTCACTGATGCCCATTGTTGTTGGCCGACGCAAGGGCGGATTGCAGTGCACAGTCTATTGCTGATTGCCCACTGTGCGAAACGCGCAGCAGCAATTAGGTATGATTTAGTTAGTTGCCTAACTCTAACTCTCCCGCAACCTAACCCTATCTCTCCTGCAGTCTAACTCTAACCATCCCGCAGCTCCATCCTGTAGCCTAACCCTAACCCTCTGTCTTGGGCCTAACCCTAACTCTCCTGCAGCCTAACCCTAGCCCTCTATCTGATGCCTAACCCTAACTCTCCCACAGCCTAACCCTCTATCTTGGGCCTATCCCTAACCTTTCCGCAGCCTTACCCTAACCCCCTGTCTTGGGCCTAACCCCAACTCTCCTGTAGCCTAACCCTAACTGTCTGTCTTGGGCCTAACTCTAACTCTCCCGCACCCTAACTCTCTGTCTTGGGCCTAACCCTAACTCTCCTGCAGCCTAAGCCTAACCCTCTGTCTTGGGCCTAACCCTAACCTTCCCGCAGCCAAACCTTAACCCCCTGTCTTGGGCCTAACACTAACTCTCCTCTAGCCTAAACCTAGCCGTCTGTCTTGGGCCTAACCCTAACTCTCCCGCACCCTAACCCTAGCCCTCTGTCTTGGGCCTAACCCTAACTCTCCAACTGCCTAAGCCTAACCCTCTGTCTTGGGCCTAACCCTAACTCTCCCGCAGCCTAACCCTAACCCCCTGTCTTGGGCCTAACCCTAACTCTCCCGCAGCCAAATCTTAACCCCTTGTCTTGGGTCTAACCCTAACTCTCCCTCAGCCAAACTCTAACCCTTCTGCAGCCTAACCCCAGCACTCCCGCAGCCTAACCCTAACCCCTCCAGCCTAACTCTAACCCTCCCGCAGTCTAAGCCTAACACTCCTGCAGCCTAACTATAACCCTCCCGCAACCTAAACCAAACTCTCTCACAGCCTAATCCTATCCCTCCCGCAGCCTAACCCTAACTCTCCTGCAACCTAACCCTATCCCTCCTGCAGCCTAACCCTAACTCTCCTGCAACCTAACCCTATCCCTCCCACAGCCTAACCCTAACTCTCCAGCAACCTAACCCTATCCCTCCCACAGCCTAACCCTAACTCTCCTGCAACCTAACCCTATCCCTCCCACAGCCTAACCCTAACTCTCCTGCAACCTAACCCTATCCCTCCCACGGCCTAACCCTAACTCTCCTGCAACCTCACCCTATCCCTCCCACAGCCTAACCCTAACTCTCCTGCAACCTAACCCTATCCCACCCACAGCCTAACCCTAACTCTCCTGCAACCTAACCCTATCCCTCCCACAGCCTAACCCTAACTCTCCTGCAACCTAACCCTATCCCTCCCACAGCCTATCCCTAACTCTCCTGCAACCTAACCCTATCCCTCCCACAGCCTAACCCTAACTCTCCTGCAACCTAACCCTATCCCTCCCACGGCCTAACCCTAACTCCTGCAACCTAACCCTATCCCTCCCACAGCCTATCCCTAACTCTCCTGCAACCTAACCCTATCCCTCCCACAGCCTAACCCTAACTCTCCTGCAACCTAACCCTATCCCTCCCACAGCCTAACCCTAACTCTCCTGCAACCTAACCCTATCCCTCCCACAGCCTATCCCTAACTCTCCTGCAACCTAACCCTATCCCTCCCACAGCCTAGCCCTAACTCTCCTGCAACCTAACCCTATCCCTCCCACAGCCTAACCCTAACTCTCCTGCAACCTAACCCTATCCCTCCCACAGCCTATCCCTAACTCTCCTGCAACCTAACCCTATCCCTCCCACAGCCTAACCCTAACTCTCCTGCAACCTAACCCTATCCCTCCCACAGCCTAACCCTAACTCTCCTGCAACCTAACCCTATCCCTCCCACAGCCTAACCCTAACTCTCCTGCAACCTAACCCTATCCCACCCACAGCCTAACCCTAACTCTCCTGCAACCTAACCCTATCCCTCCCACAGCCTAACCCTAACTCTCCTGCAACCTAACCCTATCCCTCCCACAGCCTAACCCTAACTCTCCTGCAACCTAACCCTATCCCTCCTGCAGCCTAACCCTAACTCTCCTGCAACCTAACCCTATCCCTCCCACAGCCTAACCCTAACTCTCCTGCAACCTAACCCTATCCCTCCCACAGCCTAACCCTAACTCTCCTGCAACCTAACCATATCCCTCCTGCAGCCTAACCCTAACTCTCCAGCAAACTAACCCTATCCCTCCTGAAGCCTAACCCTAACTTTCCTTCAGCCTAACCCTAACCCTACCGCAGCCTAACCCTAAGTCTCCAGCAACCTAACCCTATCCCTCCCACAGCCTAACCCTAACTCTCCTGCAACCTAACCCTAACCCTACCGCAGCCTAACCCTAACTCTCCTGCAACCTAACCCTATCCCTCCCACAGCCTAACCCTAACTCTCCTGCAACCTAACCCTATCCCTCCCACAGCCTATCCCTAACTCTCCTGCAACCTAACCCTATCCCTTCCACAGCCTAGCCCTAACTCTCCTGCAACCTAACCCTATCCCTCCCACAGCCTAACCCTAACTCTCCTGCAACCTAACCCTATCCCTCCCACAGCCTATCCCTAACTCTCCTGCAACCTAACCCTATCCCTCCCACAGCCTAACCCTAACTCTCCTGCAACCTAACCCTATCCCTCCCACAGCCTAACCCTAACTCTCCTGCAACCTAACCCTATCCCACCCACAGCCTAACCCTAACTCTCCTGCAACCTAACCCTATCCCTCCCACAGCCTAACCCTAACTCTCCTGCAACCTAACCCTATCCCTCCCACAGCCTAACCCTAACTCTCCTGCTACCTAACCCTATCCCTCCTGCAGCCTAACCCTAACTCTCCTGCAACCTAACCCTATCCCTCCCACAGCCTAACCCTAACTCTCCTGCAACCTAACCCTATCCCTCCCACAGCCTAACCCTAACTCTCCTGCAACCTAACCATATCCCTCCTGCAGCCTAACCCTAACTCTCCTGCAAACTAACCCTATCCCTCCTGAAGCCTAACCCTAACTTTCCTTCAGCCTAACCCTAACCCTACCGCAGCCTAACCCTAAGTCTCCAGCAACCTAACCCTATCCCTCCCACAGCCTAACCCTAACTCTCCTGCAACCTAACCCTAACCCTACCGCAGCCTAACCCTAACTCTCCTGCAACCTAACCCTATCCCTCCCACAGCCTAACCCTAACTCTCCTGCAACCTAACCCTATCCCTCCCACAGCCTAACCCTAACTCTCCTGCAACCTAACCCTAACCCTACCGCAGCCTAACCTTAATGTCAACATTTCATCCATCTGCATCTGAGACTGTTAACACGTTGCCTGTCATCATTTTGACAATATCAACACTGGCTACATCCCCTAAATACTCCCCCCCTCCAGAACCCTACATATTGGACCTGAGTCGCACGCAAGTCTGAGTTTTAGCAAACTGCTTTGGACGCTGCCATCTCATCCTGTCCGTGACTTCAGAATTTCTGCATGTCAATGAGCGGCAACCTTGCAGACGCACACAAGAAATTAGCATGTCAGGGAATGTCATTGACGTGTACCCAGACTTCTTCGTATGATAATTGGGCACCTGCTTCAGGCAGATCTTTGCGCTTACTAATGATGATGCAGGTGACTACGAATGTCTCAGTAGCGTGAAACAACCTGGGTTCCCATTCCACAGCCGTAAAGCGGGGCGATAACAAAGTTTCAGCCCCCAAAAATAAAACACAAAACTCGGCTCAGCAATAATTTTTGCATGTTTGAAAGCTCAACCTGTTCCGTGCGCGGGATCATCGGAGAATGATTGCAACACTAATGCAGCTGGTGTTTTGTGACAATTTAATTTACTTTAGAGCCTCTTGACAAAAGAGGTAGAGGCGAAAGTCAGTTAAATATAATTCCCCTTTGATCAGAATAAAGCGCTTTTTATGTTCGCTTTTAGCTTGGGGCCCCCTCTGTTTGAGCCAAAGTTAGTTGCTACTTATATAATTGTTTATAATGGAACAATTCTAACACTGGCTGGCCATATTCCCTATAGGAGACGCTACAGATAGACTGGAAAAGACACATTCAAAAACAATATTGATCAAATTGCAGAAGCAGCGGAGCGTGAGGCAGATCTATTTTCCTGCAGGTTTTTCTTACTGATTGACCGTACAACCATTAGTGCGAATGTGCTTTCCTAATGCTTTAGCAGAATTGACTTCTGAATGACAATGTTCTTCCCTCAGGCTTACGCTATCCCATAAGTGCACCGTGAGATGTAATTTTAGCGGACCTTGCTGAACCGAGGTCACTTTATATCCCTGGAACTACAAAGTTGCTTATATATCTCGTCTTACACAAAGTCAAATGAAATCAATTTCGTCAGCTGCTCTTTCTTTTTCTTTTTTTTCTTAATAAGGCAAAAACGAACCCTTACCCTTAGCAGTGCCGCCGTGGTTGGGAAGAAGAGCAGAATTTAATAATTAGAGGTGTAAATAGTTTTGAAAATAGAAACTCAATTTTTGCATCATTTAACCGTACCCCAACACGCAATTTTTTGGCAGAATTTTTTTTTCTTTAAGGTTTTCCCATAAGATGTAGCTAATGGATGAATAGTTAAGAACTACAGGCCTAATTCAGAGACGTACGCTAACCTGATGGTTAGAGCACATCTCCGATGGTGGGATGTGTCCTGCACAAGTGTAGCCCTTCCGTCTGCCAATCCGCTCGCAATGTCTCCCGGCCAACAGCTTGACTTGACAAGTTACGGCATTGGGGAGGCGGATAAGGGGCGTCCCTAGCCAGCGTTCCTGATACAGGGGCGTGTCGCCCCCCATTTACCATTGTCTGTGTGGCTGCGTGCATATTTCCTGGCCTCGCAGTCTGCTAGGAACCGGCCAGGGTGAGTAATCTTCTGCGTATGCAGCCTAGCCAAACCTGCAACCAACGGTTGCGATGGTGATCCGAGACTGAGGCAGCACTCGGATCGCAAATGCAATGCAGGATGTGGCCATTTCATATAGACACCTGCTGCTGCTTTTGCAATTTGGTGAATGGAATGGCAAGGCCGCCAACTTGTCTAGGTGTACGGTGATAACGTCACGCCACGATAACAGGTTTGGTGTGCCGCCTGTGGTGGACGTGCTTGGTCGGCCGGGGTCGCTGATCATCTTGAGCATCTGTCCTGACGTTATCAAAGGCAGTGCACCAAACCCAAACCTGTCTCCATGCCATGACGTTATCACCGAACACCATATTTCAGTACTTCTCCCCAGGGCCCAAATTTTGCAATCACACTCTGACATTTTAGCACACAGGTGATGTCACATTTGTCCCTGCAAAAGGAACACGATTAACTTAATAATAATCAGCGGTCAGAGCTTCCTTTCCCCAGCATACTGCATCCCGTTCTCTAGCAGATGCAGCTCCGGATTGAGCTGTTTGTTGGAGCAGAACTCTTTCCATCTGCACAACCCCCACACAATACAGAACTCCCACAGTAACACAATGCGTGCATAGCATTATGCTGCACGTTGGTACAAGTACAGGGAGCTGCCAGGAACACACTTCCGACAACAATCATTTGCCAGGCAGAGAATTTCCTTAAAGTGGATGGATGGTCCGAGCTGAATCCCAGAACTTACTGGGACAGGGGGGATGACAGTAAATCCTGATCTCGGGGGTCCATTGCTTTAGTCAGTAGAACCTTATGAAGAGACTGTTGATAAAGGGACTACATTCTAATTTCTAAAGGGCCCCAAAAACTAGAACGATAATGCCCGATATATCGGATAAAATCGGGCATTTTGGAGGTGTTTCCGATCTGATAAGATGCGCGTTCCCGTGAGCATCGGATCCTCCAGATTGACCGTGCTGCACTAGCGATTATGGGCGATCTTGCCGCTCGGGAGGCTGCTGGGGTGATCGCCTGCGACATGACGGTCGTACATGTCGCATAAGTGTATGGGGCCCTTCAGCCACCCGTTGTGTTCTTTTTACACCCCCAAAACACAGCAAAATTATTAACAAGACTTTGAGACATTTTTCTACTTTATCTCACCCATGTTTAGGGACTACCCATAAAAATTAAATTAAGGTATGTACAGGTGCGATCCTCCTGTTTTCATTCACAAAAGCAGCCCCCAAGGTGAGTTGGGCCCCGGATGAAACATTGTCAGGGGCCACGAATTCTTTTAATTCTATCATTATAATATTTTTTATACATAGAGAGGCTGAGATTTGTGCATTTGTGATATTAAAAAAACACTTATAAAACACTTATAAAATAAATAATGTGTCTTCGCCCATCTTCTAAGATGCATCCAGGTTTGAGCTTGGAGAGCACGTACCCGGTTTACAGCGGGCGCACTTACACTCCGTTACGCCAATTCACAAAACCAGCCCATTGGCACAAGAAAAGATTATTTTGACAGTTGTTTTGGTTTCATAAAATGCATTTATATAGGAAAAAGCTAGATAAATAAGTAGATATCATCTTGTGTACGAATGGAAATTTTTTCACACTATGCTTACAAAGCTGTGTATTATTATTATTATTACTATTATTATTATTATTATTATTGTTCATAACAGTTTCTTATATAGCGCAGCAAATTCTGTTGCGCTTTACAATTGGATACAGTGATAAAACAAATCACGGAGGTATTGTCAAGCTTACAATCTATAGGGAAATAGGCATAGATACACAAGGATAGGTGCTACCTATTGCATAATGGTCCACCAGATTGCATAGGTTCTTGGTGGGCTGCATGATATGGTCACACAGCAATACAGATGATGATAAATCAGGGGAGGATAGGTAGATATGAGTATCATCTGCGTACAGATGGTACTGAAATCCAAAAGAGCTGATTAGTTACCAAGAGATGAGGTATAGAGGACCTAAGACTGAGCCTTGCGGTACTCCAACTGAAAGAGGTAGCGAAGAGGAGGTGGAATCAGGGAAACGAACACTGAAGGAGCGATTAGATAGGTAGGATAGGAACCAAGAAAGTGTCCTGAAGACCTAGGGATTGTAGTGTCTGTATGAGAAGAGAGTGGTCACAGTGACCAAAGCAGCAGAGAGATGAAGGAGAATAAGTAGAGAGTAATGGCCTGTAGACTTAGCAGTGACCAAATCATTCACTACCTTAGTCAGTGCTGTCTCTGTAGAGTGTTGGGCACGAAATCCTGACTGATGTGGGTCCAACAAGTTGTGTGAGGCGAGTGTAGGAGAGTCTCTCAAGGAGCTTGGAGGGGCATGGGAGCTGAGGGATAGGATGGGGAAGTGGCATGGGAGCTGAGAGATGGGACGGGAGAGAGACATGGGAGCTGAGAAATGGGACGGGAGAGAGGCATGGGAGCTGAGATATAGGACGGGGGAGAGGCATGGGAGCTGTGAGATGGGACAGGGGAGAGGCATGGGAGCTGAGAGATGGGAAGGAGAGAGACATGGGAGCTGAGAGATGGGATAGGAGAGACATGGGAGCTGAGAGATGGGATGGGAGAGAGGCATGGGAGCTGAGAGATGGGAAGGAAAGAGACATGGGAGCTGAGAGATGGGACAGGAGAGACATGGGAGCGGAGAGATGGGATGGGAGAGAGGCATGGGAGCTAAGAGATGGGACAGGAGAGACATGGGAGCTGAGAGATGGGACGGGAGAGAGACATGGGAGCTGAGAGATGGGACGGGAGAGGCATGGGAGCTGAGAGATGGGACGGGAGAGAGACATGGGAGCGGAGAGATGGGATGGAAGAGAGGCATGGGAGCTGAGAGATGGGATAGGAGAGACATGGGAGCAGAGAGATGGGACGGGAGAGAGACATGGGAGCTGAGAGATGGGATGGGAGAGAGGCGAGGGAGCTGAGAGATGGGATTGGGAGAGGCATGGGAGCTGAGAGATGAGACGGGAGAGAGGCATGGGAGCTGAGAGATGGGACGGGAGAGACATGAGAGCTGAGTGATGGAATGGAAGAGAGGCATGGGAGCTGAGAGATGGGACGGGAGAGAGGCACGGGAGCTGAGAGATGGGACGGAAGAGAGGCATAGGAGATGAGAAATTGGACTGGTGAGAGGCATGGGAGCGGAGAGATGGGATTGGGGAGAGGCATGGGAGCTGAGAGATGGGATGGGGGAGAGAGGCATGGGAGCTGAGAGATGGGACGGGGGAGAGAGGCATGGGAGCTGAGAGATGGGACAGGAGAGACATGGGAGCTGAGAGATGGGATGGGGAGAGGCATGGGAGCTGAGAGATGGGACGGGAGAGAGACATGGGAGCTGAGAGATGGGATGGGGGAGAGAGGCATGGGAGCTGAGAGATGGGATGGGAGAGAGACATGGGAGCTGAGAGATGGGATGGGGGGAGAGGCATGGGAGCTGAGAGATGGGATGGGGGAGAGAGGCATGGGAGCTGAGAGATGGGATGGGGAGAGAGGCATGGGAGCTGAGAGATGGGACGGGGGAGAGACATGGGAGCTGAGAGATGGGACAGGAGAGGCATGGGAGCTGAGAGATGGGATGGGGGAGAGAGGCATGGGAGCTGAGAGATGGGACAGGAGAGACATGGGAGCAGAGAGATGGGATGGGGAGAGGCATGGGAGCTGAGAGATGGGACGGGAGAGAGACATGGGAGCTGAGAGATGGGATGGGGGAGAGAGGTATGGGAGCTGAGAGATGGGATGGGGGAGAGAGGCATGGGAGCTGAGAGATGGGACGGGGGAGAGACATGGGAGCTGAGAGATGGGACAGGAGAGGCATGGGAGCTGAGAGATGGGATGGGGGAAAGAGGCATAGGAGCTGAGAGATGGGACAGGAGAGACATGGGAGCTGAGAGATGGGATGGGAGAGAGACATGTGAGCTGAGAGATGGGATGGGAGAGAGGCGTGGGAGCTGAAAGATGGGATGGGGGAGAGGCATGGGAGCTGTGAGATGGGACAGGAGAGACATGTGAGCTGAGAGATGGGATGGGGGAGAGGCATGGGAGCTGAGAGATGGGACAGGAGAGACATGGGAGCTGAGAGATGGGATGGGAGAGAGACATGTGAGCTGAGAGATGGGATGGGGGAGAGGTATGGGAGCTGATAGATGGGACGGGGGAGAGACATGGGAGCTGAGAGATGGGACGGGAGAGACATGGGAGCTGAGAGATGGGACGGGAGAGAGACATGGGAGCTGAGAGAGGGGACGGGAGAGAGGCATGGGAGCTGAGAGATGGGACGGGAGAGAGGCGTGGGAGCTGAGAGATGGGACGGGGGAGATAGGCATGGGAACTGAGAGATGGGATGGGAGAGAGGCATGGGAGCTGAGAGATTGGACTGGTGAGAGGCATGGGAGCGGAGAGATGGGATTGGGGAGAGGCATGGGAGCTGAGAGATGGGACAGGAGAGACATGGGAGCTGAGAGATGGGATGGGGGGGAGGCATGGGAGCTGAGAGATGGGACGGGAGAGAAACATGGGAGCTGAGTGATGGGATGGGAGAGAGGTATGGGAGCAGAGATATGGGACGGTAGAGAGGCATGGGAGCTGAGAGATGGGACAGGAGAGACATGGGAGCTGAGAGATGGGACGGGAAATAGGCATGGGAGCTGAGAGATGGGACGGGAGAGAGACATGGGAGCTGAGAGATGGGACGGGGGAGAGGCATGGGAGCTGAGAGATGGGAAGGGGGAGAGGCATGGGAGCTGAGAGATGGGACAGGAGAGAAACATGGGAGCTGAGTGATGGGATGGGAGAGAGGCATGGGAGCAGAGATATGGGACGGTAGAGAGGCATGGGAGCTGAGAGATGGGACAGGAGAGACATGGGAGCTGAGAGATGGGACGGAAAAGAGACATGGGAGCTGAGAGATGGGATGGGAGAGAGGCATGGGAGCTGAGAGATGGGACGGTAGAGAGGCATGGGAGCTGAGAGATGGGACAGGAGAGGCATGGGAGCTGAGAGATGGGACGGGGGAGAGAGGCATGGAAGCTGCGATATGGGACGGTAGAGAGGCATAGGAGCTGAGAGATGGGACAGGAGAGACATGGGAGCTGAGAGATGCGACGGGAGAGAGAGATGGGAGCTGAGAGATGGGACGGGGGAGAGGCATGGGAGCTGAGAGATGGGACGGAAGAGAGACATGGGAGCTGAGAGATGGGACGGGAGAGAGACATGGGAGCTGAGAGAGGGGACGGGAGAGAGGCATGGGAGCTGAGAGATGGGACGGGAGAGACATGAGAGCTGAGAGATGGGACGGGAGAGACATGGGAGCTGAGAGATGGGACAGGAGAGACATGAGAGGTGAGAGATGGGACGGGAGAGAGGCATGGGAGCTGAGAGATGGGACGGGAGAGAGGCATGGGAGCTGAGAGATGAGACGGCAGAGAGGTATGGGAGCTGAGACATGGGAGCTGAGAGATGGGACGGGAGTGAGGCATGGGAGCTGAGAGATGGGACGGGAGAGAGACATGGGAGCTGAGAGATGGGACGGGAGAGAGACATGGGAGCTGAGAGATGGGACGGGGAGAGGCATGGGAGCTGAGAGATGGGACGGGGGAGAGGCATGGGAGCTGAGAGATGGGACGGGAGAGAGACATGAGAGCTGAGAGATGGGACAGGAGAGAGGCATGGGAGCTGAGAGATGGGACGGGAGAGAGGCATGGGAGCTTAGAGATGAGACGGGAGAGAGGTATGGGAGCTGAGACATGGGAGCTGAGAGATGGGACGGGAGTGAGGCATGGGAGCTGAGAGATGGGACGGGAGAGAGACATGGGAGCTGAGAGATGGGACGGGAGAGAGACATGGGAGCTGAGAGATGGGACGGGGGAGAGGCATGGGAGCTGAGAGATGGGACAGGAGAGAGGCATGGGAGCTGAGAGATGGGACGGGAGTGAGGCATGGGAGCTGAGAGATGGGATGGGGGAGAGGCATGGGAGCTGAGAGTTGGGACAGGGGAGAGGCATGGGAGCTGAGAGATGGGACAGGAGAGACATGAGAGCTGAGAGATGGGACGGGAGAGGCATGGGAGTTGAGAGATGGGACAGGAGAGAGGCATGGGAGCTAAGAGATGAGACGGGAGAGAGGTATGGGAGCTGAGAGATGGGACGGGAGAGAGACATGGGAGCTGAGAGATGGGACAGGAGAGACATGAGAGCTGAGAGATGGGACGGGAGAGAGACATGGGAGCTGAGAGATGGGACGGGAGTGAGGAATGGGAGCTGAGAGATGGGACGGGAGAGAGACATGGGAGCTGAGAGATGGGACGGGAGAGAGACATGGGAGCTGAGAGATGGGACGGGGGAGAGGCATGGGAGCTGAGAGATGGGACGGGGGAGAGGCATGGGAGCTGAGAGATGGGACGGGAGAGAGACATGGGAGCTGAGAGATGGGACGGGAGAGAGACATGGGAGCTGAGAGATGGGACGGTAGAGAGTGGCATGGGAGCTGAGAGATGGGACAGGAGAGACATGTGAGCTGAGAGATGGGATGGGGAGAGGCATGGGAGCTGAGAGATGGGATGGAAGAGAGGCATGGGAGCTGAGAGATGGGACGGTAGAGAGGCGTGGGAGTTGAGAGATGGAATGGGGGAGAGACATGGGAGCTGAGAGATGGGACAGGAGAGAGGCATGGGAGCTGAGAGATGGGATGGGAGCTGAGAGATGGGATGGGGGAGAGGCATGGGAGCTGAGAGATGGGATGGCGGAGAGGCATGGGAGCTGAGAGTTGGGACGGGGGAGAGGCATGGGAGCTGAGAGATGGGACGGGAGTGAGGCATGGGAGCTGAGAGATGGGACGGGAGAGAGGTATGGGAGCTGAGAGATGGGACGGGAGAGAGACATGGGAGCTGAGAGATGGGACAGGAGAGACATGAGAGCTGAGAGATGGGACGGGAGAGAGACATGGGAGCTGAGAGATGGGACGGGAGTGAGGCATGGGAGCTGAGAGATGGGACGGGAGAGAGACATGGGAGCTGAGAGATGGGACGGGAGAGAGACATGGGAGCTGAGAGATGGGACGGGGGAGAGGCATGGGAGCTGAGAGATGGGACGGGGGAGAGGCATGGGAGCTGAGAGATGGGACGGGAGAGAGACATGGGAGCTGAGAGATGGGACGGGAGAGAGACATGGGAGCTGAGAGATGGGACGGTAGAGAGTGGCATGGGAGCTGAGAGATGGGACAGGAGAGACATGTGAGCTGAGAGATGGGATGGGGAGAGGCATGGGAGCTGAGAGATGGGATGGAAGAGAGGCATGGGAGCTGAGAGATGGGACGGTAGAGAGGCGTGGGAGTTGAGAGATGGAATGGGGGAGAGGCATGGGAGCTGAGAGATGGGACAGGAGAGAGGCATGGGAGCTGAGAGATGGGATGGGAGCTGAGAGATGGGAAGGGGGAGAGGCATGGGAGCTGAGAGATGGGATTGGGGAGAGGCATGGGAGCTGAGAGTTGGGACGGGGGAGAGGCATGGGAGCTGAGAGATGGGACGGGAGTGAGGCATGGGAGCTGAGAGATAGGACGGGAGAGAGGCATGGGAGCTGAGAGATGGGATGGGGGAGAGGCATGGGAGCTGAGAGATGGGACGGGGGAGAGGCATGGGAGCTGAGAGATGGGACAGGAGAGAGACATGGTAGCTGAGAGATGGGACGGGAGAGAGACATGGGAGCTGAGAGATGGGACGGGAGAGAGACATGGGAGCTGATAGATGGAACGGGGGAGAGACATGGGAGCTGAGAGTTGGGACGGGGGAGAGGCATGGGAGCTGAGAGATGGGACGGGAGAGAGACATGGGAGCTGAGAGATGAGACAGGAGAGAAACATGGGTGCTGAGAGATGGGACGGGAGAGAGACATGGGAGCTGAGAGATGGGACAGGAGAGAAACATGGGAGCTGAGAGATGGGACGGTAGTGAGGCATGGGAGCTGAGAGATGGGACGGGAGAGAGGCATGGGAGCTGAGAGATGGGACGGGGGAGAGACATGGGAGCTGAGAGATGGGACGGGAGTGAGGCATGGGAGCTGAGAGATGGGACGGGAGAGAGACATGGGAGCTGAGAGATGGGACGGGGGAGAGGCATGGGAGCTGAGAGATGGGACAGGAGAGAAATATGGGAGCTGAGAGATGGGACGAGAGAGAGGCATGGGAGCTGAGAGATGGGACGAGAGAGAGGCATGGGAGCTGAGAGATGGGATGGGGAGAGGCATGGGAGCTGAGAGATGGGACGGGAGAGAGGCATGGGGCTGAGAGATGGGATGTAAGAGAGGCATGGGAGCTGAGAGATGGGACGGTAGAGAGGCGTGGGAGTTGAGAGATGGAATGGGGGGGAGGCATGGGAGCTGAAAGATGGGACAGGAGAGAGGCATGGGAGCTGAGAGATGGGACGGGAGTGAGGCATGGGAGCTGAGAGAGGGGATGGGGGAGAGGCATGGGAGCTGAGAGATGGGACGGGAGAGAGGCATGGGAGCTGAGAGATGGGACGGGAGTGAGGCATGGGAGCTGAGAGATGGGATGGGGGAGAGGCATGGGAGCTGAGAGATGGGATGGGGGAGAGGCATGGGAGCTGAGAGATGGGATGGGGAAGAGGCATGGGAGCTGAGAGAT
This sequence comes from Pseudophryne corroboree, assembly GCF_028390025.1. Classification (NCBI taxonomy): domain Eukaryota; kingdom Metazoa; phylum Chordata; class Amphibia; order Anura; family Myobatrachidae; genus Pseudophryne; species Pseudophryne corroboree. The sequence goes on along the minus strand of NC_086454.1, from coordinate 359,514,991 downwards.
GGGACGGGAGAGAGGTGCCAGAGATAAGCCTCCTACTATCAATCCCCTTCAATTGTCTGTTCATTACCCTTTGTTTACCAATCGATTGGGAATCCCAAAAACCAGACACCACACGCCTCTTTTGTTCACCAAAATGAGACTGGCTCCACTTTATTCAGCAGGGCGTTATATAGAAAGAGGTACTTGCATGAATACTTGATACACGTCACATGTAAAAACAATAATGCATCTCTTCTCATAACTCCTCTCATGCTGACACCCTCCTACGTGTCCTTCACCAGAAGTCTAAACACAAGAGACTGACTAATTACATGTTTTCAACACTTACAGCTACGACCTTGCGTTTTTTCAGAATGGGAGTAATCACTGCTTGCTTGTACAGAGAAGGAAAGATATCAGTAGACAGAGAGAGATTACAGTTTATAGTTAAGGTTGGGATGAGCACAGCAGACAGAGATATACTAATTTGTGAGGGTATAGGATGAAGAGGAGAGGTAGTAGAGTAGCAGATGAGAAGAGTGCAGATACTTCATCTTCATTTGTAGGATCACATGAAGAGAAGGTGCCAGAGGGTTCATTCAAGTTTCGAATGAGCATTTTTTTGGAACTTGTGAGTGATCCTGAGATGGCGTACAGCCCCCGATAGTGTGCACAAGCTACCGTTTACACAACAGCTTGTGCAGGAAAGGGATCTGTTCCAGCCGGGCAGTCCCTGCAGAATGGCGGCAGGTGCATATTGCATGTACCTGTCAGCCAGGAAGACCCCGCTGGGGTGGCCAGGGGGGGTTGGTGGTTGTCGGTTCCTTTTATGTAGTATCTCCAGTCAGTGCCGGCATTAGGGGGCGTGACTTCATACAGGGGGCGTGGTCAGTTACGCCCCCTGTACTGTAGTAAGATGTGCGGTGCGCGATGACGTCATCACGCACCGCACAGCAAAGGTCCTCTCCACGAAGGAAAACTAGACGCTAAGCGTCTAGTTCCCTTCGTGGAGTGGACCTTTGCTGTGCGGTGCGCGATGACGTCAACGCGCACCGCACATTATTACAGTTAAGGTCCTCTCCAGGAAGGGAAACTAGACGCGTAGCGTCTAGTTTCCCTTCACAGGACAGCGGGGGGCATCACAGCAGCAGCGGATCTTTCTTGCCATGGTGCGGCGCCCTCCGGAAGGCGGCGCCCCGGGCAAAAGTCCTGCTTGCCAGTGGCAAGATCCGTTACTGTCTCCAGTACTGGGCATGGGGGGGGGAAGGTATTGGTGGTTGGGGGTCTGCTGACTTTTCAGCCTGGCAGACCAGGGGCTGCAGAGTGTATATATGGACTGCTGCAGCACATCTCTTTACAGTCCCGGTGGGGGATGAGGGGAGGCAGAACAAGGACCGTGGCTGCAGCACATCTCCTTACAGATCCGGACATGGGGGGAAGGGGCCGTTGTGGCGTTTGCATTATGAATATCAACATTTTTATTACATCCCTGCCAACCCAGCATAAGCCCCAATACGGGTGTGCATGTATGCGTGCGTGTATATATATTGGAATACAGCACAGGTTCTCAAACTCGGTCCTCAGGACCCCACACCGTGCATGTTTTGCAGGTCTCCTCACAGAATCAAAGTAAAATAATTAGCTCCACCTGTGGACCTTTTAAAATGTGCCAGTGAGTAATTAATACACCTGTGCACCTGCTGGGTAACCTGCAAAACATGCACTGTGTGGGGTCCTGAGGACCGAGCTTGAGAACCTGTGGAATACAGTATATAGAGTCAGTGGGGTATATTTACTAAGGTCCCGATTTTGACCGAGATGCCGTTTTTTCTTCAAAGTGTCATCTCGGTAATTTACTAAGCAAAAATCATGGCAGTGTTGAGGGCATTCGTAATATTTTGGAAGTCCTAGGAAAAAATCACGAATCAATACACCATCGGTCAAATATACCTGCAATTTGGTAGAAATCGGGAATTTACTAAAAAGTGCAAATCACAAACACTGCCGACAATAGCCAAACACTGCCGTGCTGAAATACAATTCGTAAAAAAGTGCTAAAAAAAAACAGACCTGCTTTTTTATCCCGTGTTTGGATAGGCATGCAGGGATCCATGAGATCCGTGCATGTTTATCAGTGGGAAGAGGATGGGAAAGTGTTCATTTTTAGAAAAAAAATTGCGTGGGGTCCCCCCTCCTAAGCAAAACCAGCCTCGGGCTCTTTGAGCCGGTCCTGGTTGAAACAATATGGGAAAAAAATTGACAGGGGTTCCCCCATATTTAAACAACCAGCACCGGGCTCTGCGCCTGGTCCTGGTTCCAAAAATACGGGGGACAAAAAGCGTAGGGGTCCCCCGTATTTTTGAAACCAGCACCGGGCTCCACTAGCTGGACAGATAATGCCACAGCCGGGGGTCACTTTTATACAGCGCCCTGCGGCCGTGGCATTAAATACCCAACTAGTCACCCCTGGCCGGGGTACCCTGGAGGAGTGGGAACCCCTTCAATCAAGGGGTCCCCCCCCTCCAGCCACCCAAGGGCCAGGGGTGAAGCCCGAGGCTGTCCCCCCCATCCATGGGCTGCGGATGGGAGGCTGATAGCCTTTGTTGAAAGTGTTGAATATTGTTTTTAGTAGCAGTACTACAAGTCCCAGCAAGCCTCCCCCGCAAGCTGGTACTTGGAGAACCACAAGTACCAGCATGCGGCGGAAAACCGGGCCCGCTGGTACCTGTAGTACTACTACTAAAAAAATACCCCAATAAAAACATAAGACACACACCTTGAAAGTATAACTTTAATACATACATCCACACCACCATATACACATACTTACCTTATGTTCACACGAGGGTCGGTCCTCTTCTCCAGTAGAATCCATGGTGTACCTGTTGAAAAAATTCTACTCACCAAATCCAGTGTAGAAGCCTCTTCTTCTTGTAATCCATTTGTAATCCCGGTACTTGTCAAAATAAAAAAACAGGCACCCGACCTCGCACTGAAAGGGGCCCCATGTTTTCACATGGGACCCCTTTCCCCGAATGCCAGAAACCCCCTCTGACTTATGTCTAAGTGGGTTTCTTCAGCCAATCAGGGAGCGCCACGTTGTAGCACTCTCCTGATTGGCTGTGTGCTCCTGTACTGTCTGACAGGCAGCACACGGCAGTGTTACAATGTAGCGCCTATGCGCTCCATTATAACCAATGGTGGAAACTTTGTGGTCAGCGGTGAGGTCACTTTCGGTCACCCGCTGACCACAAAGTTCCCAGCATTGGTTACAATGGAGCGCATAGGCGCTACATTGTAACACTGCCGTGTGCCGCCTGTCAGTCAGTACAGGAGCACACAGCCAATCAGGAGGATGCCACAACGTGGCGCTCCCTGATTGGCTGAAGAAACCCACTTAGACATAAGTCAGAGGGGGTTTCTGGCATTCGGGGAAAGGGGTCCCATGTGAAAACATGGGGCCCCTTTCAGTGCGAGGTCGGGTGTCTGTTTTTTTATTTTGACAAGTACGTGGATTACAAATGGATTACAAGAAGAAGAGGCTTCTACACTGGATTTTGTGAGTATAATTTTTTCAACAGGTACCCCATGGATTCTACATGGAGAAGAGGACCGACCCTCGTGTGAACATAAGGTAAGTATGTGTATATGGTGGTGTGGATGTATGTATTAAAGTTATACTTTCAAGGTGTGTGTCTTATGTTTTTATTGGGGTATTTTTTTAGTAGTAGTACTACAGGTACCAGCAGGCCCGGTTTTCCGCCGCATGCTGGTACTTGTGGTTCTCCAAGTACCAGCTTGCGGGGGAGGCTTGCTGGGACTTGTAGTACTGCTACTAAAAACAATATTCAATACTTTCAACAAAGGCTATCAGCCTCCCATCCGCAACCCATGGATGGGGGGGGGCAGCCTCGGGCTTCACCCCTGGCCCTTGGGTGGCTGGCGGGGGGGGACCCCTTGATTGAAGGGGTTCCCACTCCTCCAGGGTACCCCGGCCAGGGGTGACTAGTTGGGTATTTAATGCCACGGCCGCAGGGCGCTGTATAAAAGTGACCCCCGGCTGTGGCATTATCTGTCCAGCTAGTGGAGCCCGGTGCTGGTTTCAAAAATACGGGGGACCCCTACGCTTTTTGTCCCCCGTATTTTTGGAACCAGGACCAGGCGCAGAGCCCGGTGCTGGTTGTTTAAATATGGGGGAACCCCTGTCAATTTTTTTCCCATATTTTTGCAACCAGGACCGGCTCAAAGAGCCCGAGGCTGGTTTTGATTAGGAGGGGGGACCCCACGCAATTTTTTTTTAAAGTTTAAACATTTTGATTTTTTTTTACAAGGTGCACAATGAAGCCCAGCACGGATCTCTCAGATCCGGCCGAGATTCATTGTATTAAAGTCGGCAGTGTTTTACAAGTCACTCACGTAAAACACTGCCTAAAAAAACGAATGACATCGACATCGGAAAAAACGAAAATGCAGAATACGGCAGCTTAGTAAATTAGTCGTAATAAATTCAAAAAGTTGCATATTTACACTTTCGATGTCATTCGTGATTGAACTTTGACCTCAAACGGAAAATTACGAATGTTAGTAAATTTACCCCAGTGTCTGTGTATACTATATGTATGTGTGTGTATACACACACACACACACACACACACTGACTCCATACACTGTAACGCACATTTACCGCTTGGTACGCTGTGTGTAACTCTCCCATGAATTAGCAATGTTGTTACATAACTGCAGATATACATGAGATCTGGGCCATACTATAATGTAATATTCATATCCCGGCTAAGTGGTGACAACATAATGTCACGCGTTCATGTGACAAGCGCGCTTCCTTTGCATAACAAAAAGTTTCTGAAAAGCCTGTTCTCTTCTGAGTCCTGGCGTTTCCTCACGGGGAGTTCTCACAGTGGAAGCGTCGTACAGAGATGTACATAACTATGCGCAATACACTCACCTTTTATTATTAGAAACTGAACAACGTTGTGCTGGGGCATACTTACCTACCCTCCCGGGACACTCCCGAAAATCACATGGCACGCCAAGACACCCGGAACTAGACACCCTGCAGCCATCATACATAAGCCAACGGTGTAAACCCAGATGTCTAAGAGGGAGGGACATAGAAAGAGCCTATCAGATCATTGTAATGTTCACAGCAGCACAAAGTGTTTCAGACCATCGTTCAGGCCTCCTTGGTGGTGGCAGAGACCTGTCCTTTTGTGTGATTGGTAGATAGGACAGGGTTGCATATCACAGAGGCAGTGACATGATGTGAGGAGGGGAATGGAGGCAGCAGGAAGCCACAGACTGAGAGTTATATAGTGGGAGGAGCAGGGTCCCCAGCAGCACAGAGTATATCAGGAGATGAGTGATGTGTCAGTGAGGACAGGGCTGCATATGACAGGGGCAGTGACATAATGTGAGGAGCGGAATGGAGGCAGCAGGAAGCCACAGACTGAGAGTTATATAGTGGGAGGAGCAGGGTCCCCCAGCAGCACAGAGTATATCAGGAGATGAGTGATGTGTCAGTGAGGACAGGGCTGCATGTGACAGGGGCAGTGACATGATGTGAGGAGGGGAGTGGAGACAGCAGGAAGCCACAGACTGAGAGTTATATAGTGGGAGGAGCAGGGTCCCCAGCAGCACAGAGTATATCAGGAGATGAGTGATGTGTCAGTGAGGACAGGGCTGCATGTGACAGGGGCAGTGACATGATGTGAGGAGGGGAATGGAGGCAGCAGGAAGCCACAGACTGAGAGTTATATAGTGGGAGGAGCAGAGTCCCCAGCAGCACAGAGTATATCAGGAGATGAGTGATGTGTCAGTGAGGACAGGGCTGCATGTGACAGCGGCAGTGACATGATGTGAGTTGGGGAATGGAGGCAGCAGGAAGCCACAGACTCAGAGTTATATAGTGGGAGGAGCAGGGTCCCCAGCAGCACAGAGTATATCAGGAGATGAGTGATGTGTCAGTGAGGATAGGACTGCATGTGACAGGGGCAGTGACATGATGTGAGGAGGGGAATGGAGGCAGCAGGAAGCCACAGACTGAGAGTTATACAGTGGGAGGAGCAGTGTACCCAGCAGCACAGAGTATATCAGGAGATGAGTGATGTGTCAGTGAGGACAGGGCTGCATGTGACAGGGGCAGTGACATGATGTGAAGGTGGAATGGAGGCAGCAGGAAGCCACAGACTGAGAGTTATATAGTGGGAGGAGCAGGGTCCCCAGCAGCACAGAGTATATCAGGAGATGAGTGGTGTGTCAGTGAGGACAGGGCTGCATGTGACAGGGGCAGTGACATGATGTGAGGAGGGGAGTGGAGACAGCAGGAAGCCACAGACTGAGAGTTATATAGTGGGAGGAGCAGGGTCCCCTAGCAGCACAGAGTATATCAGGGGATGAGTGATGTGTCAGTGAGGAAGGGCTGCATGTGACAGGGGCAGTGACATGATGTGAGGAGGGGAATGGAGGCAGCAGGAAGCCACAGACTCAGAGTTATATAGTGGGAGGAGCAGGGTCCCCAGCAGCACAGAGTATATCAGGAGATGAGTGATGTGTCAGTGAGGACAGGGCTGCATGTGACAGGGGCAGTGACATGATGTGAGGAGGGGAATGGAGGCAGCAGGAAGCCACAGACTGAGAGTTATATAGTGGGAGGAGCAGAGTCCCCAGCAGCACAGAGTATATCAGGAGATGAGTGATGTGTCAGTGAGGACAGGGCTGCATGTGACAGGGGCAGTGACATGATGTGATGAGGGGAATGGAGGCAGCAGGAAGCCACAGACTGAGAGTTATATAGTGGGAGGAGCAGGGTCCCAAGCAGCACAGAGTATATCAGGAGATGAGTGATGTGTCAGTGAGGACAGGGCTGCATGTGACAGGGGCAGTGACATGATGTGAGGAGGGGAATGGAGGCAGCAGGAAGCCACAGACTGAGAGTTATACAGTGGGAGGAGCATGGTCCCCAGCAGCACAGAGTATATCAGGAGATGAGTGATGTGTCAGTGAGGACAGGGCTGCATGTGACAGGGGCAGTAACATGATGTGAGGAGGGGAATGGAGGCAGCAGGAAGCCACAGACTGAGAGTTATATAGTGGGAGGAGCAGAGTCCCCAGCAGCACAGAGTATATCAGGAGATGAGTGATGTGTCTGTGAGGACAGGGCTGCATGTGACAGGGGCAGTGACATGATGTGAGGGGGGAATGGAGGCAGCAGGAAGCCACAGACTGAGAGTTATATAGTGGGAGGAGCAGGGTCCCCAGCAGCACAGAGTATATCAGGAGATGAGTGGTGTGTCAGTGAGGACAGGGCTGCATGTGACAGGGGCAGTGACATGATGTGAGGAGGGGAATGGAGGCAGCAGGAAGCCACAGACTGAGAGTTATATAGTGGGAGGAGCAGGGTCCCCAGCAGCACAGAGTCTATCAGGAGATGAGTGATGTGTCAGTGAGGACAGTGCTGCATGTGACAGGGGCAGTGACATGATGTGAGGAGGGGAATGGAGGCAGCAGGAAGCCACAGACTGAGAGTTATATAGTGGGAGGACTGGAGCAGGGTCCCCAGCAGCACAGAGTATATCAGGAGATGAGTGATGTGTCAGCGAGGACAGGGCTGCATGTGACAGGGGCAGTGACATGATAGGAGGAGGGGAATGGAGGCAGCAGGAAGTCACAGACTGAGAGTTATATAGTGGGAGGAGCAGGGTCCCCAGCAGCACAGAGTATATCAGGAGATGAGTGATGTGTCAGTGAGGACAGGGCTGCATGTGACAGGGGCAGTGACATGATGTGAGGAGGGGAATGGAGGGTGCAGGAAGCCACACACTGATTGTTATATAGTGGGAGGAGCAGGGTCCCCAGCAGCACAGAGTATATCAGGAGATAAGTGATGTGACAGGGCTGCATGTGACAGGGGTAGTGACATGATGTGAGGAGGGGAATGGAAACAGGGTAAATGTGATTTAGTGCACCTCTATTTTAAAAAAGGTTCATTTTCTCCAAAAGAAAAATCAGTTGAACAATTGTTTGATACACAGGAAAGCTTTATTGATATCTTGTCTTCTCACATTAAAGCCCAAATTTGTAAATCCTTTTAGTCTACAGTACGGTTTGAAACTCGTTTGCTCCTCCAGGACAGCCAGATACCTCCCACCTGATCTTACATGCCTGCCTGATCTGATCTTTGTGTTTGCTTTGTTGTTTTTCTTACATGTCTGCCTTAAACAATTGCGCTAACACACCGATAATACTTAATTCCCGACTTGATGTCGGCATTCATTTCCAGTATGTATGGTGCTTGGTCTTGATATAGATATATGATGTACGTACGCTGCTTGTAGTAGTATTCTTATTCCAATGTGCATTGCTTTTGTCTTCATCTCTGTTGAACTATTGCTTCAAATAATGATGTTCAATAAAAGAAAAAAAAGGTTCATACAGCGTTGGCGTTACCCAAATGTGTTCTTTCAGGGTAGCGCAGATATTTGAGTCTTATATCATTGGAACAAATGCCTTTTTACGTGACATTGTATTATATCTGATGTCACAAAATGAAATATGTGGGATTTATGATAATCTTGGCTGCATCTCTCAATAATGTGGATTAAAAAAAATCGCTAGTTTTTGGAGGTGGACGCAAGAGGTATTGGTGATTCGTCTTCGGTAGCAGCGGATTTGACAAGTTATATTAGCCCCTTAACTGGCTAACATTGTTTCCAAAAAAAGCTCAAATATTGTCGTTCTTTTTGGATGATTGATTTAGGTAAAGAACATCTATTTAAATCATGTGCAGCACAAATTCATTTAAAAAATATACATCATTTTTTTGTACTTTTTTTTAAATAGAACATCGATATACATCAATTGTCATAGTATCGGGCCACTGATGATCGAAACATCGACGCCATGACAAACTTACATTTTTAGGCAGCTGCTGGTCTCTGCAGTCTCTGGTATACACAAGTAAAAGGTAAGGGCGGCTTCTATTACAATTCCTCGGCGGCTGCAGAGATTGGTGTTGGGGGGGCTGCCGGATCAGAAGCACGGCAGGCACTAGGGGGAGGGAACCAGGAAAAAGAGGGGCCAGGAGGTCTCCCTGAAAGCAGAAGCTGCTGTAGCAGCCGCGTAGTGGGCGTTTCTGACTGTTCGCATCAGATCCGAAAATGTCAAGGAAAGTCCAGCCTGGTGTGGTCACATCTGACCTCTTGGAGGGGCCTGCTGGGCCGGGGAGAGAGGCACCTGCGGCAGCAGTCGGTCTTCTCTATCTGTGTGATGAGCGGGGGGAAGGGGGACCCCCCTCAGATCTGCCCCTATTACCAGACTGCCCTGAGCCATCGCCCCACCCCTGGTCGCGGGCATGTGAATACTATATTTTCCCCTGCACCATTCTGTCACCTCATATGGAACTTAAACGTTTCCTGTCTGCTGGGCGGGGTGCTCTGAGCCGCCTGTTTCCTCCTGCATTCAATCCAGCGTTGCCCGAACTATGTTCTGTCATTCTGCTGGTAGGGGTGATGACATCACGCCTCCTCACAGCATCCCCATGCCTGACACGTCTCCCAGCATTCTTTGCACACCAGTGCTGCGGAACATATGTAGTAAGCCTTAGAGAGTGTTAAAGTGGCGAGAAATAAACTACCAACCAATCAGCTTCTGACGGTCAAACACAGCCTGTGACATGTCAGTAAGGAGCTGATTGGCTGGTACTTTACCTCTCTCCATCAGAATGGAGGGCAGAGCGGATCCCTCCTCCAGTATAAAAGTAAGGGCGCAGAGAAGAGAGTGGACTGCATGCGTTTCGGCAATTGCTAGTGGTCCTTCTGTGTAGCTTCTGTGTCCTTCTGTGTAGCTTCTGTGTCCTTCTGTGTAGCTTCTGTGTCCTTCTGTGTGGGGCTGCTTATCTGTGCCCCAGCAGAAAGTGTAGCAGCATCCGGGGGAAAGGGGGGTATAAATATCTGAGAATGGGGTACGGTTACAAGAGGCTCAATGGATGCAGCGGAGCAATGTTGGCTCAGATATCCTATATCTACCAAGAGGTCAATCTCTGTGACACAGTGCGAAGTAGCAGAATTATAATATCAGAATTAACACAATAATATATGCCGAGAGGGTAGTTAAAATATTCTGTTTCGTGTTAATATGCTAAAGGAATTTATCATCTTGTCGCTACTTGTCCCCCCCTCTGTGACCCGCAGCCTCGTGTCTGATTATACCATACATTAAGCTTGCATTTAATGTTAGGTCCTAGAGAATTAGACCCTCAAAAATGTTTTTAATTAAAGATATGAAAGGGAAGTGCTCAGATTTAATGTTACACTTCAGCTGTTTTCAGTATCTGTTTATAGGATGTATTTTCTCAGACGCCGAGAGACACATGGAAATCAGACGCTTGATTGCCGAATACTACAGAACATTTGTAGAACGTTCCTGGATGTGATCTCCACAATGCAGATATAGAAACATTGACTTCTTTGAGTTTTCTAGATAAAAACATAAAAATAAATGAAAGAAATGCAGATATGAAGTGAAACTCCTGTTTAGGCCTGTTTTGCCATTACGATGATGTCATGTGGTGTGGGAGGGGCCTGTTGCTTAATTTCAGCATAAAAGTAGCTCAGAGTCCTTGCAGTAAGACGAGTGTCGTTTATAAACAGCGTAAAGACCTAAAATTACACGAAAAATTTATTTTTGAAAAACTCATATTTTAAAAACAGAATAATAATTTTTAATATGTTTCATTAATTCTGAAGATTAAAAAGTCAAAACGCGTCAGTCATAACACATCAACAAATGACAACATTTCAGAATGATCATACGAATTGAAGGAATGCGGTCAGCATTCCGGCAATGGGGATGCCGGCGGTCATGTGACTCGGAATCCCGAGGGTATCGCCCACACTCTTAGGGTTAGAACCTTGGGAGAGGGGTTAGAGTTAGGCACTAGATGGTGGGGTTAGCCATAGCTGCCACTCCCAGAATCTTAGCCCTTACCGCCACCCCCTGGGACTTAGCCCTAGTCACCACCACCAATATCTTAGCCCTAGCCGCTACCCCAGGCGGGTTAGGGTTAGGGTAAGGGGCAGAGGAGGGGTAAAATAATTATCCTGTCCCCTGTCGGCATTCTAATTGTCGGTGTAGGTCATGTGACCGCAGTCATCCTGACCATTGGGGTACCGTATCACACCCGAATTGAATGTTTACACGAAAATACTAAATCGAAGACAAATGTTAAATATAAATGGTGTAAAAATGAGGAAAAACTAATAGTGTAAAAGAAATACTGATTGGGCGGCCGGGAAGGGTTAGGGTCTTTTTTCAACAGCATTTTTGAAGCATTTTGTGTCATTTGTTTCTCAAGAATTAGTTATTTTATTTCTCCTTAATTTCATAACCTGCACATTGATTAGCAGGTACAGTAAGTGACAACCTGACAGGGACCTGACGGCCAACCCACGAACAAACAGGGGTCAAATTGAGTCATTTATTACACTGTCAGAATAATATTTATAAGAGACAGAATACCTTTTTTTATTTTTATTTTTATAACACCTACTGTATGCTTTATGGGTCGTTGTGAGTGATTGTGAGTAATATGTTTGTAAAACTGGATGTCTGCAACAAAGACATTTGGAGTTGCTTTTATTTAAAGTATCTTATATATTTATGCATTTTTAAAAATTTAATATACATACTCTCAATTACATTTTTGCTTTATCTTATGCTCTATTTGTGTCACGGAAAATATAATTTGAGCGTATATTGGGGGTCATTCCGAGTTGATCGCTAGCTGCATTTGTTCGCAGCGCAGCGATCAGGCTAAAAAATGGCAGTTCTGCACATGCGTATGCTGCGCAATGCGCACGCACGCGTACGGGCACAACGACCGTTGCAGTTTTGCACAGGGTCTAGCGATGCATTTCAGTCGCACTGGTTGCCGCAGAGAGTGATTGACATGAAGTGGGCGTTTCTGGGTGTCAACTGACCATTTTCAGGGAGTGTGCAGAAAAACGCAGGCGTGCCAGGGAAAACGCAGGCGTGGCTGGGCGATCGCTTGGTGGGTTTGTGACGTCAAATCCGGAACTGAATAGTCTGAAGTGATCGCAAGCGCTGAGTAGGTTGTGAGCTACTCAGAAACGACACGAAAAAATGTTGTAGCCGCTCTGCAATACAACCGTTCGCACTTCTGCTAAGCTAAAATACACTCCCAGTGGGCGGCAGCATAGTGTTTGCACAGCTGCTAAAAACTGCTAGCGAGCGATCAACTCGGAATGACCCCCATTGTACTGGAGGGTTCACATGTATTTTCTGTACAGTGCTAACAGGGGATGCAAGTCTGTTGGTTCACGCCCCTATCGAAAACATCCGTCTTTGTTCTTCCAATATGAATGTAACGGAGTTATTTTAGCGATACACCTTTGCACCAGACATCCACGTAGACTTCATTTAAACCTGCACATATTATATTGTAAGATAACTTAAGCATAACTAAATACACAGCTACCTAACATAAGGGTATGGAATTGGATGCATTTTTTTTACTTTAACTCTAAATCAGGGCTAGAGAGAGCAGGTATTTTATTAAAGGCCACAACGCCAGTTGTTGCAGCCAATAATTTTTCAAAATCACACAAATCAGGGAACATCCTGAGTTGACCTTACTTGTGAAAATGCCTTTTATTATTGTGCGAATCTCAAAACCTTACTAGTTTTACACAGAATGGTGGTTGCTCAAATCATTTTATTGGTCCATCGCAGGTGCATGTAAGGGAGGGGTAAATCTAGACTAGAAATCACCGGAGCAGAGATGCCTAGCCGTGGCTGGTGGCTTACCACATGTTTGCAAGTGTATGTAACTGAGATCTCTGCTTTACTATTATCATGTAGGATGTACAGTATGTCTCTGTTTGCTGGTCCTTTATGGTGTGCTGGGGTAATGTCTGTTTTTAAATCTAGTTTTATTAATTCCAGGACCCAGGCCCTCTCCATCATATAATAGCAACTCTATGGTCAGTGGTGTAACTAGAAATTTTTCTCCCCCAAGCCAAAAAATTCTTCGGCGCCCCCCCCCCCCCCCCCTCCTTCATGCTACATAATTGGGAGCAAGAAAGGGATAAATATGCGCGCGCCGAAGGCGCGCGCTGCAAAATAAGGGGTGTGGTTTCGTTGGAATGGGCGTGGTTTCGCATAAAGGGGCGTGGCATTGCAGGAAAAGACTACCTTATACCCCAGTTCTGCAACCTGCACGCCCATACGTTAGCCACCACAGGAAAGAAAAATAATCCTGATTCATGCCCCTTACATTATTTTTCATTTTTCCTCATTATAGTAATGCCCAGTATACATTATGCCACATACTGCAATGCCCTTAGACATTATTCCACATACAATAATGCACGACACAATATGCACACACTGTAATGCCCCCGACACATTAAGCCACACACCGTAATGCCCGTGACACATTATGCCACACACCGTAATGCCTGTGACACATTATGACAGGAATCGCAATGCCTGTTACACATTATGCTACACACTGCAATGCCCCTGATACATTGTAGCACATACAATGTCTGTGACACATTATGACACACACCGCAATGTCCGTGATACATTATACCACAATGCCCGTGATATAGTATACCATACACCGTAATGCCTGTGACACATACCGCAATGCCCTGCCCGTTACACCCTATGCCACACACCGCAATGCCCGTTATGTATTATGCCACACTGCAATGACCCTGAGACATTATACCACATACCACAATGCCCGTGATATAGTATACCACACACCGTAATGCCTGACACATTATGACACACACCGCAATGTCCATGATACATTATGCCACACACTGCAATGACCCTGAGACATTATAAAACATATCACAATGCCCGCGATATAGTATACCATACACCATAATGCCTGTGACACATTATGACACACACTGCAATATCCGTGATACATTATGCCACACACCGTAATGCCCATTACACATTAAGTCCTACAGTAAGGCTTCTAATTACTTTTCAATTACCTGCTCGTTGTCAGGGGTTTCATGCTCGTTGCCAGGGGTTTCATGCTCTTGGTTCCATGCACGGTGCCAGGGGTTTTCATGCTCAGGGTGTCATGCTCGTTGCCAGGGGTTTCATGCACTGGGTGTCATGCTCGTTGCCAGGTGTTTCATGCACTGTGTGTCATGCTCGTTGCCAGGTGTTTCATGCACTGTGTGTCATGCTCGTTGCTAGGGCTGTGCTCCCAGTGCCACATATGTCCCCAGTGCCAGATATTCCCCCACGGTGCCAGGTACTCACATGCCCCAGTGCCAAATATAGCCCCCCCCCCATGTGCCAGGTACACATATACCCCCCCAGTGCCACATATGCCCCCAGTGCCAGATATTCCCCCCCAGTGCCACATATGCCCCCAGTGCCATATATTTCCCCCCAGTGCCAAATATGCCCCCAGTGCCATATATTCCCCCCCAGTGCCAAATATGCCCCCAGTGCCATATATGCCCCCAGTGCCAGATATCCCCCCCCCCAGTGCCATATATGCCCCCAGTGCCAGATATTCCCCCCCTCCAGTGCCATATATGCCCCTAGTGCCAGATATTCCCCCCCAGTGCCATATATGCCCCCAGTGCCAGATAATGCCCCAGGGCCAGATATCCCCCCCCTGCCAGTTATTCCCCCCCAGTGTCATATATACCCCCAGTGCCAGATAATGCCCCAGTGCCAGGAATCCCCCCCCTGCCAGTTATTCCCCCCCAGTGTCATATATGCCCCCAGTGCCAGATAATGCCCCAGTGCCAGATATCCCCCCCCTGCCAGTTATTCCCCCCCAGTGCCAGATAATGCCCCAGTGCCAGATATCCCCCCCTGCCAGTTATTCCCCCCAGTGCCAGACATCCACCCCCACCCCCCCGCCAGATAATGCCCCAGTGCCAGATATCCCCCCCCCCAGTGCCATATATGCCCCCAGTGCCAGACAATGCCCGAGTGCCAGATATCCCTCCCCTGCCAGTTATTCCCCCCAGTGCCAGATATTCCCCCCAGTGCCAGATATCATCCCCCCCGCCGCCGCCGCCGCTTTTTGGAGGGACACGGAGGGCACAGCCTCTCCTGTGTCCCTCCTGCTGCATCATCTCCGGCGGCCGCGGGTCTAATAGGGGGAAGTGCCGGTTCGTGAGCCAATTAGAGCTCACGGACGGCACTTCTCCCTATCAGACCCGCGGCCGCCGGAGATGATGCAGCAGGAGGGACACAGGAGAGGCTGTGCCCTCCGTGTCCCTCCAACAAGCGGCGGAGGGAAGGAGAAAGCAGACTGACATGTGGACGCTCGTCCGCATGTCAGTCTGCTGGAAATCAGTGGCGCCCCCGCAGCCCCTCGCCCCCAAGCCACCGCGAGGACTGCGGGGGCAGTAGTTACGTCACTGTCTATGGTTATTAATAGGATTCCATTTCCCTAAACAACTCTTTCTTCCATCCATCCTCTCAGACTGACAGCAGCACTATAGCCATTACAGAGTATGACTATCAGGTCATGTGTCTCAGGGCTGCACACGCCGCCTCCTGCACATACTATACATGTATAATAACCAGATCATTAGGTGCGATTACAGGCATGTAGTTGTTCAGTACAAAACACTGACGTAATATTCCTCCAGCACTTTGCTTAGCGGCAACGATTACATAAAGTCAACAGTGGTTTACATCCTCTCACGTTGAGATTGGTTTTGTGCCTCTTGACCTTTGTATTGTTGATCTGCTCCCTTGTGTCCCTCACACAATTATCTCCCTCTCTCATTCCAGGTAAACATATATCTCTCTGGGCTCTTCTCCCATTTCTCAAGTAACATTGCCCAGACATCTGCACTGAAAGGCAGGACCACCATTAGAAAGGTCGGGCCTCAGGAATGAAGTGGGCACACTATGTTAAGAATTTCGGGCAACCTCTGAAGGGGCGTAACCAAACCATGTTAGGGTGTGACTGCAATTCTATGGCAGACTGTGAACCCTAGGCCGGCCCCCGTACCTTGTGTCCGCCTCCCTACCATCTTGCCACCCCCAGTGTTGGACTGGGGCATGTAGGGCCCACCGGGGGAATGCAGTGGTAAGGGCCCATGTTTAGGGGTGTGGTCAGTCTGCAGAGGGGGTGTAGCCTGTCACCTCATTGGTTTGACTAACCATTAGAGAGTGCAACGTCTGGGCCCCTTCATAAATATATACAGTAATACAGCTGCTGCATGCATGATAATGTACCAGATTAATAACAGAGTAATAACAGCAAAGCACTGTAGAAAATACACCATAGTCCAGTATAAGGGAACATCTGTATAATGTGTAATTCAAGTGCACTGTCTGGAACCTGATCCTTAGAGCAGGAGGTGGGCCCCCAGGCAGTAGGGCTCACCGGTGGTTTCCCCTGTACCCCTGTGGGCCAGTCCAAGCCTGGCCACCCCTATGATAACTCGTGGTAACCAACCCCCTGCATATAAAAGCAGGTATTCAGTGACCCCAATCCCACCAATGACTGCTCAACCCACGTGGCGTGGCAGCGGCACTATCGATTAAAACAAAATCCTCAAAGGGCCATTACTACACCATAATATCACATCCCTGCACACTTTGTAGCTGTGTTAAGAAATTGGCAACCAAAGCTGGCACAAGTCAGATGGCAATTCCAGATTTCTGTGCCCTCTTGCCCCCTCTGCACTGGTCTGTGTTGTCTCATTTATTGCCAAACCTGACTTTATTTTGTTGCAAGCATTTAAGAATACATGTACAGTATTTTATTTTATTTTGAAGATTTTGGTGAATAGCCAATGACGTACGGCAGCCTCAATCTGTAACTGCAATCTCTCTGATGGGAAGACATTGTTCTGTTTATAGCTTATTAGACACTCCGGCACCCCCCTGTAGATGTGCTTCTTACATACGGCCGGTATTCCGCCTCTGTACTGTAAGCCTTTAGCAAATGCTCAGAGAGCTGGTTCCTCTCTGTAATCACCCAGACATACATTGACAATGCTAAATTCCTTTGTCGTATAAACAACCCTTTATGAAGCTAAGAACACTGTACGCTGTTTACTTAAGAAGTACCGTAATGGTACGCTATCTGCGTAGCGATCGCTCAGCCGTAGGCGAGACGCTCAAGCGTCACGTTCGCTCACGGCCCAGCGATCACAGGACACGTTATTGGTTATGTCTAGAGTAATGATTCGCTATGGCGTAGCGGACGCTCGAGACCACGAGGAGATCACCAGCGGCGCAGACGCTCACAACGCTATACCTTTATGATAAAACCTTATACCAATGAAATACACTGAATACCTTAATGTGAGTACAGGGTGTAAGTGCAACCTTGTGTAACCTGACTAACTACAAAGCTGCTTGAGCGTCACCGACGCTCAAGTGAACACTTAACACTATAGGAAATACACAGATACTGGTTTAGGTTCCAAGGCCTATTAACTGTATTATATCTAATATACTTGTAAAAGGGGATAACAGTACATATGATACACTACAATATAACAGAGACTTCCTAACCACAGATCTAAACAATAAATACAAAAAGACAATACTACACTGACCTAAATGCAATACAATACAATACTATCTTATACAATACAATACTAGCCTAGTCTAGGGGAGATATGAGAGAACAGAACAGAGAGAGAGAGAGAGAGATGAGATGAGATGAGATGAGAGAAATTGGCTCACAGAAAGACAATGATAACGGAGAGAAACTTACGCACAAGGGGAAACGATCGCATGCGCCTGGACATCCAGCTCCCGGCTATCAGCAGATAACCGTTGATGAGAGAGTGAGAGCTGGATGTGGTCGGCCTGCCTATTTATGCCCCACACACAATGCAATCTCCTGGTCCTACAATCCCATTGTCCATTGGCCGAAGGAATTCGGCCCTGTATCATAACAAAAGGTCATAGGGTGATTCATACAGGTGGGCTGTGACGATTTCCAACAGCTCAGGTGGGTGGGAAACTGGGTTTCCCGCCGCATACCTGAGTATGTGTAAATAATAGAAATGGACATAAACTTCTTATGTCCATAACTATTCGCACGAGCGATTAATACGCTCCAAACCAACACCGGAATATTGCTAATTAAATACTCTTCCGATGGGTACCAAACACTGCTGTATGATTCCTGTTAGACCCTTTGTACGATATAAAGAGGGATTCCTCAGCTCTGGGACATTGTATTTTAACCAAACTTTCAGAATCTATCAAAGGGACCATGCTCTATAAACTACATTAATTGTGAACATTTGTAACGAATGAGTCGCACGCTACGACTTCATAAACTCTACCGTAAATACGCACACCGCGCCTGCGAGTGCACGTTATTGCGGGTATGCGCATCCACGGGAGAGCGCATGCACGCGCAGCGCGGACCAGTGTGCGGTGCAAATATGGCAACGTGCATTGAGACATTTTTCTGACTTTGACAGTCCACCCTTTGGCAGTCAATAATAACTGCCACAAAACATTTAAGGAGAAAAATGTAAGTCAGGGGTTAATTGATTTCCATGGTTGGGTAGGGGAGGAGAGAGGAGAAGGTGTGAAGAGGGTATGACCTAGTGAGATAGCAGAAGCATGTGTGTATGAATCCATGTTTGGGGGGTCATGTATCATCGTGCCGTACGTGTGGTAAATCAAGCTTCGAGGTATTGCGAAGTATACATTTGAATTCCTTCTTATCCTGTGGTACAGGTCTGTGGATGGGCTGTCAAACTTTACCGAGCTCTTTTCGGCTATGGTTGTAACAAAATGGGGATGCACATTTTAGTTGATGATACATGAATGGGGGAGGTATGTGGTTGCTGATATCTGTGCCTGTGTTCCCTATCGTCTATGTGTGTCGTTACCTGAGGGTTGTAGAGATGAAGATAAAGAACACTTACGAAAAATGCAATGATATTCTATGTCAGGGAAATGTACATCTGTCGTCGAAGTTGTTTTCGGTATCTGTTGAGAGTCGTCTTCTTTGCGCTGTTTTGCTCCTTAGGCATGAGCAACAAGCTTTGTCAGTGCCATCAGATTTACAAAAATGTTGGGCTAGCGTGAGTTTAAAAATACTAGGGAAACTGGGGATCCATGGCAAAGTTCATCAAGTGTCCATATTTAAAGTTGTCAAATCTTCTTCTTTGGTGCTTGTCTGTTGTCTGTATACATCTCGTCTCGTCAGCTTCCTCGTCCAAGGGGGTCTTTGTATCTGGGAGAAAAGCAGAAAAACAGGTGAAAGAAACGGACCGTATAATCGCATTTTCATCACATTCTGGTTTCTATCATTGGGTCATGTGTAACAGTCATCACTTCAGGCAATACTTTTCCAATATAACACAATCCTTCAGAGTTTGGGGCAAGCCACTTGTACGCCTTTCTCCCACATATGAAATATGCATCATCGGGGAGAACATATGGGACGGAGAAGGACATGACCATGTTACAAACCTTCCAGGTGAAATCTCCTGACCCTAATTCTTCCAACTGCTTAATGCACGTATCGGTTTGTACGATATGTGCACAGTATCCTGGTGATACCTCTCCAACTCTAGTAATCCTATTCCCTAAGGTATATCGATACCGGAAAGATTTTCCTCTACTGGCTATATGGCGTACGAGCTCTGTATCTGTAGGCATTCTATCTGCTCTGTGTGAAAAGGTCATGGTAAGGTTGCTCCATGACACTTCCCAATTTCCCGGTTTTCTGGGATTGGAGATGTTAAAACATAAGAGGGACCTATCCACATGGTATTGGTGGAGCTTCAAACTAGGAGGGCTGGAGATATTAAACCTCCGGTCCACCGGTCTCCCACCACTTAGCTCAAGTACCTCCCCTAACGTTAAAGGAAATGGTACTAGCCCTGATTTGCTGTGTCCCTGAGGTACTTGAGAGCATACCCAACAATCGGTCTTATTTAACACATTACCCACTAAGGAGTGATAGTCACTCAATGGATGCCGGTCCATATGGATATTAAAACTGGATTGGCATTTCTTTGTTACAGAGCCTACAGATACAACTTTCTTTTTGAACTAACATTCCTTCACAGTTGTTTACAAATAACATGGTTGTTAGATCGTGCCCGGTACTCGCCTTTGCTTGGTGATTGGGTTGCTATTGGAAATTTACACCTCCGTCTCAGTCATCAGGACCTTTCTGGATCCTTTCTCGACCTCACTGGTACTCTCACCGAAACAGACTGCTCTGGTCAACATCATGGTTAACGGGAAAAATCCATATCACAGTCTCTTGGGGCAAGTCCATCTTACAGGAGGAGAAAAGAAGAAATTTGTAAAGGGGGTATAAGAAAATCAGTTTGAGGGGGAGAGAACTCGTTACGATAATAAGTTCTCTCGTCTTGTTGTTCTTCTTGTTCTGCTGTCCTCTCAAAGGTGTTGTCTCTCAGTCTTCAAACAAACATTCTGGTGATGCAATATTCCTTCCTAACCGGCGATCTTTCTGTAAGGAGCAAAAATCTGGCATTACCATTGGTCCAACTGAGGGGTGACATACCATCTTTAAACCATGAAAACATGAGTGAGAAGAGAGAGACAACAAAAAAACAAAAGAGATAGAGAACAATTCATATGCATATATATATTACATAACTCGACATTAACCATCAATAGGAAAAGAGAAACAAAGCATTTTTTAAACATTGTCAACATTAAGAAAACATTGTCAGACTATTTGGCTGTCGTATCTACGTGTCTAATGGTTTCCTTGAGCAGTCCCTCCCCACCAGCACTTGCATTATTCCACTGTCTGTATCTGGCCAGAATACATTGTGGTGGATAGGTCATGCTGGGGTTTGGTAGACTTCTGCAAGGACCAAGCGAATATGCAATGTTTGAATTCTTACCAATAATCGTCAGAGATGGGGATAGAGAGAGAAAGAAAAAACATTTTTCACAAATACATTTACAACGTTTAACCTGGTCATTCCTGTTTCTTCAGTGAATGACCTCCCAATTTACTAACCGTTACCTCAGGCTTGCCTCCATTCCTAATAATCACCTTTCCTGCCTATGTGATCCTTGATTATAATGGTGTGTATTGTAATTTTGCTCATTTCTTGGTCTAGGGGGTCTAACTTTATGTGTGTTATTACAGTTGCTGGCATAATGCCCTTCTCTCCTACAATGGTAACAAATCCTGGGCTCCCTCCACGTGTCAATGACCTGAGGTTTTGGTTGATTTGATGCCTCCTCAAATGCTCGGATGCTCATCATCATCAATCGTTTCCCCTGTACTTCCCTGGTTCCTTGGATACCATGATTATGTCGTTGTCTTTCTCTTGATCTACAATCTCTTGCAATGTGTCCCTTTTTATGACAATGGTAACAGACTACCATATCTGGGTTTCTCGCAGGGGTGTGGGGTTTTTGTTGGGGTGGTCTTGTGGTTTGGGCCTGTATATTTGCTGCCATTAACTTATCTCTTTGTGACTCTCTGTACCTGGTGATATTCTGGTCATGATTAATGACGGCCTCTCTTAGTGCGGCCACCGAGATCTCTCTCCAGTTTGGGTTGGTGGTCTGTACCCTTGTTTTTAATTCATCCTTTAAACCATTCATTAATACCTTAACCGCTATTCCTTTATGTTGTGCATTTGTCTTGATGTCTGCGATCCCAGTGTTCCTAGCCATTATTTGCAGTGCTCGATTGAAATAATTAGAAACATTTTCCTTTTCGTTTTGCCTTATGGAGAAAATTTCACTCCACTTGACAGTGGTTGGGAAATATATTCCTAACTGTCGGTTAATCTGCCTAATACATTCCTGATTGTGTTCCTCCATACAAGGTACCTCCGTGTTTAATTTACAATCAGCAATGAATTTTTCAGGGTCAACCCTGGAGGGCAAACATGCCCTCAGCACTGTCCGCCACTCTTTGTTGGTGGGTTCTGTGGCGTTTCCTAGTTCTTTAATAAACCTTTGACATTTGGCTAGATTTTTCCCAGGATCAGGAAATTCGGACATAATTGATCTCAATTCGGTCCGGGACAAGAGACAGCGCATTGCACTGTCCTTGACGGGAATGATTCCCTGATCGTCAGTCTTCCCATTGGGGACTGAGATCACCCTGGCCAGATCGAGCTCAGTTACATCATCTTGTGTTGGTCTTATAATATGGGGTACATTTGTTTGTGCGTGATATAAAACATTGTACGTACCTGTGGACACGACCTCACCTGACCCTCTGTTAGGGGGTTCGATTATTGCCTTTACCAATTTGGTCGTGTCCACCTGGATGTCTTGTAGGATGGCTTCTGGAAGAGGTGCTGACATCGTTCTGGGCTCACTTTCTTGTTTGTATTCCTGAGGGAGGTTTGACATGGGGTGCAGCTTGCACAGGTTAATAGTTGTACATTCAACAGTATTACAATAATCATGGTTACATTTATTACACTTATCCTTATAATCTATATTACAGTTGCTAAGAGCGTTTTTATTGTTCCATTTTTGTGCTTTTCTCTCCGCAATCAACTCCTCTCCTGCTGCCATATCTCTCCTCTCAAGATAAGAGTCAGAAAAGTCAATAGACTCTTTTTGTAATTCACTTTCCTGTTGCCATAACTGTAAATATTCATAATGTTTATTTTGTCTCTTCGTTGGTTCAATGAGACTTATCCTCCTCCTTAAATTTTGTAACACTACTGGACTGAAGCTACCTATTCTTGGGAATTTGTCCCTGTCTTGTACAGTCATTCTCTCCCATTCATCACATAAAACTTCAGCGTGATTTCCATATTTCTTACACATCACATATCGTGCCGACCCGATGGATCGGTTCTCTGAATCAACCCGAACCGAGGTTGATCGCCCCCTACCTGAACAAATGGCCCCCATAATCTGCAGGCGTTGCCTATTCCTCCTTGAATATCAAGGCTTTCAGCGAACCCTTACAAACAAACCAAGATGTCCTTGGGCAGGCCGGCGGTGGTGGTTTATCAAGTACCCCACTTACTTCTCGCCCACGTTGGCCTGTGCTGCAATCACTGTAGCCAGAGCTGCTGTACCCAACTTAGGGCCCCTGTGAACCTTTATTTACTGGGGCGTGCTGGACCTACCAGTCCCCAGTAAGTATCGGTTGTTGGATAGTTCCCGAGTGACCAGCGAACTTCCCTTCCAAAAATAAAAAATTACACAAATCACGTCAGAATGTACAGATAGCGTTTGTGACCACTTTACTCTAATGGTATTAGGTCAGATTACTAACTACTGCACACAATAACGTGCGGTCCAATCGTTCAGTATACGAGCACTACTTGTCATGTACTGAAAGATCAATGGAATCTATGTTTCCGGCTGCGATTCCTTCAGCCAGAGCTTGTATGGCCTATATGGGTTCTGCACCAACACCCCAGGCGTTGTGCCACTGGACTTTTATAGCGGACCTCTTTGTTACCTTATGACCTCCTGGTCTGTTACCTTATGACCTCCTGGTCTTGTTACCTTATGGTCCGCTATACTCTAATGCTCAAATATTATTTAACCAGGGATGCCTCCCTAGCCACCGTATATGTCACTTACACGTATGTCCCTTGACGAGTACCCGGCTTTCCTTTTGGTTCCACCTTAAAGTTATATAAACTTTTGTATACAAAACACACTCACTCAACACATGTACACTTTTGTTTCTATATCTATTTCTGCGCAGAAATTTGTCTTTAGCCCAACAGTGTTACCAATTAGGAGCAGGATCTGTTAAACTAAATTTCCGATTTTCCAAAAATAGATTTGCGTTATTTACCGCTTCGCGTTATCTACCGCTGTGCGTTAATTATCGCCTTTGCGTTACTTATCGCCTTGCGCTAATTATCGCTTTGCGCTAATTCAACTTTTTTCGTGACTTGAGCTACGTGAGCGTAACCGGACGCTACGTTGCGTAATGTACGCTGCGTGCGTCTGCCTTTTGGATTGCGTACGCTAGTCTTTGTTAGCGACACGTGTACGCAATGCAAAGGATCCACCGTAACACAATATATTTTTATCAATGTAAATGATCCCTGATCATCTACCGCAATCCACACTGACTGCCTTGTATCTCAGACAAACCGTGTGTTTGTTCTATATTTTAACTATTACCTCTACTATGAAATAACAGCAAATCTCTTTTTAGCACTTTCTATCAACTATAAAATTGGCAAACAGGAATAGTGATATACGAAAAATGAAATACACAAGTGAAAAGAAATGCAGGTATGTATGCGTACGCAAGACAAAAGAAAAATAAACAGTTTTAAAAAGACACAAGCGTTTTGTTCTTACTTCCGGTTCCCGGATTCCTTCAGCACTCTTTATCTAAGCGAAGCAGACGCTTATCCCGTCAGCACTTGTGAGACAACCTCCCACCCTTTGCTGGAGGGATAATGTCTGCTGATCTACCTAGTGCAGATGTGAGAAGTATAGGACGAGCCCGCAATTGACAATGCTAAATTCCTTTGTCGTATAAACAACCCTTTATGAAGCTAAGAACACTGTACGCTGTTTACTTAAGAAGTACCGTAATGGTACGCTATCTGCGTAGCGATCGCTCAGCCGTAGGCGAGACGCTCAAGCGTCACGTTCGCTCACGGCCCAGCGATCACAGGACACGTTATTGGTTATGTCTAGAGTAATGATTCGCTATGGCGTAGCGGACGCTCGAGACCACGAGGAGATCACCAGCGGCGCAGACGCTCACAACGCTATACCTTTATGATAAAACCTTATACCAATGAAATACACTGAATACCTTAATGTGAGTACAGGGTGTAAGTGCAACCTTGTGTAACCTGACTAACTACAAAGCTGCTTGAGCGTCACCGACGCTCAAGTGAACACTTAACACTATAGGAAATACACAGATACTGGTTTAGGTTCCAAGGCCTATTAACTGTATTATATCTAATATACTTGTAAAAGGGGATAACAGTACATATGATACACTACAATATAACAGAGACTTCCTAACCACAGATCTAAACAATAAATACAAAAAGACAATACTACACTGACCTAAATGCAATACAATACAATACTATCTTATACAATACAATACTAGCCTAGTCTAGGGGAGATATGAGAGAACAGAACAGAGAGAGAGAGAGAGAGATGAGATGAGATGAGATGAGAGAAATTGGCTCACAGAAAGACAATGATAACGGAGAGAAACTTACGCACAAGGGGAAACGATCGCATGCGCCTGGACATCCAGCTCCCGGCTATCAGCAGATAACCGTTGATGAGAGAGTGAGAGCTGGATGTGGTCGGCCTGCCTATTTATGCCCCACACACAATGCAATCTCCTGGTCCTACAATCCCATTGTCCATTGGCCGAAGGAATTCGGCCCTGTATCATAACAAAAGGTCATAGGGTGATTCATACAGGTGGGCTGTGACGATTTCCAACAGCTCAGGTGGGTGGGAAACTGGGTTTCCCGCCGCATACCTGAGTATGTGTAAATAATAGAAATGGACATAAACTTCTTATGTCCATAACTATTCGCACGAGCGATTAATACGCTCCAAACCAACACCGGAATATTGCTAATTAAATACTCTTCCGATGGGTACCAAACACTGCTGTATGATTCCTGTTAGACCCTTTGTACGATATAAAGAGGGATTCCTCAGCTCTGGGACATTGTATTTTAACCAAACTTTCAGAATCTATCAAAGGGACCATGCTCTATAAACTACATTAATTGTGAACATTTGTAACGAATGAGTCGCACGCTACGACTTCATAAACTCTACCGTAAATACGCACACCGCGCCTGCGAGTGCACGTTATTGCGGGTATGCGCATCCACGGGAGAGCGCATGCACGCGCAGCGCGGACCAGTGTGCGGTGCAAATATGGCAACGTGCATTGAGACATTTTTCTGACTTTGACAACAGTGCCAGGGGAGCTATGGACACTAGCAGTAATGCATGGTCTGTGAGAGGAGATGGGAATTCTTCCAAATCTGCTCCTTAAGCAGAAAACATAAAGAGGCTTTTAACTTTTGACTTTGGATTCAATTTCCAAACGTTGCAGCCACCACATAAGAGGCACAAGAGAGATGGAAGCTAAGTGGTTTCTTTCCAGGCGTTCGCAGGAAGCCATTGTCAGAATCCTGGCAGTGAGCGCCTCTTCAGGTGCAGAAGTGTTGCAAGCTGTAAGTCCATATTTACTCATCGAAACTCGCTAGACACAAACACTCCACTCTCATTTGTCAGATCACACAGCTACAGTACATGGCATTGCGTTACCCACTGGCTATTCCATACATGACATGAGAGAGATAGGCGTCCCAAATCCAAACACACTGTTTTGTCCTTATTAAGGCTCATTGGTGCAGGATACCGTATCTTTGCTAAAACTGCATACACATGAGGGGATAGGGACGGTGTCTTCATACCTTCTACAGACAATGAGGTGCATGTACTGTTGGGAATACATATTTTTTTAATAAAGTAATTTTTATTCAACAGTCTGGAGAATAAGGTACAGACATTGCAGAGCATTAGCACATCACAAAAAATAAATCAGTTAACTTTGAATCAGAACCTCATTATTGGAGTAATTTCACAACTGTGGAGTATCAGGACATGTCTATGAGGGTATAGTACAGAAAATTTCCTGTTGTGCAGATCAGTTAGGTCTGCAAAATCAGTAGCCATATATATATAAATCCACATTTAACTTTTATATTAACGCCCTTAAACTAACCAATAGGAAACATAAAAATAAAAATAAAAGAAAAACAAAAAACAGAAGCAAAGTGAGAAGGAATATCCTGACTCAGGACCACATTAATCGTGC
Organism: Pseudophryne corroboree; assembly: GCF_028390025.1. NCBI lineage: Eukaryota > Metazoa > Chordata > Amphibia > Anura > Myobatrachidae > Pseudophryne > Pseudophryne corroboree. The sequence continues at coordinate 359,488,167 of NC_086454.1, read as the reverse complement.
TGTTGAATAGACGACCACGCAGGGCTCAGCCGCCAAGCGTCTCAAATACATCATGAAACAGTAAATCTTGGAAAATGAGCACTTCAGTATCCTCTATAGTTGTGGGATCGGGTGAGAATGGGGGGAGTCAAGCCATGGAGACCAGACCCTCTCGAATTTGGCTGATGCGTTTTGTTTCATATATACATATCTTTCTTTAATTATTGTATCATTGATTAAGGTCTGAAGCGCAGAAACCAAAGGGGCTCTAGGGGCCATCCATAGCCTCGCAATGCAAACCTTAGCCAAGGCACATACACTGTGAGCATAAAGACCCAACGAAACAGACATAGAAGTAGAGCATCCCATCCCCAGAATACAGAATTGAGGGGTAAGCAGTCCGCCAGTCACTCCCGTACTCTCCAGAATTGACCTGGAAATACATATTTAACTTTATTTTGGAGAGGGGGCATTCAGTCGGTATTTTCATACTGTAAAAGCGCAGAAATGCCTCTGTATTATCATCTGTATCAATAATTTGCTCACTCTATACTTACAACATCCTATGACTAGCGAGACGGAATGGAGGCAGAACGAGGCAGGCAAGGGGAGGCCGGTACTGTAAGTGTGCGTTCACAGACTCAATTAGACATGGACAGAAGTACCAATCAGCTCCTGTCCTTTTTCAAACACAGCCTATAAACTGATAAGTAGAAGCTGGTTGGTTGGTACTTTATCTCTCTCTAAGCCTTGAAACATAGGCCCCTCTGTCTGTGCTATGCATAAGTATACACTCCTATACACCTGGCATTCTGTATGCATGGGACAAATGTTTTGCACACCTAGAACACATGTGCATGCAACTGGGTGGGATCCAGTCAGGATCCTGGAGGTTTGGATCCCAGCAGTCGAAATCCCAAGCCCAGCATCCCGATTAGGGTCACCGGCCAGGATTCCAGACGCGTGTGAGCCGGCCAGCAGGACAGGTAAGTGGAGGAGGAGGGGAGGTTAGGTGTAGGCTGCATGGGGAGGGTTATGGTTAGGCTGCGATGAGGGTAGGGGGGTTAGGTTTAGGCTACAAGGAGGGGGGTTAGGTTTAGCCATGCCTGGGGAGAGTTAGGGCTAGGCTGCGTCCCCTGTGCAGGTTTAGGGGGTGGGGTTAGGTTTAGGCTACAAGGAGGGGGGTTAGGTTTAGCCATGCCTGAGGAGAGTTAGGGCTAGGCTGAGTCCCCTGTGCAGGTTTAGGGGGTGGGGTTAGGTTTAGGCTACAAGGAGGGGGGTTAGGTGTAGGCTGCGGGGGGAGGGTTATGGTTAGGCTGCGATGAGGGTAGGGGGGTTAGGTTTAGGCTACAAGGAAGGGGGTTAGGTTTAGCCATGCCTGAGGAGAGTTAGGGCTAGGCTGAGTCCCCTGCGCAGGTTTAGGGGGTGGGGTTAGGTTTAGCCATGCCTGGGGAGAGTTAGGGCTAGGCTGCGTCCCCTGTGCAGGTTTAGGGGGTGTGGTTAGGTTTAGGCTACAGGGAGGGGGGTTAGGTTTAGCCATGCCTGGGGAGAGTTAGGGCTAGGCTGCGTCCCCTGTGCAGGTTTAGGGGGTGGGGTTAGGTTTAGCCATGCCTGGGGAGAGTTAGGGCTAGGCTGCGTCCCCTGTGCAGGTTTAGGGGGTGGGGTTAGGTTTAGGCTACAGGGAGGGGGGTTAGGTTTAGCCATGCCTGGGGAGAGTTAGGGCTAGGCTGCGTCCCCTGTGCAGGTTTAGGGGGTGGGGTTAGGTTTAGGCTGCTGCAAGGGTTGGTAAGGGTTAAGCGGGCATTGGGAGAAGGGAAGTATACTTACCTTCTCCCTGTCGGGATTCTCCATAGCGGGATGCCGCTGTCAGTATTCTGACCACTGGATTCCCGCCCGCTGGTATTTCAATCCCAACCCAACTGGACACTTTCTTGTATGCGTTCAGGGCGCAAATGTGTCCAACTCTACACTAGCATCGCTGCACAAATTAGTAACTCCATTTAATGGGCATGTCAAGTACACAATAGCAGGCATGTCTTGACCCAGGGGCAACCTATCATGTACAGTGAGTACAAAAATGTAAATCGTTGAGTTGGTTGAACTTCAAGCCATGCATAATACTCATAATTTTAAGAAAAGTACAATAATAAAAATGAAAGCAGCTGGATAAACTACAAGTTTTAAAGGAAATTAATTCTAACCTTTCCGCACAGATGCCTTCAGCACCGAAGATCAGAGGATTTGTCCAAAGCTCGGTGGTCTTTAAGCCAGTCCGAAAACCAGTCAATGTTGTAATAGCAGCTCTGCGTCTAAGGACATGCGAGAATAAAGGTGAATAATATATCTGCCTGACAGAATTAATCAAACATTTACCACGATATCCCATAGTCAGAAAACTCCAGATTCCTCAACTGCTTGATAAATAATAGGTATTCATCAAGTCTTTTTTTGTAATCACAGTCAACTGAGATGCTATGGAAGGGTAATCAATTACCAGCCGCGCAGACAGAAGGGTCTTAAAGGGCTGTTTTGCTAAAATGTAAGTTGTGTGTGTTCCGATGCCTTCCTAAAAAGCTATGCATTATTTAAAGACACAATCTTTTGCCTGCCAAGTCGGTATTATTCTAAAGAGACTTGCTTCTTCTTTTAGCTGACTGCGCTTTCCAAAATAATGATTTAAGATTTCCTAGAGACATATTAAAATACATATAGTAAAATAAAGCCTAAGATTAGTGTCTCCTGTCTGCCGTAATGGCACCGATGAAGATATTTAAAGTAACTAAACTAAAAAAATGGAAATTGTTTTCACATAGTAGGAGACATGTGGATAAGAAAGCACTTTGCGGTGTTATGCTGATTTTCTGCCGCAGCTGTTTTTTTTTTAAAGAGTGATGGAGTGTACTCATTACATCATCATGCATTAGTGAGTTTATAGAAGTGAGGTTTGTTGATATAGCTATTGGGATGGTGGTCACAATAGGTTATATCAACAGGGATGCATGTCTTTATCCAATCTGAGAGGTTCAGAGGTTGAGAACTACAGTTCACCATGTGGAAGTTCGCTATGGAGATGCAGCTGAATCTGTAAAGGCTATGGCAGATCACAAGTAATCCAGGTGAAAATCCAAATCCTGATGAAGTGGATAGGGTCATGGGGACTATAGTCCTGGCTGTGGACCAGTAGGTGTATTCCATACTTCGACATGTGAATAGCCCTGGAAGGAGCGATTGAAGGGTCTCATGAGGAAAATAAATCTGTATGGTTCCAATTGATAGGATGTATCCATCTCTCAGCAAATGACATGTGTAAGAGTCCAGGTGGACAATGAGTAGGTAGCAATGGCAATGCTGCAGAATTAGACACCAGAATTCGACTTAGTAGTACAGCGGCTTTAGAATCTCATGCGATTCCAGGAATGTATACCGATTAAAACCAATGCTGAGATTGTTGCATTACTCAAAAGGGACACTAAATCTAAAAAGTCTAAGTACAAGATTTTCGTAAGACACAAGTTGCGACAGAAAGCCATTGAAATCAGGCTGAGAGAATGAAATAGTGTGCAGCGGAAGCATGCTGGGCACACATACTGTAGAACTTATTGTGTGCACCATCCCTATAGGTTATATATCATAATTGATAATAGTTATCTTATAGCGTCAGTTTGACCATATATATAATGACATTAGAAAGCTCTCACTACTATATATTGGGCACTTGAGCTCTGTAAAATATGTATGTTACTAGAATACTCTGTGTGATGTACAAAGGTAATTACAATGCTTTTTGTATTGCATATAAGAGAGTCTAAAACAATCAGTACTTTATAATAGCCACTAGAATGAACTCTTTTTTATAATAGGACATGAGAAGTAAATTTGTATTGTTAAAGGATCACTACCATATTATATACCTATCAATAGAAAGTGCTATATATTGCATATACATCACTAGGTTGCTCATTTGTATTGTATATTGTTCACTATAATTTTCACAATAATGTATATATGGCACAATGTTTTATTTATGTCACTAGAATGCTCTCTGTTTTGTATAGTGATCATAAGAATGCTCTCTGTATTGTATATTAATCACTAGAATGCTATCTGTATCATATATGTATTGTATGGTAATCTCTACAGCTCTCTCTTTGTTGTATAATAATCATTAGAATGTTAACTTATTGTATACTAATCAATAAAATGCTTTCATTATTGTAAAATAATCACTAGAATGCTCTCTTTATTATACAATAATTACTAGAATGCTCTCTATATTGTATATGGATCACTATAATGTGTATAAGAAGTACTACTGTGTGGCATAATGTAAATAATGGGCACTACTGTGTGGCATAACATGTATAAGGGGTATTACTGTGTGGCATAACATATATAAGGGTTACTACTAGGTGGCATAATGTGAAAAAGGGGCTCTACTGTGTGGCATAATGTATATAAGTGGTACTATTGTGTGGCATAATGTGAATAAGGGGCATTACTGTGTGGTGTAATAATGCGCACTATTGTATGATGTAAAATGCATAATGGGTACTACTGTGTGGCATAATGTGAATACGGTGCGCTACTGTGTGGCATAATGTGTACATAGGGCACTACTGTGTGGCATCATTTAATTAAGGGTATTACTATGTGGCAGAATGTGAATAAGGGGCTCTACTGTGTAACACTGTGTGGTGTAACATGAATAATTATACCACTGTGTGATGTAATGTGAATAAGGGGCTCTATTGTGTGGCATTACATGTATAAGAGGTACTACTGTGTGGCATAACATGAATAAGGGGTACTACTGTGTGGAGTAATGTAAATAAATGATACTACTCTGTGGCATAATGTAATATAGTGGTACTACTGTTTGGCATAATTTGAATAAGGGGCTCTACTGTGTGGGGTAGAGCATATAAAGGGGCTCTACTATGTGGTGTACATGAATAAGGAGTACTACTGTGTGTTGTAAAATGTATAAGGGGCACAATTGTGTGACATACTGTAATGATAATAAGGGGCACTACTGTATGGTGTAACATGCATATGGGGCACTACTATGTGGTGTAACATGAATAAGGGGCTCTACTGTGTGGTGTAACATGAATAAGGGGCACTACTGTGTGGTGTAACATGAACAAGGGGTACTACTGTGTGGTGTAACATGAATAAGGGGCACTACTGCATGGTGTAACATGAATAAGGGGCACTACTGTGTGGTGTAACATGAATAAGGGGCACTACTGTGCGGTGTAACATGAATAAGGGGCACTACTGTGCGGTGTAACATGAAAAAGGGACACTACTGTGCGGTGTAACATGAATAAGGGGCACTACTGTACTGTATAATGTGAATACGGTTGCCTTCTTTTGGCATAGTCTCATGGTGAAGGGGTATGCTCTATAACTAGTAAAAATATAGGGGGGCAGTGATATTTCTGGCATAGGCAACAAAATGTCTAGTTACATCTCTTTGATGAATCATAACATCAGTAGAATGTGCTTTGTATTGTACAGAGGTCACAGTGCACTACATTGAATACTGATCAGATGGGGCTGTGTTGTGCTTGATTATGGTCTGTGAAATAATCAGTTTCCAGGTACAGTAACCTAGAAATGCCTCATGATGCCATGGTTGCGTGCTGTGCAAACATTACAGATTGTTGTAGCGCATATCCTCTGCAGTGGAGGCTCCACTTCCATTCTGCGTGTGACTGTAACTTACACAAAGTGCCTAGCTTAGATTTAGGACTCAATCCAAGTAGATGGTACAAAACAATTTAACAACATGGGACAGATTTAGAATGCAATCTGTATTGTAATATGACACTAGAAATATCTCTGTATTGCATAATGGTGATTAAAATAGTCTCTCTCTCTCTCTCTCTCTCTCTCTCTCTCTCTCTGTCTCTCTCTCTCTCTGTCTCTCTCTCTCTCTCTCTATATATATATATATATATATTGACACTCACTTTTCCCAGATAATGAAAAAAGAATATACCAGCACTCACTTTTAGAGATGAAAAAATGATTATTCGTTATTCATAAAGATTCCATTGCATATAGACCGACAGCTGCAGCCTGACAGTTGTTTCAACCAGCACAGGGTTGTTTTGAAACAGCTGTTGAGCTGCAGCTGTCGGTCTATGGCCCTCATTCCGAGTTGTTTGCTCGCTAGCAGATTTTAGCAGCATTGCACACGCTAGGCCGCTGCCCTCTGGGAGTGTATCTTAGCTTAGCAGAATAGCGAACAAAAGATTAGCAGAATTGCGAATAAAAAATTCTTAGCAGTTTCTGAGTAGCTCGAGACTTACCCCTACACTGCGATCAGCTCAGCCCGTTTCGTTCCTGGTTTGATGTCACAAACACGCCCTGCGTTCGGCCAGCCACTCCCCCATTTCTCCAGACACTCCTGCGTTTTATCCTGGCACTCCTGCGTTTTTCTGCACACTCCCTGAAAACGGTCAGTTTCCGCCCAGAAACACCCACTTCCTGTCAATCACACTCCGATCACTTCAACGATGAAAAATCTTCGTTCGGCCGCGAGTAAATCTACTAGGTTTTGTGCAAAAATACTTAGCACATGTGCGCTGCGTACCATGCGCATGCGCATTTTTGCCTTAGTCGCTCTGTTGCGAAAATCGGCAATGAGCGAACAACTCGGAATGACCCCCTATATACAGTGGAATCTTTCTGAAGAATAAATAATCGTTTTTTTCATCTCTAAAAGTGAGTGCTGGTATATTCTTTTTTCATTACCTGGGAAAAGTAAGTGTCAGTATTAACCCCTTTTTTGACCTTGCACCACCATTTGCTTTGTTGGATATTTCTTTCACTGAGTGCTGTCTTTTCCATTTTAATATATATATATATATATATATATATATATATATATAAAAAATGAAGTAAAACAAGCACCTAATAGTGTCGGTGAGATAAAACCTGTGCTGTCAGGTGCAGTTATTAAAATAAATAACAACTTAGCTTCAAATACTTTCAGGAAGACAATTAAAACAAATAGGCAGTTCATCTGTCCATAAGTGCAGGTAGCACACGTACAGGATTGAAAAGTAAAAACAGCTTATCTGTCCGCATATAGGGAGTCCAAGGGGTAAGTAGCAGGTCCCTGTACCAACGCGTTTCGTCCTATTAGGTGGACTTCATCAAGGGGATAATCATTATGGGCACAAACAGGATATTTATAGTGCTAGTGAGAGGTCACATGCTGAACATGTGGGTGTGACATCACTTCCTCCCATTGTAGTGTGTCCTGATTGCAGTCATCCATGCAGCCAGTAGGAGCAGATGAAGGCTTTGTGTTACTACGGATTGAGAGGAAGTGATGTCACACCCACATGTTCAGCATGTGACCTCTCACTAGAACTATAAATATCCTGTTTGTGCCCATAATGATTATCCCCTTGATGAAGTCCACCTAATAGGACGAAACGCGTTGACCAGGGACCTGCTACTTACCCCTTGGACTCCCTATATGCGGACAGATAAGCTGTTTTTACTTTTCAATCCTGTACGTGTGCTACCTGCACTTATGGACAGATGAACTGCCTATTTGTTTTAATTGTCTTCCTGAAAGTATTTGAAGCTAAGTTGTTATTTATTTTAATAACTGCACCTGACTGCACAGGTTTTATCTCACCGACACTATTAGGCACTTATTTTACTTCATTTTTTTACATTCTATTCACATACTGTATAAAAGCTGCCACTCATTTATAGATGAGGTGTGTTGTGTAAAAATAAAAAAATATTTTCTCGGCCTTGGTCTCTATTAGATATACCTAGGCGCTGTTCTCCACTGCCCTCATATATATATATATATATATATATATAGTAACATGGTAACATAGTAACATAGTATTTGAGATTGAATAGAGGCAAATTGCCCATCGTGTTCAACCTGTTTTAAGTTGTGATGATTCTACATACTTGCTGAATAATGTTTTATGACTAGTTAGCTACTATAACTCATGTTACCCCCGGATTAACCACGTTGATATTTTAAGTATTATAACCTTGGATAGCTTTTTCATTCAGAAATTTATCCATTCCTTTTTTAAATCCAATTACAGAGTCCACCATTACCCCCTTCCCTGGCAGGGAATTCCACATCCTGATTGCCCTAACAGTGAAGAACCCTTTCCTCCATTGCGTTCGGAACTTTCTCTCCTCCAGTCGCAGCGAGTGCCCACGTGTCCTAAACTGTGTTCTTTTAATAAATAATTCCTCTGATATCTCTTTGTGATGTCCCTTTACATATTTGAAGATATTAATAATATCTCCTCTTAGGCGCCTCTTTTCTAGTGTATACATATTCAGCCTAGTAAGTCTTTCCTTATAGTCCAGTCCTTCTAGGCCTTTAATTAACTTAATAGCTCGCCTTTGAACACTTTCGAGTTCACTGATGTCTTTTTTATATAGTGGTGCCCAAAACTGAACACAATATTCCAGGTGCAGACGTACCAATGCCTTATACAGCGGCATCATTACTTCCGAGTCCCTTGTCTCAATTCCCCTTTTTATGCACGCTAGCACCTTACTTGCCTTCTTTACTGCGTTTTGACATTGTGTACGGTAATTAAGCCTATTATCAATGAATACCCCCAAATCTTTTTCCAACTCTGTTTCCCCTATGCGTTCCCCATTTAATATGTAGGATGCAAGTTTGTTTTTAGTCCCAAAATGCATAACCTTGCATTTGTCTGTATTGAACCTCCTTTTCCATTTAGACGCCCAAAGTTTAGATAGATCATTCTGCAAAAACTCCACATCCAATTCTGAATTAATTACCTTACACAGTTTAGTATCATCTGCAAAGATTGACACTGTGCTTTCCAGGCCTATTTTTAGGTCATTGATAAATATGTTGAACAGTAGTGGTCCCGTACGAACCCTTGTGGTATTCCGCTGACTACTGGGGACCAGGTTGAGGACTTCCCGTTGACCACTACTCGCTGTAACCTGCTATCCAACCAGCTGCTTATCCATGTGCAAATAGTTTTTCCTAGGCCAATCTCCTTTAATTTGATCATCAGTCTTCTGTGAGGAACTGTATCGAAGGCTTTTGCAAAATCTAGGAAGACCACATCCACTGCTTTTCCTTGATCAAGATTATTGCTCACTTCCTTGTAGAAGCTAATTAAGTTAGTTTGACATGACCTGTCCCTCACAAACCCATGCTGGTTCTTGCTAATAATCCTAGCGGACTTTAGATACTCCTGTATGACGTCCCTTAGAATTCCTTCCAATATTTTCCCCACTATAGATGTTAAACTAACTGGTCTGTAGTTTCCCGGAAGATTTTTGGATCCCTTTTTAAATAATGGCACTACCTCAGCTATACGCCAATCCTTCGGTACCATGCCTGATCTAATTGAACTATTGAAAATCAAGTATAGGGGTCGTGCTAGTTGTGAACTAAGCTCCATAAGAACCCTCGGGTGAAGTCCATCAGGACCAGGTGATTTATTAATCTTAATTTTGCTTAGTCTCTCCCGGACTACTTCTTCGCTTAAACAAGTATCTAACCATGAATCATTACTGTCACAATTGTTATGCTCTACTCCCACCCTCATTTCTTCTCTGGTGAATACTAATGAAAAGAATTTGTTCAGTATTTCCGCTTTTATTTCGTCATCATTTATCAATTCTCCTAATTCATCTTTTAATGGACCTATATTCTCCTTTTTGAACCTTTTACCGTTTATGTATTTAAAAAAAAATTTAGGATTGGTTTTACTCTCTATAGCGATTTGCTTTTCATTTTCCATTTTAGCTGCTCTAATTGCTTTTTTGCATTTCTTATTACACTCCTTGTAATACTTGAAAGACTCCTCCTTTCCATTAGATTTAAATGCTTTGAAAGCCCGCTTTGTTTTATCCATTTCTTCCTTAACCTTCTTGTTAAGCCACATCGGTTTGAGTTTAATACTCCTGCGTTTACTGCCCATGGGAATAAAGTTCTGAATATTGCTATCCAGCAACCCTTTTAAAACATCCCACATTTCCGAAGTGTTCTTGTTATTAAACAGAACCTCCCACTCTATGTCGTTAAGTGCACATCTAAGCACACTGAAATTAGCCTTCCTAAAGTTAAAAGTTTTGGTGGAACCCCTGTAGCTATTTTTCCTGAAACTGATGTCGAATGTGATCATATAGTGATCACTGTTACCCAAAGTCTCCCCAACTTTAGTGTTTGATATAATGTCCACATTATTAGTAATTACTAGATCCAGGATAGTTTTACCCCTAGTTGGGTCCTTGACTAATTGAGACAAGTAGTGATCCCTAAACATATTTAAGAACCTGCTGCCCCTCGCTTTAGCACATGAATTGTTACTCCAGTTTATATCCGGGTAATTAAAATCCCCAATGACAAGGATGTCATACACTGTATATATCACTAGAATGCTCTCTGTATTGTATAGCAGCAACTAGATTACCCCTATATTTTATGTACCATGAATCGTATATTTCCCAATTATCCCATTTAGCCAGAACATTGAAGATCCTAGGGTACTTTCATAATGCCCTGCCATAATTGCCAGGACTTTTTTATTGGAAAGACTTTTTTCCACTGCCATGCAATGAATAGAAAATTTGCTTTTAAGGAAAGCACTTTTTGGAGGAGGCCAAGCGCTCTTAGCATGCCCTTGCACCATGGTGCCCTTGCACCTTGCATATCCCTTTGCACCTTGCATATTTTAATAGAGACCTCTGGGAGATGGTCGGAGGGGATGGTCCCGCAGAGTGGGGAGCTTTGTACAGGGAGCAGCATCATCGCTGCCCAGCCCCATAATAATGCTGTTATTTGATGCATCATTAAGTAGGGAGTGGCCAGAACCCTCAATTTTATCATCAAGCCCATGAACCACCCATTTCACAGGTCTAGTGGGGGTTGGTGGGATTTCCGGTAGGCTGGTCTACTCTACCGGGGGGTCCTGGAGCCCTGACTGTAATTCTGATGTCACCTGGAAATTTCAGGAGACTATTTAAGTATGCCCTATTCCTAAATGTATTGAGATGGTAGATATGGTACTTTATTCTCAACCCTTTATTTCACAAGGTTGTAACTAAGTACTTAGGGAACGCTTGGTCATCGTAACTATTGGGAATCTGCATTTCTCCCCGAGAGCAGAATTCTGGATGCAGATCTGCAAACTTATTGAGGATTCCGCCGATGTCATCAATTTTAGGGGAACGCAGATCAAGTGGTTTATGAACTGCAGCAAATCCCTCTGATTGAATTACAGTCCTCATATACGACTCACAAGAGTTTATTGTTACCTGACTGCTACAGAGATAAAAATGAATATTAGAGCATTCAAAGTACATAAAAATGTATTGAAGTTCGCTAAACTGCTTCCTGTAAGTGTGATTTTCAGGCATTACAGCCTAGAATAAAAGTTATAATTGTTGTGTGCTGTAAATATATGTAATAAATCCAATATTTATTTGTGCGCACACAAATATTAAAAATGTGTCGGCTAAATTAGGAAGACAAAAGACTTTACTGTATCTAGACTTTCTTGAGAGACTGCGGTGGTTAATTACTAAGTTTTGTGGCTGAAAGACTGAAGAGCTGCACCAGGAAAGGGGGAGAGCTGATCAAAACTTTTATCCTGTCTTCACGTGCAGTAGGTAGCTGGGTGTATATTATTGTATACAATACTGCAATTATACATATCACGTATCATAACTGTTCTGATTTGTGATATGTAATTGCAATATTGTATTGTTTTGAACATGTACATATGTGTTTTAAAAAAGAAACCTTTTCTGTTGCGCACATGGGTAAAATATATAAGAACTCTGTGGATCTTATGGGGTCTATTTAGTGACCGGAGACAAAGTACCAGCCAACCAGCTCCTAACTGTCATGCCAAATACTGGGTTTGAAGAATGACAGTTAGGAGCTGATTGGCTGGTACTTTATCTGCGCCCACTTTATCTCCATCCAAGGCTTATTAAATTGACCTCTATATTGTCTGCAGGTATACACACGGCAGGTGCCGATTACATACACTGACCCATAGAGAAAACATTGATTGGAGGATACAGGTGCTATTGATCTACATAAGACTTATGCAGGAAACGTCAAGCCAGGCCCAGTGACGAAACGCGTAGGTAGGTGGCTTGACGCGGACGATGATCCCGGTCTGAGGACGCAATGGTAAATTTGCCCTTTGGGGAATATTTTGATACTGTTTTACAGGCGGTAATTGTACCGCCACCTCTGGTACGCATTTTATTTGTCATGCTTCGCGTGATGTCTTATTAAATTGTTATACTTTTAATGCACTAATGGCGCCCCCTTCATTTCCATTCTGTAGACACATTATTTCCTGATTGAAGTCAGGTGTATAGGGAGGGCGTTAGCTGGCAATCACAGTGTGCATAAAGACTGACAGAAATTTCCAACGAGATAGGAGTCTTAGTCTGTAAGTGGCTTTAACAGTCTAGCCTTGGACCCGCACATTTTTATCCCTTATTTTTGTATTTGCAGTGCAAGATGTAATGATGCCGCATGTGTCATTGAGTGGACCTGGCAATGTTTATGATGGCCTGATGACACTTCTGCCCACAGTGTGTAATTGGGTGGATGGGGCTTAATGATGCGATGTGCGTTATCACGCATGTCTTCCCCTGCTGGCAGGAAAACATAATTGCAGCAGGTTGCTAACTCTCGGGATCAATCAGGAGCCTCCCAGACATGTTAGAAGCGTAGACATTTTGGCAACAGAGTGTTTGGAAGGGGTTGTGGGTTGCTAATGGTGAACGTAAGAAATACTGGCCAAAAGAAAGAGCATCACTATTATATATAAAAAGAAAACTGCAACTGCTAATTACCTTCCCTTTAAACAGCGGCCTCATTTTCGAATTGCACTCACAGCGCGATGCAGAGTTGAACACATACTAACAGTGTAGACTCTTTCATTCCATGTCTGGAAATACTCAATCAGTGGACTGGACTAGAGAGTAGCTACCAGGAAGAAGAGACAGGAGCCTTACCATGAGGTGGGAGAATGTGTGCTTAGGAAGTGCAGTACTGGTTCTGTTATGTTTGTGTATTTATTTATTATTATAGTATTGTTAGGGTCTCCTGCCCTGTGCTGCCACGTCGTCATGGCAACCGGGAGACAAGTGCTAGTGGAGTAACCTGAGCGCAGCTGATACTCCGGTTCGGGTCTTTTGCTGTGCAGTGGTTATAGGCTCGGTGCACGGCAGGGGATCCGGTGCTGGTTTTTGTGCTCACAGTCTGTGAGGTCTGAGTGGGGCGTGGACAGCACCTGCTTTATAAGGCCTCTTTTCAGGGTAAGCAGATGCTGCTGAATCTTTGTTGGTTAGTCAGTTCATGAAAGTTAGCCAGTACTGTGTAGCTTTGTATTTGTTTGTTGCTTACTGCAAATAGGCCTGGGGATTTGGTATTACACTCTGCCAATCCAGACCTAGCAGTAAGACTGGAGTCAGTCGTTTAGCTTGCTGGGGTTCTGTTACTACTCTGTGAACTTAGCAAGTTTGCGGCTGTATTCTAAGACTTGCCTGTCTAATCCTGTCTCACTGTGCTAGGTGTCAGGGGTCAGTTTAGTGGCAGTAAGCTAAAACCTGTGCACTGCAAGTGAGAATTAGGATTGTGGAGATTCTCCTTGTGTCTATCATTCCATCTCTGACCAAGGAGTTTACTGCCACACCCGTTGGTAACCCTTTAGGGTTTTGCTGTTGCCCTTAGCAACAGCATTTCGGGTTCTCTACGTATTAAAACACAACATCTTGCTTTTCCATCTGAGCAGTTCTAATACAAGGGAGATACCCAGTTCCTTAGCCTCTGGGCTTCTCTGTTCACTTTGTGTGTATTTTGTTACCCTATCACCTTCTGTGTACATTATGTCATATCCCCCAGTTTGTCTGTGAGTCCATCTGTTTTGCATAACAGTTCAAACACCAGTACATTCCTGCAGACACTGGAGTGCATAACAGTTCTGACACCAGTACTTTCCTGCAGGCACTGGTGTGCATAACATATTCAGCAGCCTAATACTCCTGTTGAAATTTTGTGGGAATATGGAGCATACCCCTCAAAATACGTTGCAACAGGTGGTCGATCAGGTGCAGGTCCTGACTCGACAATTTAATGATTTGTCCATTAAAATGCACACCTCCCAGGCTGCTGGCGGAGCTCCCGCAGCAGCAGCACCTGCAGGGGTTAAGGAGCCGAAAGTAAATCTCCCGGATCGTTTTTCTGGAGATCGCTCGCAGTTCTTTTGTTTCAAGGAGAGCTGCAAGCTATACTTCCGGCTTAGGCCTCAGTCTTCTGGGTCGGAGATTCAGCGGGTGGGCATAGTGATTTCCTTGCTACAAGGAGACCCACAGGTCTGGGCATATGGGTTGCAGCCTGACTGTCCGTCGCTTAAAAGTGTTGATGCTTTTTTTACGGCACTGGGCATGTTGTATGATGACCCTGACAAGACGGCCTCAGCCGAGGCTCAGATTTCGATCCTTAAGCAAGGGCGAAGGCCAGTTGAGGTTTACTGTACGGAGTTTCGGAGGTTGGCCCATGATACCCAGTGGAATGACCCAGCCCTGAGACACCAGTACCGAAGAGGTCTTTCTAACCAGATAAAGGACCAACTGGTACAATATCCCTTGCCTGATAGCTTGGATCAGCTCATGCAGTTATCCATCCGGGTGGATAGACGGCTGAGAGAGCGTAGGCTTGAAAGGGAGACTGAGATTTCCTTCCTTCCCAAGGGAACCTCAGACTCTGAGGAATTTTCTGAGGAGCCTATGCAGATTGGGGCTACCCGCCTCTCCTCGCGTGAGAAGACGCGGAGGAGACAGCAGGGGTTGTGTTTGTACTGTGGGAATAAAGGTCATGTGGTAGTATCATGCCCAGAAAAGCCGGAAAACTTCAGGGCCTGAGGGTGATGGGAAATATCCTGTCAGGCCAGAAGTCAGAATTTCCCAAGAAGACTTTTATCATTCCGGTGACCTTGAAGATCCTCGGTCAAACTGTCAAGACTGAGGCCTTTGTGGACAGTGGGGCCGACGGGGTTTTTATGGACCGCCAATTCACCCTGAAACACTCTGTTCCCTTAGTACCCTTGGCATCGGAAATTGAGATTTGTGGGTTAAACGGGGAACCATTATCCCAAGGTAAAATTACCTCTTGCACTAGCCAGATTTCTTTGTTTATTGGAGCCACACACTCTGAAAAATTGTCCTTTTATGTGACTGTCTGTACTTTTGCCCCATTGGTGTTGGGGTTACCCTGGTTAAGGGCCCACAATCCTCAATTTGACTGGGTCTCTGGGGAGATTCTTAGTTGGGGTACTGATTGTTTCAGGAGTTGCTTGAGCCTTCCAGTCAGGCTCTCGCAGCTAAGTTTGCCAGGATTGCCAGGGTGTTATGCAGATTTTGCGGACGTGTTCTCCAAAAAAGTTGCAGAGGTACTACCTCCCCATCGCCCCTATGACTGTGCCATTGATTTGTTGCCAAATGCTAAGCTTCCCAAGAGCAGGTTGTACTCCCTGTCACGTCCTGAGACTCAGGCTATGGCAGAGTACATTCAGGAGAACTTGGCTAAGGGATTTATCAGACCTTCACAGTCTCCAGTTGGGTCGGGGTTCTTCTTCGTGGGTAAAAAGGACGGTTCGTTGCGACCCTGCATCGACTTCAGGGAATTGAACCGTATCACGATTAAAAACTCATACCCACTGCCTCTCATTTCGGTCTTGTTTGACCAGCTTCGTACTGCCACCATTTTTTCTAAGATTGACCTACGCGGTGCGTACAATCTAATCCGAATAAGAGAGGGGGATGAATGGAAGACTGCCTTTAATACCCACTCAGGGCATTATGAATATTTGGTGATGCCTTTTGGGCTCTGTAATGCCCCGGCAGTCTTCCAGGATTTCATGAATGATGTGCTCAGGGAATATTTGGATAGATTCTTAGTTGTATACTTAGATGACATCCTAATCTTCTCCCATTCCCTGGAGGAACATCGGAAGCATGTACGCTTAGTCCTCCAGAAACTCAGAGACCACCGGCTTGGGGCGAAGCTGGAGAAGTGCGAATTTGAAGTTCAGCAAATCGCATTTCTAGGATATATTATCTCCCCAGAAGGTTTCCAAATGGAGGGTTCCAAGGTACAGGCAGTCCTGGATTGGGTGCAGCCCACTAGTTTGAAGGCGCTTCAGCGTTTCCTGGGCTTTGCGAATTTTTATAGACGATTTATCGCTGGATTTTCGTCTATAGTGGCGCCCTTGGTGGCCCTCACTAAGAAAGGGGCGGATGTTGCTCACTGGTCTTGTGAGGCTAAAGCGGCTTTTGCCCGTCTCAAAAGGGCATTTGTTTCGGCCAAGGTGCTGCGACACCCAGATCCAGAGCGTCCTTTTGTGGTGGAGGTGGATGCCTCTGAGATGGGTATTGGGGCAGTGCTTTCTCAGATGGGAGTGTCTGATAATCGCCTTCATCCCTGTGCTTACTTTTCCCGTAAATTTTCGCCTGCCGAGATGAATTATGACGTGGGTAACCGGGAATTGTTGGCTATTAAGGATGCACTCGAGGAGTGGAGACACTGGCTTGAGGGGGCTAAGTTTGTGGTCTCAATTCTCACTGACCATAAGAATCTGGCATATTTAGAGTCAGCGAAGCGTCTCAATGCCAGGCAGGCACGATGGGCTTTGTTTTTTGCTCGCTTTAATTTTTTGATAACATATCGCCCTGGGTCAAAAAACATCAAGGCTGATGCGCTCTCGCGGAGTTTTGCTCCAATCCAGGAGACCACCGAGGAGCCGTTGCCCATTGTTTCCCCATCATGTATTAAAGTGGGCATTACCCAGGACCTCTTATCATTAGTCCTTAGAGCACAGGAGCAGGCTCCTCCAGACCTTCCGGTAGGTCTTTTGTTTGTGCCTCCTAGGTTAAGACAGCGAGTGTTCCTGGAATTCCATGCCAAGAAGTCGGCAGGTCACCCGGGTATTGCCAGAACTCGGGAGTTGCTATCTAGGGCGGTGTGGTGGCCCTCGGTGGCTAAGGATGTGGATCAGTGGGTTCGGGCATGTGACATCTGTGCCCGAAATAAGACTCCTAGAGGGGTTCCTGTTGGCCCATTACATCCACTCTCTATCCCATCTAAGCCATGGACCCACATTTCAATGGATTTTGTGGTGGACTTGCCCAAATCCTCGGGGATGACAGCCATCTGGGTTGTCGTTGACAGGTTTTCGAAGATGGCGCACTTCGTTCCACTGGTTGGGCTGCCATCAGCCAGACGCCTGTCTGAATTATTTATGCTGCATGTTGTGCGTCTCCACGGGTTGCCACTTGATGTGGTCTCTGACCGCGGATCCCAGTTTGTGGCCAAATTCTGGAGGGCATTTTGTTCCGATCTCCAGATTTCTGTCAGCTTGTCGTCAGGCTACCATCCGCAGTCTAATGGGCAGACTGAAAGGGTGAACCAGTCCTTGGAGCAGTTCCTCAGGTGTTATGTCTCCAAGTGTCAGACTGACTGGGTTGCTCATCTGTCCATGGCGGAGTTTGCCTATAACAACGCGGCTCACTCTGCTACAGGGATCTCTCCCTTCCTTTGTGTGTATGGGCATCATCCTAAGGCCAATTCTTTTGACCCCCTGGACTCCACGCCTGGTGGTTCCTCTGTGGTTTCGGTCCTTAGAGGTATTTGGCGGAAAGTGAAGAAAGCCCTTGTGTCTGTGTCATTAGTGACCAAAAGGGTTTTTGATAAGCGGAAAAGACCCTGCAGCTTCAAATTAGGAGACTTCGTCTGGTTGTCTACCAAGAATTTGAAGTTGAGACAGCCATCTCATAAGTTAGGGCCCCGGTTCATCGGCCCTTATAAGATCACCAGGGTTATCAATCCGGTGGCATTTCAGTTAGATCTGCCCCGTTCTTTGGGTATCAATAAAACATTTAATTGTTCCCTTTTAAAACGGGCGATTAGTAATCCTTCTTCCAGTGGAAGACCTTCCCCTCTTCTGATACGTGGCCAGAGGGAGTTTGTTGTTGAAAGGATTCTTGACTCCAAGGTGGTTCGGGGTCGGCTGTCATTTTTGGTGCACTGGAAGGGGTATGGCCCGGAGGAGCGGTCGTGGGTGCGCAGTTGTGATCTTCATGCCCCCAGACTGATACGCTCTTTCTTCTCGCAGTTCCCCGATAAACCCGGTGGTAGGGGTTCTTTGACCCCTCGTCAGAGGGGGGGTACTGTTAGGGTCTCCTGCCCTGTGCTGCCACGTCGTCATGGCAACCGGGAGACAAGTGCTAGTGGAGTAACCTGAGCGCAGCTGATACTCCGGTTCGGGTCTTTTGCTGTGCAGTGGTTATAGGCTCGGTGCACGGCAGGGGATCCGGTGCTGGTTTTTGTGCTCACAGTCTGTGAGGTCTGAGTGGGGCGTGGACAGCACCTGCTTTATAAGGCCTCTTTTCAGGGTAAGCAGATGCTGCTGAATCTTTGTTGGTTAGTCAGTTCATGAAAGTTAGCCAGTACTGTGTAGCTTTGTATTTGTTTGTTGCTTACTGCAAATAGGCCTGGGGATTTGGTATTACACTCTGCCAATCCAGACCTAGCAGTAAGACTGGAGTCAGTCGTTTAGCTTGCTGGGGTTCTGTTACTACTCTGTGAACTTAGCAAGTTTGCGGCTGTATTCTAAGACTTGCCTGTCTAATCCTGTCTCACTGTGCTAGGTGTCAGGGGTCAGTTTAGTGGCAGTAAGCTAAAACCTGTGCACTGCAAGTGAGAATTAGGATTGTGGAGATTCTCCTTGTGTCTATCATTCCATCTCTGACCAAGGAGTTTACTGCCACACCCGTTGGTAACCCTTTAGGGTTTTGCTGTTGCCCTTAGCAACAGCATTTCGGGTTCTCTACGTATTAAAACACAACATCTTGCTTTTCCATCTGAGCAGTTCTAATACAAGGGAGATACCCAGTTCCTTAGCCTCTGGGCTTCTCTGTTCACTTTGTGTGTATTTTGTTACCCTATCACCTTCTGTGTACATTATGTCATATCCCCCAGTTTGTCTGTGAGTCCATCTGTTTTGCATAACAGTTCAAACACCAGTACATTCCTGCAGACACTGGAGTGCATAACAGTTCTGACACCAGTACTTTCCTGCAGGCACTGGTGTGCATAACAAGTATGTTTAACCTATTCCTGACCACTTATTTATATTATTTGAAAATGTTTGATATACTATAGACCGTCTATGGTGTTAAATATTAATATTGTATTCCATGTGCTACAATGTGGGAGATTGTGGATTGCATTTGGAAACCCCCCTCTAGAAATACTGCGTTTGCCACTGACCATCGGTGCAGGGCCGTCTCAACAGCATTTTTGTCAATGGGCAAATCAATGCACTGGGGCCCCTTAACATCCATTCGCGGGAACCAAAACATAAAATAAAATAAAAACTTACCCCTCGTGTGGTCCTGCTCCATCTCTCCACATGCATCCATGCAGTGAATGGCTATCGTCACTCTGATTGGTTGATAGCTCCAGCCATCTACCAATCAGCATGCTGCAGACTGGGAGGCGGGTAGGTAGAGAACGCTGCCTTGCACTCTGATTGTTTGACCACCACCCACCCCTGCTCGGAGGCCCCTAGAATTGGAGGGCCCTGGGCAGCTGCCTGGTGTGCTTATACAATAAGATGGATTTTTCATCAATGTGTGTATTTGTTCTAGCCTGTACATTATACAAATGATACACCTGGAAACAGGCCTACCTATGCTTACAAACACCTGTGCATAACTTGCAGGTGTGCCAGTAGCGGGATCCAGGGGAAGCGTGAGCTTTGGGGGGCTGTTGCCCTGATGAGGAGGTGGATGTTCTAAAAATCCGGAGCCAGATTACAACCTAATGTAAAAAAAAACGCAGATACATTATTATTTTCTGCAAGGGGGGACTGGAAATACTGAGAGCAGGAATCAGGCGAGAGACAGGCAAGCTAGAAGTAATGAGAAGCAATGGGCCTTGTGCGATTAGTGATATACGCGGTACAGAGCTGATCAAACCAGCAGCAGCCAGTTGCACGACACAGCGTTGCTGCATGCTGGGCTGGCTCGGGTGGCTGCAGATTCTGACAGGACCTCTCTAGGAATCACCGAGGCTGACATGAGACAAGACTGCAATGAGCTGACTGGGCAGCAGAGGGCCGCCGGGAGAACTCAGCTCTGCCAAATGAATTTAAAAAACACACAGAGGCTCTTGCAGAGTTGGATGCAGCCAGGCAGAAATGGCGTCCATAAACAATCTGCGTGATATGCAGAGCCGCAGGTATCTGACAGCTGCAGATGTACACGTTAGGCGCGGATTATTCCTAGGTTACATTAATAGTATAAGATTTTATTTTTGTCATCACCAGCACAGAAGCAGCCGCGGCAGATACAGGAGTGTATATACCAGTGACGTGCGGTGAGGTAAATGGCTGGGGAGGCACTGGCTAGTATCAGAGCACACACACATATACTATATTCTTCATATTTTTCATATACTTTTTATAGTTACCTCAAAACTCTGGAGTATACTGGAGTATGACAGGAGAAAATCTGCTTCACCTCACCGCATGTCAATGATTCGATCCCTGTATGGCACGCTAGAGATGAGCGCCGGAAATTTTTCGGGTTTTGTGTTTTGGTTTTGGGTTCGGTTCCGCGGCCGTGTTTTGGGTTCGACCGCGTTTTGGCAAAACCTCACCGAAATTTTTTTGTCGGATTCGGGTGTGTTTTGGATTCGGGTGTTTTTTTCAAAAAACCCTAAAAAACAGCTTAAATCATAGAATTTGGGGGTAATTTTGATCCCAAAGTATTATTAACCTCAAAAAACATAATTTACACTCATTTTCAGCCTATTCTGAACACATCACACCTCACAATATTATTTTTAGTCCTAAAATTTGCACCGAGGTCGCTGTGTGAGTAAGATAAGCGACCCTAGTGGCCGACACAAACACCGGGCCCATCTAGGAGTGGCACTGCAGTGTCACGCAGGATGTCCCTTCCAAAAAACCCTCCCCAAACAGCACATGACGCAAAGAAAAAAAGAGGCGCAATGAGGTAGCTGTGTGAGTAAGATTAGCGACCCTAGTGGCCGACACAAACACCGGGCCCATCTAGGAGTGGCACTGCAGTGTCACGCAGGATGTCCCTTCCAAAAAACCCTCCCCAAACAGCACATGACGCAAAGAAAAAAAGAGGCGCAATGAGGTAGCTGACTGTGTGAGAAAGATAAGCGACCCTAGTGGCCGACACAAACACCGGGCCCATCTAGGAGTGGCACTGCAGTGTCACGCAGGATGTCCCTTCCAAAAAACCCTCCCCAAACAGCACATGACGCAAAGAAAAAAAGAGGCGCAATGAGGTAGCTGACTGTGTGAGAAAGATAAGCGACCCTAGTGGCCGACACAAACACCGGGCCCATCTAGGAGTGGCACTGCAGTGTCACGCAGGATGTCCCTTCCAAAAAACCCTCCCCAAACAGCACATGACGCAAAGAAAAAAAGAGGCGCAATGAGGTAGCTGACTGTGTGAGAAAGATAAGCGACCCTAGTGGCCGACACAAACACCGGGCCCATCTAGGAGTGGCACTGCAGTGTCACGCAGGATGTCCCTTCCAAAAAACCCTCCCCAAACAGCACATGACGCAAAGAAAAAAAGAGGCGCAATGAGGTAGCTGACTGTGTGAGAAAGATAAGCGACCCTAGTGGCCGACACAAACACCGGGCCCATCTAGGAGTGGCACTGCAGTGTCACGCAGGATGTCCCTTCCAAAAAACCCTCCCCAAACAGCACATGACGCAAAGAAAAAAAGAGGCGCAATGAGGTAGCTGTGTGAGTAAGATTAGCGACCCTAGTGGCCGACACAAACACCGGGCCCATCTAGGAGTGGCACTGCAGTGTCACGCAGGATGGCCCTTCCAAAAAACCCTCCCCAAACAGCACATGACGCAAAGAAAAAAAGAGGCGCAATGAGGTAGCTGACTGTGTGAGTAAGATTAGCGACCCTAGTGGCCGACACAAACACCGGGCACATCTAGGAGTGGCACTGCAGTGTCACGCAGGATGTCCCTTCCAAAAAACCCTCCCCAAACAGCACATGACGCAAAGAAAAAAAGAGGCGCAATGAGGTAGCTGTGTGAGTAAGATTAGCGACCCTAGTGGCCGACACAAACACCGGGCCCATCTAGGAGTGGCACTGCAGTGTCACGCAGGATGTCCCTTCCAAAAAACCCTCCCCAATCAGCACATGATGCAAAGAAAAAGAAAAGAAAAAAGAGGTGCAAGATGGAATTATCCTTGGGCCCTCCCACCCACCCTTATGTTGTATAAACAAAACAGGACATGCACACTTTAACCAACCCATCATTTCAGTGACAGGGTCTGCCACACGACTGTGACTGATATGACGGGTTGGTTTGGACCCCCCCCAAAAAAGAAGCAATTAATCTCTCCTTGCACAAACTGGCTCTACAGAGGCAAGATGTCCACCTCATCTTCACCCTCCGATATATCACCGTGTACATCCCCCTCCTCACAGATTATCAATTCGTCCCCACTGGAATCCACCATCTCAGCTCCCTGTGTACTTTGTGGAGGCAATTGCTGCTGGTCAATGTCTCCGCGGAGGAATTGATTATAATTCATTTTAATGAACATCATCTTCTCCACATTTTCTGGATGTAACCTCGTACGCCGATTGCTGACAAGGTGAGCGGCGGCACTAAACACTCTTTCGGAGTACACACTTGTGGGAGGGCAACTTAGGTAGAATAAAGCCAGTTTGTGCAAGGGCCTCCAAATTGCCTCTTTTTCCTGCCAGTATAAGTACGGACTGTGTGACGTGCCTACTTGGATGCGGTCACTCATATAATCCTCCACCATTCTATCAATGTTGAGAGAATCATATGCAGTGACAGTAGACGACATGTCCGTAATCGTTGTCAGGTCCTTCAGTCCGGACCAGATGTCAGCATCAGCAGTCGCTCCAGACTGCCCTGCATCACCGCCAGCGGGTGGGCTCGGAATTCTGAGCCTTTTCCTCGCACCCCCAGTTGCGGGAGAATGTGAAGGAGGAGATGTTGACAGGTCGCGTTCCGCTTGACTTGACAATTTTGTCACCAGCAGGTCTTTCAACCCCAGCAGACCTGTGTCTGCCGGAAAGAGAGATCCAAGGTAGGCTTTAAATCTAGGATCGAGCACGGTGGCCAAAATGTAGTGCTCTGATTTCAACAGATTGACCACCCGTGAATCCTTGTTAAGCGAATTAAGGGCTGCATCCACAAGTCCCACATGCCTAGCGGAATCGCTCCGTGTTAGCTCCTTCTTCAATGCCTCCAGCTTCTTCTGCAAAAGCCTGATGAGGGGAATGACCTGACTCAGGCTGGCAGTGTCTGAACTGACTTCACGTGTGGCAAGTTCAAAGGGCATCAGAACCTTGCACAACGTTGAAATCATTCTCCACTGCACTTGAGACAGGTGCATTCCATCTCCTATATCGTGCTCAATTGTATAGGCTTGAATGGCCTTTTGCTGCTCCTCCAACCTCTGAAGCATATAGAGGGTTGAATTCCACCTCGTTACCACTTCTTGCTTCAGATGATGGCAGGGCAGGTTCAGTAGTTTTTGGTGGTGCTCCAGTCTTCTGTACGTGGTGCCTGTACGCCGAAAGTGTCCCGCAATTTTTCTGGCCACCGACAGCATCTCTTGCACGCCCCTGTCGTTTTTTAAAAAATTCTGCACCACCAAATTCAAGGTATGTGCAAAACATGGGACGTGCTGGAATTTGCCCATATTTAATGCACACACAATATTGCTGGCGTTGTCCGATGCCACAAATCCACAGGAGAGTCCAATTGGGGTAAGCCATTCCGCGATGATCTTCCTCAGTTGCCGTAAGAGGTTTTCAGCTGTGTGCGTATTCTGGAAAGCGGTGATACAAAGCGTAGCCTGCCTAGGAAAGAGTTGGCGTTTGCGAGATGCTGCTACTGGTGCCGCCGCTGCTGTTCTTGCGGCGGGAGTCCATACATCTACCCAGTGGGCTGTCACAGTCATATAGTCCTGACCCTGCCCTGCTCCACTTGTCCACATGTCCGTGGTTAAGTGGACATTGGGTACAACTGCATTTTTTAGGACACTGGTGAGTCTTTTTCTGACGTCCGTGTACATTCTCGGTATCGCCTGCCTAGAGAAGTGGAACCTAGATGGTATTTGGTAACGGGGGCACACTGCCTCAATAAATTGTCTAGTTCCCTGTGAACTAACGGCGGATACCGGACGCACGTCTAACACCAACATAGTTGTCAAGGACTCAGTTATCCGCTTTGCAGTAGGATGACTGCTGTGATATTTCATCTTCCTCGCAAAGGACTGTTGAACAGTCAATTGCTTACTGGAAGTAGTACAAGTGGGCTTACGACTTCCCCTCTGGGATGACCATCGACTCCCAGCGGCAACAACAGCAGCGCCAGCAGCAGTAGGCGTTACACGCAAGGATGCATCGGAGGAATCCCAGGCAGGAGAGGACTCGTCAGACTTGCCAGTGACATGGCCTGCAGGACTATTGGCATTCCTGGGGAAGGAGGAAATTGACACTGAGGGAGTTGGTGGGGTGGTTTGCGTGAGCTTGGTTACAAGAGGAAGGGATTTACTGGTCAGTGGACTGCTTCCGCTGTCACCCAAAGTTTTTGAACTTGTCACTGACTTATTATGAATGCGCTGCAGGTGACGTATAAGGGAGGATGTTCCGAGGTGGTTAACGTCCTTACCCCTACTTATTACAGCTTGACAAAGGGAACACACGGCTTGACACCTGTTGTCCGCATTTCTGGTGAAATACCTCAACACCGAAGAGCTGATTTTTTTGGTATTTTCACCTGGCATGTCAACGGCCATATTCCTCCCACGGACAACAGGTGTCTCCCCGGGTGCCTGACTTAAACAAACCACCTCACCATCAGAATCCTCCTGGTCAATTTCCTCCCCAGCGCCAGCAACACCCATATCCTCCTCATCCTGGTGTACTTCAACACTGACATCTTCAATCTGACTATCAGGAACTGGACTGCGGGTGCTCCTTCCAGCACTTGCAGGGGGCATGCAAATAGTGGAAGGCGCATGCTCTTCACGTCCAGTGTTGGGAAGGTCAGGCATCGCAAACGACACAATTGGACTCTCCTTGTGGATTTGGGATTTCAAAGAACGCACAGTTCTTTGCGGTGCTTTTGCCAGCTTGAGTCTTTTCAGTTTTCTAGCGAGAGGCTGAGTGCTTCCATCCTCATGTGAAGCTGAACCACTAGCCATGAACATAGGCCAGGGCCTCAGCCGTTCCTTGCCACTCCGTGTGGTAAATGGCATATTGGCAAGTTTACGCTTCTCCTCCGACAATTTTATTTTAGGTTTTGGAGTCCTTTTTTTTCTGATATTTGGTGTTTTGGATTTGACATGCTCTGTACTATGACATTGGGCATCGGCCTTGGCAGACGACGTTGCTGGCATTTCATCGTCTCGGCCATGACTAGTGGCAGCAGCTTCAGCACGAGGTGGAAGTGGATCTTGATCTTTCCCTAATTTTGGAACCTCAACTTTTTTGTTCTCCATATTTTATAGGCAGAACTAAAAGGCACCTCAGGTAAACAATGGAGATGGATGGATTGGATACTAGTATACAATTATGGACGGACTGCCACGGTTAGGTGGTATAAAAAAACCACGGTTAGGTGGTATATATTATAATAATAATACAATTATGGATGGACGGACTGCCTGCCGACTGCCGACACAGAGGTAGCCACAGCCGTGAACTACCGCACTGTACACTGGTTGATAAAGAGATAGTAGTATACTCGTAACAACTAGTATGACACTATGACGACGGTATAAAGAATGAAAAAAAAACCACGGTTAGGTGGTATATATTATAATAATAATACAATTATGGATGGACGGACTGCCTGCCGACTGCCGACACAGAGGTAGCCACAGCCGTGAACTACCGCACTGTACACTGGTTGATAAAGAGATAGTAGTATACTCGTAACAACTAGTATGACACTATGACGACGGTATAAAGAATGAAAAAAAAACCACGGTTAGGTGGTATATATTATAATAATAATACAATTATGGATGGACGGACTGCCTGCCGACTGCCGACACAGAGGTAGCCACAGCCGTGAACTACCGCACTGTACACTGGTTGATAAAGAGATAGTAGTATACTCGTAACAACTAGTATGACACTATGACGACGGTATAAAGAATGAAAAAAAAACCACGGTTAGGTGGTATATATTATAATAATAATACAATTATGGATGGACGGACTGCCTGCCGACTGCCGACACAGAGGTAGCCACAGCCGTGAACTACCGCACTGTACACTGGTTGATAAAGAGATAGTAGTATACTCGTAACAACTAGTATGACACTATGACGACGGTATAAAGAATGAAAAAAAAACCACGGTTAGGTGGTATATATTATAATAATAATACAATTATGGATGGACGGACTGCCTGCCGACTGCCGACACAGAGGTAGCCACAGCCGTGAACTACCGCACTGTACACTGGTTGATAAAGAGATAGTAGTATACTCGTAACAACTAGTATGACACTATGACGACGGTATAAAGAATGAAAAAAAAACCACGGTTAGGTGGTATATATTATAATAATAATACAATTATGGATGGACGGACTGCCTGCCGACTGCCGACACAGAGGTAGCCACAGCCGTGAACTACCGCACTGTACACTGGTTGATAAAGAGATAGTAGTATACTCGTAACAACTAGTATGACACTATGACGACGGTATAAAGAAAGAAAAAAAAATACCACAGTTAGGTGGTATATATTATAATAATAATACAATTATGGATGGACGGACTGCCTGCCGACTGCCGACACAGAGGTAGCCACAGCCGTGAACTACCGCACTGTACACTGGTTGATAAAGAGATAGTAGTATACTCGTAACAACTAGTATGACACTATGACGACGGTATAAAGAATGAAAAAAAAACCACGGTTAGGTGGTATATATTATAATAATAATACAATTATGGATGGACGGACTGCCTGCCGACTGCCGACACAGAGGTAGCCACAGCCGTGAACTACCGCACTGTACACTGGTTGATAAAGAGATAGTAGTATACTCGTAACAACTAGTATGACACTATGACGACGGTATAAAGAATGAAAAAAAAACCACGGTTAGGTGGTATATATTATAATAATAATACAATTATGGATGGACGGACTGCCTGCCGACTGCCGACACAGAGGTAGCCACAGCCGTGAACTACCGCACTGTACACTGGTTGATAAAGAGATAGTAGTATACTCGTAACAACTAGTATGACACTATGACGACGGTATAAAGAATGAAAAAAAAACCACGGTTAGGTGGTATATATTATAATAATAATACAATTATGGATGGACGGACTGCCTGCCGACTGCCGACACAGAGGTAGCCACAGCCGTGAACTACCGCACTGTACACTGGTTGATAAAGAGATAGTAGTATACTCGTAACAACTAGTATGACACTATGACGGTATAAAGAATGAAAAAAAAACCACGGTTAGGTGGTATATATTGTAATACAATTATGGATGGACGGACTGCCTGCCGAGTTCCGACTGCCGACACAGAGGTAGCCACAGCCGTGAACTACCGCACTGTACTGTGTCTGCTGCTAATATAGACTGGTTGATAAAGAGATAGTATACAATACATACAACAATATACTACTATACTGGTGGTCAGGCACTGGTCACCACTAGTCACACTGGCAGTGGCACTCCTGCAGCAAAAGTGTGCACTGTTTAATTTTAAATTAATATAATATTATGTACTCCTGGGGGCTCCTGCTATAACAACCTGCAGTGCTCCCCAGTCTCCCCCACAATTATTATAAGCTTTGCCTTTTATACATTGATGTGCAGCACACTGGGCTGAGCTGAGTGCACACAGACTGAGTCACACTGTGTGACTGGCTGCTGCTGTGTATCGTTTTTTTTCAGGCAGAGAACGGATATAGCAGAGAACGGATATATTATATTAAAATAAATAAAAGTTAACTAACAACAACTGCACTGGTCACTGTGGTAAACTCTGTCTGACTCTGCACAATCTCTCTCTCTCTTCTAATCTAATTTCTAATGGAGAGGACGCCAGCCACGTCCTCTCCCTATCAATCTCAATGCACGTGTGAAAATGGCGGCGACGCGCGGCTCCTTATATAGAATCCGAGTCTCGCGAGAATCCGACAGCGTCATGATGACGTTCGGGCGCGCTCGGGTTAACCGAGCAAGGCGGGAGGATCCGAGTCTGCTCGGACCCGTGAAAAAAACATGAAGTTCGTGCGGGTTCGGTTTCAGAGAAACCGAACCCGCTCATCTCTATGGCACGCAAGGTGTGTTAATATGCCCTTATTGTACTTGGACCATATCACTTCACCCCTTTCCTCCCCCATTCCGCCTGTGTAAGCACAGGCGGCACAAAGAGGGAAGCGGCTAATAATTATCCAGGCCTGGCATTGTCTGCGTGGAACGGTTGGAACCTAACGAGCTGCAAAGGAGAACTGTCCCACTCTGTAGCGCACACGCACATAGGGGTACATTTACTAAGATGGGAGTTCTATTTAAGATGGGGTGTTGCCCATAGCAACCAAGTATTTTTTTTCTGAATGGGCATGGCCACACCTCCCAGAATTTAGCCACACCCCATGCCTCTCCTGGGCCTGCAGTTTGTCTGGCGGCCCCGGCAATCGGGAGTTACAAATGAAAACAGAAGGAGATGTATTGTTACAGGACATACTCAGTTACGGAAAAACTGACTGTTGCACTTCCATGTTGGAATTTAAGTCCAACTCTATATTAGCCCCTGAGAGAGTGACACGTGTGGTAAAAGCACATTGAAGGGTATATTTACAAAGAAATCAGTATTGCAGTGATAACCACTGCAATTTACAATGCCCCCCCCCCCCCCCCCCCCCCTACTCTGGTGACCCTCGTTAAATGGCGTCCTCAGGAAAGTACATGGCAGTGATGTAATGCTTTGGTGGAAGGTTTAGCGTGTAAAATGTAAAGCCTGTGTATGAGGGTAATTTCCCTACATCTCCATACTGCGGATACACAAGCCGCAATGGACGCACACAGCAAGGGCCGGATTAACAATGGGGCGGATGGAGCTGCAGCTCCAGGCCCCCCCATCAAAATAGGCCCACTGCATCTACTGTGCTGCTGCTGTAGACAGGAACCATTATTCCTGCTACAGCAGCCTGCAATTGCCACCCTCCGACAGTGGGCTGTAACCTCCCCTCCTTCTGTGGCACCCACGCACAAAGGCCACCGCAGGCAAAAACTTCATACACAGGGCGGCGGAGTGGAAGGGGTCACTAACCCTCCCTGCGCCGCACAGGCAATGACGTCACGTGACAACAGTCAGTGTTTCCTACTCTCTTCCGGAGTCCTGGGTAGCTCCGCCTCCAGCCAGGTGCTGTAATGCTGCATGCTAGGGTTTTCTACATAAAAATGGGCGTGGCCACGGGGGGTCCAATGTTAGGCCACGCCCCCAAATCTGCTTGGCTCCTGGCGGTAGTCTGTGTGTGGCCTGCCCCTTACTGCTTCCTCTGTGGGGACTTGGAGGTGACAGGTACAGAATACATGTGTGTTTGTGTGTAGGGGGAGGGGACAGGCTGAGTGTATGTGTGGTGACTGGGGGTAACAGGCTGTGTGTGTGGGGGGGGTGGTGACTGGGGATAACAGGGTGTGTGTGTGTGTGTGTGTGTGTGTGTGTGTGTGGGAGGGGGTGACTGGGGGTAACAGGGTGTGTGTGTGTGTGGGAGGGGGTGACGGGGTAACTGGTTGTGTGTGTGTGTGTAGGGGGGTGACTGGGGGGTAACAGGCTGTGTGGGTGTGTGGGAGGGGATGACGGGGTAACAGGCTGTGCATGTGTGTGGGGGGTGACTGGGGGTAACAGGCTGTATGTGTGTGTTGGGGGAGGGGTGACTGTGTGTGGGGGGGGGGTGACTGGGCGTAACAGGCTGCGTGTATGGGGGGATGACTGGGGGTAACAGGCTGTGTGTGTGGGGGGTGACTGGGGGTAACAGGCTGTATGTGTGTGTTGGGGGAGGGGTGACTGTGTGTGTGGGGGGGGGGGGTGACTGGGCGTAACAGGCTGCGTGTATGGGGGGATGACTGGGGGTAACAGGCTGTGTGTGTGGGGGGTGACTGGGGGTAACAGGCTGTATGTGTGTGTTGGGGGAGGGGTGACTGTGTGTGGGGGGGGGGTGACTGGGCGTAACAGGCTGCGTGTATGGGGGGATGACTGGGGGTAACAGGCTGTGTGTGTGGGGGGTGACTGGGGGTAACAGGCCGTGTGAGGGGAGGGGGGATGACTTGGCTGGGGGTGGCCGTGTGTGTGTATGTGAGTGTGTGTGTGACTAGGGGGAACAGGCTGTGTATGTGTGTGGGGGTGTGTGGCTGGGGGGAACAGGCTGTGTATGTGCAGGGAGTGGGTGTGTGGCTGGGGGAACAGGCTGTGTATGTGCAGGGAGGGGGTGTGTGGCTGGGGGGGAACAGGCTGTGGGCTGTGTGTGTGGGGAGGGGGGTGACTGGGGTAACAGGCTGTGTGGGGTGACTGGAGGCACTGTCGGAGCCACGCCATGTTGTTTCTGCCACTTTTTTTTTTTAAGCAGGGACCTGCGGCAGCGTGGTGCCATGAAGGGGCATGCAGCAGTACTAGCAGGAGGAGGTGGTCCAGCCAATCCAGCCGCACTCACCTTTTTTACCCCTCTCTGACGCTGTTGCCCGACGTCATGATCCAACAAAAAACAGAAGAAGGGACCCACTGCTGCCGGAGAAGAAAGGGGACCCGCTTTTACCGTCACTGATGAGAAGGGGGACCCACTACTGCCCGAGGTACACAGTGCCGTTTCACTGAAGGGAGGGATGCACAGTGTCACTTGTACTGGGGGCAGGGGGACAGAGTTATGTACACAGGGCCATCTGTACCCCCTCTCTCTCACCCCTCCATCCGTCTCACCTCTCGCTTTTTCTTTCTTTCCCCTCTCTCAACCCTGGTCTCTCTCACCCCCACTGTTTCCCTCTTTCTTTTTCTTTCATTCTATATCCCCCCCCCCCCTTCTTTGTCACCCCCTTCTCTCTCTCTATCTCTCTTTTTAACTCTCTCTCGTTCTCTTTTCTTTCTCTCATTTCTGTCTTGCTCTTTCTTTCTCTCTCCCTTTCTCTGTCCCCCCTCTCTCTCTATACCCTGCTCCCTCTTCTCCGACCCTCTCCCTCGTTCACCCACCCGTCTCGCTCAACTTTATCTCTCATCCTCCCTGTCTCTCTCTCATTCTCTCTCTCTTTCCCCTGCTCTCCACCCCATCCCACTCTCTCTCAACCCTCTCTTACACTACCTCTCTGTCTCACCTTTTTCTCCCTCATACTTTCTCTCTAACCCTCTCTCCCTCGCTTTCTTTTGCTCTCTTTCACTCTCTCTTACACCCTGCTCCCCCACTCTAACAACCGTCTGTCTCTCTTTCTTTCTCTGTCTCTTTTTCTTTCTCATCCTCTCGACTCTCTCTCGCGCTGCTTTCTCTACCCTGCGTCTGTCTTACCTCTCTTTCTCTCCCCTTTCTCTCTCCTCTCTCTTTCTCTCACCCACACTCTGTCACCTCTTTCCTCTCCCCCTCCCCTGTTCTCACCCCCTCCTTTGTCTCACCTCTCTCTCTCTACCTCTCTCTCTCTCTCTCTCTCTCTCTCTCTCTCATTCTTTTCTCTCCCTCTCATTCTCTCTCCCCTGCCTCCTCTCCCCCGCCCCCCCCCCTCTCCCTCTTTCAAACCTCTCACCCACCTATCTCAACCTTCTTTCTTTCTTTCTTTTTCTCTTTCTTTCTTTCTTTCTTTCTTTCTTTTTCTTTCTTTCTTTCTTTCTTTCTTTCTTTCTTTCTTTCTTTCTTTCTTTCTTTCTTTCTTTCTTTCTTTCTCTTTCTTTCTTTCTTTCTTTCCCATATATCTCATCCTTCCTCTCTGTCTCCACTCTCTTTCATTCTCTTTATTTATTTCTCTCTCTCTCTTTCTCTCTCTCTCTCTCTCTCCCCTGCTCTCCCCTTTCACCCCTCCCTCTGTCTCACCTCTCTCTCTTTTTCTCTCTCTCCCTATTTTTCTTTCTCTCTAACCTTCTTTCTACCTATCTCTTTCTTTTGTTCTCTTCTCCCTCCCCTCTCTTACACCCTGCTCCCCCTCTCTCTCAACCCTCTCCCACTTTCCCTCTCTCTTTCTCCCCCTCTCACCTCTCTCCCTTTTCTCTCACCCTGCTTTCTCTACCCTGCTGTCTGTGTCCCTTTCTCTCTCTCTCTCTCCTCTCTCTTTCTCTCTCTGTCTCACCCCGTTGTCTCTCTATCCCTCTCTTCCCCTTTATGAGGGGTGATGGGTGTTGCTGGCTGCTGCTGTGATCTGTACTGTTGGGTGATGGGTGCGATGCTGGGAGAAGGGTGCTGGTCAGAGGCTGAACTAGCGGGCGATGCTAGGGGCCACCAGCTAGAATCTTGCCTTGGGCATCAAACTGGTTAGGGCCGGCTCCGAGTGTGCCGCCTTGCCACCACTACACCAGGAAGCACTGGCAGCATTGACAGCAGGATTATCCATGAAGGTGGCCTGGGCCTGGCAGGCTGATTGATCCTCCTGAGGTGAGGCGTTTTTTTTTCCGGTATGGCACTCCCATTAACAGGTTAAGCTTCACAGATGCCCTCACAGCATAGTATATATGTGTGTGTATATATATATATATATATATATATACATACATACATACATACATACATACATACACACAAACACGCTTACATATCTATTTTGATTAGACATACTGTGTCCTTTGACATAGGGGATCATTCCGAGTTGATCGCTCGCTAGCTACTTTTTGCAGCGCTGCGATCAGATAGTCGGCGTCTATAGGGGAGTGTATTTTCGCTTTACAAGTGTGCGATCACATGTGCAGCCAAGCGGTACAAAAAAGTTTTGTGCAGTTTCTGAGTAGCCCAGGACTTACTCAGCCGCTGCGATCACTTCAGCCTGTCCGGTCCCGGAATTGACATCAGACACCCGCCCTGCAAACGATTGGGACACGCCTGCGTTTTTCCAACCACTCCCAGAAAATGGTCAGTTGCCACCCACAAACGCCTTCTTTCTGTCAATCTCCTTGTGATCGGCTGTGCGAATGGATTCTTCATACAATCCATCACTCAGCAACAATCCGCTTTGTAACCGTATGACGCGCCTGCGCTTTGCGGTGCATATGCATGCGCAGTCCTGACCTGATCGCAGCGCAGCAAAAAATCCTAGCGTGCGATCAGGTCTGAATGACCCCCTTAGTGAGTTGAATCCTATTGTTTCTTGCATGCCCATAATTAATGGCAGCTCGACAGAGCTATTCAATTGTAATGCAAATGAAAGTTAAGTCCGTGGGCACCTATTGCTTATCACTTAGAAGCACTTGGTAAAACTGCGTAAAGTGGCTAAACCAGTCTAAACTATTGATCATGCTGCCAAAACAGCAGTTTGGGCGCTCCAACGGCCACTTTTTCACAGATTTCTGCTCACCACCTCAAGAGACTGTGAGCAGCACTCATGCAGTCATGGCAGTACAATTGAATAGTTCCATTGGGCGCCCATTACTTATGGGAACCCAAAAAATAAATTCCACCCAGTGACTCTCTCCTCTCTTTAGATAGATAGATAGATAGATAGATAGATAGATAGATAGATAGAGATAAAGATATATAGATAGATAATCTTTTTTTATTTTATTTTCAAACACGCATACACATTACACACACCATATATATATTTAAATACAGCACTGGTCACGCACCCATATTCGTAGCCCCCATCACAGCCCTGAGGAAGCACACAACAGGCCCTTCAAAAATTTTAGCTCCAGGCCCATTAAGACCTTAATCTGGCACTGCACACAGCCAGTGAAAAATGTCCCTCTTTGCGTACCGTGCATAACAACACAAGTGGATATCGCATGGGCAGCGCAAAGGCAAATAAGCATAATGACATCCTAAGATGGCATTGTGTCTCCGTGATAAACTGAGGCAAGACTAGCTTATCTCCATTCTGTAAATAGCGCCGTATCTTCCTATGGGGACCCAGTAACCTCCGAAGGTGACCGGCCTGCGTGAGATTTCTCAGCGGCAAACCATTTGTAAACTGGCTGAAAAGTGCTAATCCTTTTTTCAGCCGCAGTACATAGCACCAACGCGGGAACGTGCAGGTTGGGAAAAAGCGAAAGGAAATAAAGCCAAATAAATCAGGAAATTATATTGCACTAATAGGGATCACATCACTTAATGCACCAGGGTATAATTAACAGAAAGTTAATGAAGAAAAAGACCTTTCTTGTTGTACAGTCATCTGGATCAGTGTATTTATCTTGGTGGAGTAAGTCAGTCGGGTATAGAGGTTACACTAATAAAAAGCAGATGGTTGGAAAAGGGACAGTAGAGATAATTAATGACCTGGTGAATCCGCGGGTCTGCAGAGCATTGCATCTCATACAGATCTGCCCATGGCTTGTGTGTGTTGCTGAACTGCTCTTGTAAGATCAGACTTGTGCTGGTTGTGCGTGGATTGCGGGTTTGCACTGAAATGTACACGGTAAGAACACTTATAATATTCACTGACGATGCTCTGCTCAGTTGGGCCTCAGTTGTGACTTACTGTACATAGAGACGTCAGAGGTGTCATTATGAAGTGTCACTCACTGAGGAGCGGATGACCATGCACGGTAAGTGGCCAAACTTGGAGTAAAAATACAATGCATGCCACCACAGGCAGCATCATGCACAGAGGAGGGGGAGCATTCCTCCTTCTCCAGGGTGGGACCCCAGGTGAGCCCAGATAATTAGTACTCGCCCCACCCTTCACCGATGTCGCTACCGTATATTTCAGTGTTTTCTTTACAGTGGTAGAATTGCTCAGGGGAATTAAATCAGCCTCTCTGAGGTGCTAAAGCCATCCCACCGATGGTAGGTGAAGATCAGGGTTCCACCACCTGAGATCATGTGAAAAAGAAGTCTTTTAGCAAGGAGAAAAATGCTCTTCTGTCACCTGTGCGATCTCAACCATATGCAATCTCAATTTAATACCTTATCCGGCAATAAAATATTAAATGCACAAACAAATCTTCCAACATAATGATGTGCAATAACCCACCATAATCTACCAACACCACCCTGATCCTCCCAGAAACACCCATGCTGGATATAAACGGCCACCATTTTGCGGTGAGTGAACTGAGACTGTCCTGTCAAATCAGAGCAGTTTGACAGACGTACAAGTTGGTGTTTAGTTATCAAGGGCCCTCATTCCGAGTTGTTCGCTCGCTAGCTGCTTTTAGCAGCATTGCACACGCTAGGCCGCCGCCCTCTGGGAGTGTATTTTAGCTTAGCAGAATAGCGAACGAAAGATTAGCAGATTTGCTATTACATATTTCTTTGCAGTTTCTGAGTAGCTCCGGATCTACTCACAGATTGCGATCAGCTCGGTCCGTTTAGTTCCTGTTTTGACGTCACAAACACGCCCTGCGTTCGGCCAGCCACTCCCCCGTTTCTCCAGCCACTCCCGCGTTTTTCCCTGGCACGCCTGCGTTTTTTTGCAAACGCCGTGAAAACGCTGAGTTGCCGCCCAGAAACACCCACTTCCTGTCAATCACACTATGATCTCTCGAGCGTGGAAAAAACTTCGCTCGAGCTTGTGTAAATCTACTAAGTTCTTAGTTAAATTACTAAGCGCATGCGCTCTGCGTACCATGCGCATGCGCATTTTCCACCTAAACGCTGCATTGCGAAAATCGGCAACGAGCGAACAACTCGGAATGACCCCCAATGTCCCATATCAACCAGATCCTCCTGTTGGAACATGCACCCCACATTTGCTGTTTTTTACCTCAGTAAACTCCCTACAGATTCATACAGATCAAGTGCAGTAATGTAAAATGATCAATATAACATAATTTACACTGCAGTCACTAATAAACACATTTTTCGCCATAGATCCTGGTGTTTATACGTTAACCAAATGTATAAACACAATGGGTCTGAGTCACAACTCCTTTGTGTGGATGGATTGTGCAATTTGTTAACTGTGAGCAACTATGGCCAATTCAAAGTAACTGGACGGCTACTGGGCAGTCACGCGTAGACTGAGCGATCCGAGAACGTGTGGTGCGCATGTCGGCAGAATTAGCATATGCAGGGATCTGAAAAAGATGCAGGGTTTATGGACAGAAATTAAAAAGGATGGAGGGTGGAGGACAGAGATGAGGAAAAGATGGAGGGTGAACACAGAGTTGAGAAAAAGACAGTGGGTGGAGGACAGAGATGAGAGAAAGATGGAGGGTGGGGACAAAGATGAGAGAAAGGCAGAGTGTAGAAGACAGATGAAAGGGAGAGGTTGGGGGAGAGAGATGAGAGAAAGGTGGAGGTTGGGAACATAGATGAGAGAAAGACAGGGTGCGGACAGAGATGACAGAAAGATGGAGGGTGGAAAGAGATGATGGTAATATGGAAGGTGGAGACAGAGATGAGGGAAAGACAAAGGGTGAGGACAGAGGTGAGATAAAGATGGATGGTGGGGGACAAATATAAGAGAGGGACAGAGGGTAGAAACAGGAATGAGAGAGAAATGGAAGGTGGGAACAGAGATGAGAAAAAGATGGAGGGTGGGGGACAAATATAAGAGAGGGACGGAGGGTAGAAACAGGAATGAGAGAGAAATGGAAGGTGGGAACAGAGGTGAGATAAAGATGGATGGTGGGGGACAAATATAAGAGAGGGACGGAGGGTAGAAACAGGAATGAGATAGAAATGGAAGGTGGGAACAGAGGTGAGATAAAGATGGATGGTGGACACAGAGAGGAGAAAAAGATGGGGGGTGGACATATATGTTTATACATTTATTTATAAAGGTTCCCAAATAATGCACTCTCTAATGGTTAGCCTAGCCTCTGATTTGCCTGGACACACCCCTTCTGGAGACTGGCCGCATCCCTGAGCTTGAGACCCTACCACTGCGATCCCCTGGTGGGCCTTCCATGCCCCAGTCCAACACTGTAGGTGGCTGAAATATTCTCAGCTATTTTAAGCTATTCATCTACAAATGGCCCATCACTAGGACATCTATCGGTGAGCGGTGCGTCCTGGTGAACTCAGGGCCAATGCCCTTCGCCCGTTATTTGGAATAACCCTTGCACCCTTACTACAGCCATTAGAAGTAGAAGGATCTCTTATTTGTTGCATGTCAGCCAAGAATCATACAGCCCAAGGTTCTATGACATCTAAACGATCTCCTAATTGACAGGTGGGAGCTTGAGAGGCCATTTCTCTCCTGTAAGGCAATTCTGTCAAAACTTATTGCTGCAGACTCCGAGCCATTATCCTCACTTATTATTAAGCCGTGGCAGCCACAACTGCTGACAACAATACTCTGTACATTCTGTGGAGCACCTAATAGTACCTTATAAACACTGTGTGCATTGTTCTACCGCCCGCTCTGCCGTCCATGCCCAACTCTGTTCTGCAGCAGATTATACACATTTAGCATTATGGAACAACTGCTACAGTAAGAGCTCCTTTTAAAATGACTCTAACAATCTTTTCTTCACAATAATAATGATTGCACAAATGGATATACGTGTATTATAAAGCAATCCTACCAGCGTGCAAACGTGCAAATCAGAAACAAATTGATTTCAGTCCATACGAGGGTTTCTAGCTCACCAATTATCCATCAGGTAGACTGACTGGGGAACTAACAGGCCGGATCGCTTATTAGTTTCCTGAGACGTGGAGGAGAGACGTGGCACATTTCCCAGTGAGATTAGCATACCGTGTCATCACATTATTATTTTTTTTTAAGAAAAGCTTACACTTGATGTCAGGACGGGCTTCATCATAAAACTATGTGGGGATTGGTGGCATGACGTGTCAGTTCTGTATAGCTTGGCTGTGCGCCAGCCTTGCAAGCACATTTTCTATTCTACAGTTCTGTGTTGCCTGCTATGCAGCCTAGGCTGCACCCCAGATCCTGACAGTGCTGTATGTGTGCTGATTGGTGGCTCTGTTTAGCTTTGCTGGACTTGAACACCAGCTTTCCAAGCACATTTTTTTCTGCCACAATTCTGTGTTCCTTGCTGGGCAGCCTAGGTGGCGCCCCAGGGCCTGATAGCATTGAAGTGAATAAGGTGTTGCACTCAAGTAGATGCCACAAGTTGCACAGACATATCGCCCGTATACACTAGCCGACGGACCCGCGATATATCGACCATTCAATAGAACATATCGGCCATTGTGTACGCACCATTAGCCTAATGCAGGCATGTCCAAACTGCGGCCCTCCAGCTGTTGAGAAACTACACATCCTAGCATGCCCTGACACAGCTTTAGCATTCTCTGACAGCAAAACTGTGTCAGGGCATGCTGGGATATGTAGTTTCACAACAGCTGGAGGGCCGCAGTTTGGACGTGCCTGGCCTAATGCTTCGATTGAGCGGCCTCTGAGTCAGGAAGCAGTAGCAATGGATCAGTGAGATACAAATCCACCAGCTTCCTACTCAGAATCAGTAGACGCGTGCGCTCACAGGAAAAGTGGGCATGGTCATGTGATACGGGGGCATGATGCAAGTCGCGGGGCACGGCCTCACGTCATGCTACCGTATAAGCATTTCAGCCGCTGGGAGGCGGATCTGCTCTGTTGGCCCGTCAGACCGGCTCATCATACCATCAGCCCTTCTGCCATTTGGGAGAATTTTGTTCTGTGCTGCAGTGACTTTTCTACACCCATATATGTGTCTCATTTATCCACCATTATGTGGTCACACCCTTGCAGTACTTTGCCTACTGTACGTAAGTGCGCACTGTCCGTCCCATCAGCTCACCTCTAAGTTGCAGGTGGCCGTTCTGGTCAGATATATGCAAATATTGCGACATGCATGCGCAGAGTCATTTAATATTTCTAAACCGGCGTACTGTGACTGCGACTTAATAAAGTGAGTTATGATTTGTGTTATGCCGGTGCTGTATAGAGCAAACTCGGACAGTATAGTCTGAATACCCTACAAGGCATAATGTTACAATGTTCTTAGCACTACATGAGCCATACAGTACATAGGCCCCCATTTATCAAGCCTTGGAGAGTGATAAATTGCATGGAGATAAAGTACCAACCAATCAGCTCCTAACTGCCATTTTACAGGCTGTGTTTGAAAGATGACAGTTAGGAGCTGATTGGTACTTTATCACCATGCTATTGATCACTCCCCCAAGTCTTGATAAATATGGGCCATAGTATTTCATTTGCTGTGCTATTTACTGTCACGATCCTCACTGTAGTTCTCATATTTGGTGACTTACCCCTGCCATCTGTCCTGGATCCTGCATCTTTCTGCTCACTGGGATAAACAGCTTGCCAATACCATGAGTTTCCTGAGTCCTGAGTTCTCTGCTTGGAAGGTAAGAGTTAACGAGATCCACCTGTGGTGATTAATCTTCTGTGTGAGTCTGAATTCAGCAATCTGAAGTTTAGGCCTAAAAGCCAGCATCCTCTGTTTGTTTGCAGAAGTTCAGGCTTCAGTGTTCTTTCGGCCTGCTAGGCCTCACTCCACATCACAGCCTAGTCTAGAGTACTCACATGACAGTGACTGTTCACCTGACCCAGAGCTGTCCAATCCTTGCCAGCCTGAGACTCTCTGAATCACCTGACACTGCTCACCAATCACCAAGGACCAACAAGTATAAGTCAGGAGTCTTGAGTTGGAAACTGCCAGTTCCTCATGTCACACACAGCTCTGTGTGAGCTTAGAAGCTGAGCTCCCTAAAGGTAACACTTGTGCTTCGGTTCCTGTAATACTCTGCTGCTTTGCTACCCAGTCTGGATTACAGTTGTGTTACCATTGATATCCAGTATTCTACAGTTTCATCTTAAAGTCACAGTTGCAGTATTCCACAGTCTCATCTTAAAGCCACAGCTGCAGTATTCTACAGTTTCATCTTAAAGTCACAGCTGCAGTATTCTACAGTCTCATCTTAAAGTCACAGCCGCAGTGTTCTTCAGCCTCGTCCTAAAGTCACAGCCACAGTCATCGTTCTACTTTCAGTTGCCTTTCCAGTTATATCTGGTACCAGCCCGGATTACAGTTGCGTCCCAGTCTCACCGGCAACCAGCCCGGTTCTCAGTCTCACCAGTAACCAGTCCGGCTTACTATCTCGCCAGTAACCTTGAGTACATAAGCACCTACTCCTGTGACACTATATCCAGTTCAATCTCACCAATACATTCATCATCCTGCTATCAAAGTCCCTGGTGATCCAGTGGTCAGGATAAGGCTTCCTCTGACGAGGCCCGGGTTCGATCCCCGGTCAGGGATTGCTCCTTCTTCTCACTGATTCCTACAGACCAGCCTAATATTCACATAGTCCTCCAGTCGCCCGCACAGACTTCACTAACACCGGGTTCACAAAAACCACATTCCTGACATTTACGCTGCCATCTCCTTTGATTATCGGCTGTCCTGAAAGTTACCGTCTCTCTTTGTTGCCACCTACTAATTAATTTGTAATGAATCACAGATTATTGCAGTTGATGTAGACACAAAGGATATGAGGAGCGAGTGCAAATAAGCGCAAGGCTGTGGGATTGTGTGAGCCTTGCACAGTTTGGTTAGGTTATTAAACAGTTAATAGGTTTGGGGGGCTGGATATAATTAGCATAGTAGGAGTGTTAGGGAGGGGCTAGCAGACATTTTGTGGAGAAAGGAGTATTCCTCTTCCTCTTTTGGATTTCCCTCCCTCCCGGAGTCACCTTTTTGCCGCACCCGTTTTTTCTTTTTCTTTGCCGGTTGGGATTTGTCGACTTATATATGTGGCGGGAAAGAGCGGCGGTTATGGTGGCTATTGAGCCGCTGTTCGGAGCTGCGCTCTTTGCCCAATACATTGTATACTCTGGCCCTCCTTACCGGGGGTCATTGGGCTTGGCTGTCTGGCCGTCTCTATTACGGTGTATTGGGAGAGAGTTGGAGCCTCAGCACTTATTGGCGTAGCCTATGAGTGATATAAAGTCATGTCGTGGACACGCGTAGCGGCAATAAGACGTAATGCCACTGGTGATCCGGCCGTTCTTTCTTATTGTCACCATACTTAGTATTATAAACAAATAACGGTTGACCGATGTTAATGGCATTTCAGTGGTCTGTGTCGTTATTTCTAGATACGTTAGTTCATATTTTTGTTGGTAAGGTTATCCTGCAATGATGTCATGCGTTCCGGCATCGGCCGATAGTAAGTTTATAACACTATCTAGTGCTGCCTCCTCCTCCACCTCCGTAGCCGGACAGTTCCATTTGGCATATGGCAGCACTCCTATGGCAACCTGGTAGTAAGCAGCAGTAATACACTTGTGGGGAGAGATATCAAACTTGGTGTATGGTCAGAGCAAGTAGACCTACCTCTCATTTATCCTGTAATTTCTAGAAAATGATAAAAAAAGAGTCTTATACAGTAGGTTGCTATGGGCAACCTCTTCCCTAATCCTCTTTAGAAGCTTTCATTAGATGTTAGAATCTAACAAGACTAAGGGGGATATTTACTAAGCAGTGATAAGAGCGGAGAAGTGAGCCAGTGGAGAAGTTGCCCCATCAACCAATCATCACTGAAGTAACATCTATAATTTTGCATACTATAAAATTATACAGAGCAGCTGATTGGTTGATGGAGCACTTCTCCGCTCTCATCACTTCTTAGCACATGTCCCCCTATGGGCACTGAGGGCCAGCTATTGTACAAGGTGGGTGTAAAACTCCTCACAGATGGGCCTTGGTCAGGAATTGAACTCACTTCCTCAGGACTTTGAAGTAACAATGCTAACCACAAAACCAACCATGCTGCCCTGAACAGGCACATTAAAAGCGTTCACAGGGCCTTATTCAGGCCGCATCGCTATCGCAATGCGACCACAATTTGCCAGAGTAGGTGCCTATGCGCATGCGCAGATCCCGTCCCGTGCGTGCGTGCGCGCCCGGCCAATGCAATTGAATCGCAATGGCTGCGAATGCCTCTGTCTGATTTATAGCTAGAAACGCTCGTGGGGCGGTGACGTGGCGCTGTGGGGGGGGCGGTCACAGCCACTTGGCGGGACCGTCAGCATGCATGGTGGCCTTGTGCTGAACTGCCCCCAGAAAAGATTGCAGAATCTGCTTTTTTTTTTACAGAATCTGCAATCCAACCTGAATAGGGTCCACAGGTTGTGGCTTCACCACCATATGGAGTTTGGGACTGGACCACTCTTGAAATTATTCAGGCTACAGTACATTTTACTGTATGGCCCCAACAGGCGGCACAAGTTGCACCGTGCGGTAGCTGAGGGAGCTTTCTCAAATAAACAGGAATCAAGCTCTTATGAAATCAATGTCTGTTTCTCAGTTTTCCATTTCATATCCTCATACAAGCAGATGACTTCTGGGGCCTGTGCAGAGATCAGGACGGCGTAGAGGGAAAATCTGACTGCTTGTCAATACAAGAGGTGGGACGAAATGTAGCCCTTATGGAATGTGCCCCTAAAGCTCAGAAGACGTTGGACTGTAAATATAGAGCGACAGTTGGAAGAGAGGTGATATAATTTAGGCTAATTGAACATGACAGAATGGGAGCACTGTGCCTCTTCTCTTATCTCTATTAACAGAATGACAAGATTATTTATCACATCCCCGAGTGTTGGGCCGGATTCGTCATACACCGATTCACGTCGGTCGTCATCACTGCAAATCAATAAACATATCAATAAAGTTATTCAAATGTTTTGTTTACTTCATTATTTTATTTGCGTTTTCATTGGAGAAGCGCCGCACAAAAAGTAAAAAAAAAAAAGTTGCCTTTCTCCTCGAAATGTAATAAGTGTATAACATACAAAACTTCGGTAACAGGCAGAACTGTGATTTCAGAATGTCGGAGAGACGAGACTTTAAATTGGCATTTTCTGAGTGTTTTTTTTTTTTTAAACTCGGTTAGCAGATGGGCAACAAACGTCAAAAAATATTATAGAAATGGTATATATTTTTTTTAGAAGCTTCTCAGTTATAGCAAAGAATAAAAAAACAAAAATAAAATCCATTGCCCTAGTTTCCCTCCGACAGAATACGACTCCTAACTCCAAACTGATGCTTCATTCTCTATATATCATGCTGGTGACTCCGTGATACGCTTAATGTAAGAGTAAGACCTGACTACTTTCCAGTCTTGCCATTCTTCTATATAGCAATATGAAGTGCACTTTCTTTTTCTTTGGAATTGATTGCTCAGAAGCCGAGGATCATACACACACCGTAAAAATGCAGACTGGCGGCGCAAAAGCTGTTTTCTGATGGGAAGCGCCTACTTTATTCGTAGGTGTGCTTTATTCGTAGGCGTGTCCACATCTCCTGCAATGTTGGTAGGTGTTTATTATTTATTACCAGTTATTTATATAGCGCACACATATTCCGCAGCGCTGTACAGAGAATATTTGCCCATTCACATCAGTCCCTGCCCCAGTGCAGCGATGAGGGAAAAAAATGGCACAATGCGCGCACGCAACGTAATATTACAACGGCCGATGTAGTTTCACACAGGGTCGAGCGAAGCTTTTCAGTCGCATTGGTGGCCGCAGAGTGATTGACAGGAAGAGGGCGTTTCTAGGTGGCAACTGACCATTTTCAGGGAGTGTTCATACAAACGCAGACGTGCCAGGAAAAATGGAGGCGTGGCTGGGCGAACGCAGGGCGTGTTTGTGACGTCAAAACAGGAAATGAATAGTGTGAAGTGATCACAAGCGCTGAGTAGGTTTTGAGCTACTCAGAAACTGCACAAAAAAATTTGTAGCCGCTCTGCGATCCTTTCGTTCGCACTTCTGCTAAGCTAAAATACACTCCCAGTGGGCGGCAGCATAGCGTTTGCGCGGCTGCTAAAAACTGCTAGCGAGCGATCAACTCGGAATGACCACCTATATTCCCTATCACATGTACACACACACATTCACACTAGGGTTAATTTTTGTTGGGAGCCAATTAACCTACCAGTATATTTTTGGATTGTGGGAGGAAACCAGAGTACCCGGAGGAAACCCACGCAAGTACGGGGAGAATATACAAACTCCACACAGTTAGGGCCATGGTGGGAATG
Source organism: Pseudophryne corroboree (assembly GCF_028390025.1). NCBI lineage: Eukaryota > Metazoa > Chordata > Amphibia > Anura > Myobatrachidae > Pseudophryne > Pseudophryne corroboree. Next base: position 359,443,915 of record NC_086454.1, on the reverse strand, counting down.
GAACCCATGACCTCAGTGCTGTGAGGCAGTAACGCTAACCACTACACCATCCGTACTGTTTATGTATTTAAACTATATAGCGCGGGATGTCATGACGTCCGTGATCGCCGGACGATCTTGGATAATTTTTTTAAAGAGTCAATCACATACAAGGCATGGTTTGGTCTTGTGATTGCCCCTTTAAAAAAGTCCTAAATTGCCCGGCAACCCGCACCTCTGGCGATCTCGGACACCATTACATCTCACCGATAAGGTCTGATTCTGAGTTGTACGTGTATGCGGCTACTTATTACCTTATCCTAATGGCAGAATCTGCCTGTGTACGGTGATTATCCGCCCGTCTGCATGAGGAAGGATAGACCGCCCACTGTTTTTCTGTCCACAGACGCAGTGGTCATAATTAGCATCAGGTCTCGCAACCAACCCCATGCTGGGGGCAAAACAGCCATCTGAAATTGGCGCTCCTTCTCCGCCTGCATGCTGCGAATGAGTACGGAACTCAGCCTACATGCCCGCGGCACTCCGATGGCACAAAATGGATGGATCAGTTCCATGCATTGGAAAGGTCACTGCCCAGCTACCCCCTAGAAAGGGTATCTGGTTGCTAGATGTGCTGTAAAAAGGTCGAACCCACATGGTAGACATGCAAAAAGTTGGCAGGGTCAAAAGGTCGATAGGGTCAAAATGTCAACAGGTAAAAGTGCTTAAGGTTGGCAGGTTTAAAAGGTTGACATGGCAATGAATGACACATAAATTGTCGACACAAGTTTCACGTGGACTGCAATTGGGAGCGAAGCACCAGCAGACCATCGGACATTATACATGCCTATGACAGGTGCAGAATATCCAAATAACCGTTTCAGTTGGTGTCAGCAGAACTGCTACAAGCCCCCAACTGTTAAACTCCCCCCCCCCCCCCCACATATCTGCCCAGAACGCATATAAACCTGCATGCAATATCCCTGGTAGTAACCAACGTGATGCGTGCACAGAGGGATAACGTTGAGCGTTTGAGCCCGGTGCTTTCCCTGTGTCTGCTATAGGAAATCATTGAGACACCTATTGGGAAACCGTCCACTTGAGGAACCAATGATCGAGTTTTCCCGTGTGCTTTCCATCTGATAGGAGGGTCAGAACCTGCCGTCTTTCCTTGCAAAACTGCAAATTAATCCTTAAACATTGATTGCAACCCTGGTATATTCATTTATTTCTTCTAATTAATAAATCAGAGATCCTAGCTGGAGGTTAGTGGCAATTTCAAGTAATTTCACATATTAACAGTAAGTATCAATTTCAAGTGTCAATTATAGTTACTATGATATACAGTATGACTGAGTTCATTTATTGAGATGATGTCGCCTGTCTGAATGCTTTGCTCCATAGAACAACTCTCGGGGTCATTTACAGTATTTAGGGTATGTATAGCCCAGAAGTGTTCCACACAATTGCTGTCACTGTGCATGGAGTGGCCCAGTTGCCATGGCCATGAGTGTTTGGCTATTATAGCTTGACTATATACATTTCATTCCCTGTCATTATCAGATGTGGGGAATGGCAGGTACTAGATATACCAGTATGTGCCACCCGTAACTTCCAACCGGTGGAGAAAGCGTCCAACCTTGAAAACGCACTTTAGTTTACCGACATTTTTCAAAAATTTTGACTAAGAAGCAACATATTTTACTGTCGCATTATTTTTGTGATTCTAAAAGGTATCGAAAGTGAACATATGATCTCCGACCCTAATTCATTCTACTTTTGAATCCAAAACATAATCAGCAGCCTTCGCACAGTTACCGAGCTGTCGGGTTTTTTTTTTCTGGTTTTTTCTTACTAACATGCTCAAATTTGACAGATTTTGCCAAATTTAGGGAATTTATTGACATCATCAATGTCAGTAATCAAATGATGGTAAAAAGTGTTTTCTTATTATTTTTTAAATTCAAATTGCGAACACGACTGCGTCTGAAAGTCACTTAAGCATGGTGGTACCGATCACAAATTGTGGAGAACGTGACATGATTGTGGTGCTAAAGGTCAGCTGAGATGGTTTAACTTCTGCCTTAATGTAAAATAAAGAGACATATATGGTGGGAGTCTGAGATCGGCGGAGGTGCGGGATTCCGGCCGACCTCAGACTATTTTTTAAAGGGGCAAAGCCATGCCTTGTAAGGGATTGTCCGAGGTTGTCCGCAATCCCACACCTCCAGGGATCTTCAACTCTATTGCATCCCACCGTTTAAGTCAACATACAGTTCTTTTATAGGGTCATGGGATTTCTTGGTGGCTTCTAATATCTTTACACACAAAGATTGAGACAATCTGGTACAAAGCATTGAGAGTATATAGTAACTAGAGATGTGCAGTTTGGTTCTCCAGAAATTCAATTCGACCTGAATTGTGTGCATCCGAAACCGAACCAAAACCCAAGAAGATCCGATCCAAACAAAGTTCTGCATCGGATCTTCTTGCGGTTCCGAATTTGGATTTTAAATCCAAATTTTGTGTTTTGGCTTGGAAAAATTACTTGGTTTTAGCTTAGATTTTTATCAATGATTATCGATTTTTTACCGAACCAAAAATCTAATCAGAACCAAAACACTTGAGGGTGGTTTTGGCAAAACCAAGACACGATGATGACTGCTGAGACCAGACTAACAAAACCCTAATCGTTAACCCTAATCTTCTTAACCTACTGTAACTGTAACACTAAAAATGACCCTAACCATAAGCCTATCCCTAACCGTAACTCTAAGCTTGGTACACACTTATCCAGCTCTCAACCAATCCGTCCTACCAGTTGATCCCACATTGGTAGAGTGTGTACTGGCTTCATCCAATCCTGGTTGTCTGGTCATGTAAAAGATTTTAAACTTGCTGAGAAATCAGAAGCTCCGATCCCCAATCACCCGTACAATGAAGAAGTGTGCGACTGGTTTGTCCAACTCTTCTCCTGATTGTTCCCTATGGGTCTGTCAGCGATTGGAAGAATGTGTACGGTGATACAATCCTTTCACCAGATGATTTCAGCAAATGAAGACTGAAGATCTGCAGCAGAATTGTACAGGTCTGTATACATTTTTGCAAATGTCAGCTTAATTACCATCCTCGGAAAAAGCAATAGTATTTGCCAAAACACGATGCAATCAAGTGCCTATTATTATGATGTGTTTAAAAGACAGACTTCAAAGTTCATTTTGGAAACCTTCACAATTTTAGACACTTCCAATTACTAATATTGGTATAATCTTAAAAGTAGCTAAATATACGTGCGTACTCCTACGTATCACCATGTGTTTCACTGAATATTTATAGACAAATACATTGAGAATTTTATTTTTCAGAATCTGTAATTCCCTTTAAATCTTGCACTGACAAATGTAGATCATTTAATTCGTTTGCAGCAATTGCAGATGCTCAGCTATGAATATCCTTAAAACCTGGACTGTTAGCTCTTGAGGACCGAGTTTGGGATGCTCTGTTGTTCTATTGTATGATTTTAGTGAAACCTCAGCAAACTTTCTTGTTTCTTAAAAAATATAATAGTACTGTCGGCCGATAGCGGCATATTTCGGTAAGCTCTGAGTTCCTGCAAATATCTGCGTTTCGGGGACGACAAATCAGCGCATAGCGGAGATCTCTCTGACAAACGGGACACAAGTTGTCTTTCAAAATGTTGCTTTTAAAAGGATAGTGTATGATAAATGAAATGCTGACAACTCGGTGAAGGAATGTCCATGATAAACATTTGGTCCAATGGCACCAATCACCTAGCAAATCAAATGGACGGCAATTGAAGGCAATTCAGCTGTAACTGCTCTGACACTGCGTGCGTTAGACAAAGGGGGTTATTCAGAGATGGACGCAGATCTTGCACCCGCAGCAAGATATGCATCTATCTACTCACATGCTGGGGGCCGCCCCGCCATGCGGCCGCAATTTAATTGCGGATGCATCAATTTTAGTCTGTCTGTGCTGGCAGGCGGCCCGGCTGCATCCCTACATGGGTAGACCCTCTGGATGCAGCTGCCGTATGCAGATGTGCGGCTGCGTCCAGATCTGCATAACGCCCCAAATGCATACCAATGCCTGTTTGTAGGCACCTCTGCCGCAGGGCCACCCCTATAAGTAAGCTCGCTTTCATAACCGTCATCACGGCAACTAACTTCTGGAGGGGGCTACTAATACAAATTGTCATGATTATACAGCGGTAATTCTATTAAAAAGTATATTGTGTAACTAATACCCCCAGCACTGCCAATGAGTTAAACACAGTGTGGTGCCCCCAGTTCACATTATGCCACAAACAATTCCCGATTTACATTATGCGGCACTGATAATGATAATGCAACTATGTATGGGGGGCCCCCTGTGTGAGGGGGACCTTGGGTGACCACCCCAGTGCCCTCTTGTTATTTTCTCCATCTCTTGCTCAACCCTGTATCGAACCCTATGTCAGAAATGAGTCATGGGGGTAGATATAAAGCTTCCTAAAATGAAAAGTGGAGTGGTTGCTCATAGCAACCAAACAGATTCTGTTTACCATAGTCAGGGCAGTAGAGAGCCTGATTGGGCCCAGGTACTTTTCAGGGGGTGCGGCCTAAGTATGGGAGGTGTGGTCATTAGTTTTCTGGGCTGAGGACAGGAGCTGCTGCTGTCGGTTAAGGAGGTTGGGGGGAGGGGGCGGTCCCCGCTGGGCCCCTCCATCAGGTCTGGACCCAGGTAATTAGTACCGCCCCCCTTCCCCTTGGCGCCGCTGATCATAGTCTAGAATGCAATAGAGAGTGATAGCTAGAACCTGAATGCTTGCCTTGGGCGGCACTTCTCATTTTTTCGACGCTTCAGTAAATGTACCCCTACTAGTATATTCATAGGTCCAGTCTGCTTCCCACTCCCCTCTGTGGTTGGGGCCATATTAGCCACCTCAATTGGGTCACCCATCTACAGCGCAAGTCTCTCCACAAGCGTCGTGCCATGTTTTATTCTCCAGAGGCCCCTAATACAATATGGATTTAATTTAGGCGGAGGAGTGAGGTGAATCTATAAAAGAAAACAGACATTTGTTGCTCTTGTGTATTCCTCTCAGTGTTACGATTCCTGTACTCCAGACTGGAGAAGATCTTATGGCAGAGATCTGAGTACAGGAATGAAATACAGGTTGTGGGAGCTGGAGAGCCTAGTAACCCCTGGCGCCCTAACTCCGTTGTCTCGCCCGTGTTATCAGAAATCCCCTGCGAGACTATGGTTGCTTGAGCCCATGGCAGCCGCGTTCGAAGGGCGGATTATGTCTGCCCAACCCCGATGCCCCCGCAGGTCTTAATGGGAGACAAGGGGAAGTCCGAGACAGGGAGATAACAAGGGGCCCTCTGACTAAGCAACCAAGCCAGGGGTTACAAGCTAACTTAACTAAATCAAAAGGTATGTGCGGACTAGCCGCCAGGGAAAAGGACAACCAAGGATCCACGTATCCGACACTCCTATCCGGCACCGCTGGACACCAGAGTGGATCTTGTGGAAGCGGAATCCTCCGCAAAGCACCAGAACTCAAAATAAACACAATAATAAATAGTAGCGGACAAGCCGCAACACACGGCTGCGCCGCGACTCACGAACACCACCAGATGTTAAAGGTGCTCGGTCAGACTCCAGGAACAGATGGTAACTTCCGAGTACTGGATCACTGAGAACAGGAACAAACGAACAGACCGGGACTGGGAACTCTCTCTGCAGCAAAATCAGGCAAACAGGAAGCTATCACCGGCGTCTGTGAGGAGTCCTGGGAGTGCTTTTAACAGAGAGTCTTCCAATCAGCTGTTTGGAGGCTGATTGGATTAAATGCCATGCAGCTGCATGGCCAGGGAAACAGATGAGTGATAATTACAACATGCCGTGCAGCTGCATGCTACACAGCCAGGAAACCAGTGATGATATAAACTTAGACCCAGCAACGGGGAACACGATCCGACAGTGGCGTCCCCGTTGCTAGGCGCCGGCCGCACTGACGAGCGGACCCTCGGCGCCTAACACTCAGTCTGTCCTGAGACGTTTGTGTTCTTATTGATTAGCTGCTGCCTCCCTCGCGGTAGAACCCCAGGTCATGGCTCACCAAGCGCCTCTATTAATCTGTCCGAGGCTGCTTTAGAGCCTCACTTCTCGGAGAGCTCAGGAATCCTATTATTGGCCTAGACAAGACCATTCATCACTACTTTTCACTTCTACAAAAGGTTAGTAGCATTGGCTGTACGACAGGACGCGGTAAGGGTGTTTAGTTACATCCTGGGCTTCCAAAGCCGTTACAGAAATATATTTCAGATGGAAAAACATAACTTGTCTTGAATTCCAGCAGCAAGAATAGGAGGACGGGCTTCGCATTGGGAAAGAAGACTGAGCTGTCGGCTGGTTGTTCATGCGGGTGGCGATTGGCTGTACGCCGGCTGTTTGTGGTGTTTGCAAAAAGAAAACGGGTTGGAGAATAACTAAAGTGTTTATACTTTATGGATTCTTCTGTCCCATTTCCTAGTGCAAAGGTGTCATTAATACTGGGGGCTCAGTAATAGAATATAGGTGGGGAGGGCCAGTGGCAAACGCAGGATTTCTAGAGTGGGGTTTCCAAATGCAGTCCACAATCTCCCACCCTGTGGAACATTAGCTCCAGTGCAGGAGTCTGGGGGAACGGTAGAAGAACCTAGTAACAACCTTGGACATTAATGTACACATTGGTCTTTTTATACACTGGATGCTGCATGGAATACAGTATTAATATTTAACACTATAGATGGTCTATAGTATAGGCTGTATCAAACATATTTAAATAATATAAAATAAGTGGTCAGGATACGGTTAAACATCCCATAATAAATAAATAAATAAATACACAAATATAATAGAACCAGTACAGCACTTTCTAAGCACACATTCTCCCACCTCATGGAAAGGCTCCTGTCTCTTCTTCCAGTGCAATGACTGAGGACTCAGATCCACACACGCAGCAAACTTGGCAGAAGAAGCTGCTAGCACTGGGCATGTGTAGCAGCTCCGCTCTGTCCCTTGCACTGTATGTTGTGGCAGCGGCTCTCAGATTGCTATTGTTGTCATAATTTGAGCAATTTACCAAGTGGAGGGGGGTTTCTGGGCAACCATAAACCCCCCCTGCATTTGCCTATGAGGGCGCCAGAGCACAGAAGCCTAAATTCTAGCTAAAGCTCTGTACAGATTGGTAGATTCATGTCCCGCTCTCAGATGATCTAGGTGCAAGTTTGGGGAGGATAATATGATGTGTGCTTTGTCATTTCTGCTTACTGGATATACATACGCGCAGTTTTTCATGTAGCTACCGCTGCCTGTGAAGGGGGGTGTTGGTTGGATATTCAATTAAACTTTACTTAGAAAATCAGCTACTGTTATTATTATACCCCTGTTGCCCCAGCAGTGTAAATTTTACGGGACAGACCTTATTACTGCAGTAAATATAGGTCATAATGAGTTTTAGCCCAGATTTAAATGTTTTTCCGACTTAGACTATTTTACGTAGTTCTCTTCCATGGCCTCTACCTCCGTCTCATCTTCTGTGTAAAATAAATAAATATATTCCACCGGAAATAGGACTGTAAAATAAGAGCATCTGCCCTTCAACGTCAAAAAGTTCGCACTATGGGAGTAATTCCGAGTTTATCGCAGCAGGAATTCTGTTAGCAGTTGGGCAAAACCATGTGCACTGCAGGGGAGGCAGATATAACATGTGCAGAGAGAGTTAGATTTGGGTGGGGTGTGTTCAATCTGCAATCTAAATTGCAGTGTAAAAATAAAGCAGCCAGTATTTACCCTGCACAGAAACAAAATAACCCACCCAAATCTAACTCTCTCTGCACATGTTATATCTGCCTCCCCCTGCAGTGCACATGGTTTTGCCCAACTGCTAACAAAGTTCCTGCTGCGATCAACTCAGAATTACCCCCTATATTGTGGCCCAATGAACAGAGTTGGGCCTGGGCGTAATCTGGGTGGAGCCTGGGCAAGTCAGGGGTGGGGCTTAGACATGTCTTCATTTGCAATTCTGGAGTTTCGGGAGGTATAAAGTTTGGAATTTTTTAATTCAGGAGCCTCTGGGACGTTGGGCAAGTGTGCTCTAAGCAGTACGGGGCTGACGCTACTGCATTGCGTACATGGGACTTACTGCCGACTGTATATTCAGCTGTATGCATCTCTGTCTCCAGACTGCCCCTATCCACGCCCACGTGGTTCCATAGCCGTCATTATCCTCAGTGTGCATATGCACTGGCCCCAGTGTCGGACAGAGGCATGGAAGGCCCACCGGGGGAATGCAGTGACAGGGGCCCATACTTAGGGGTGTGGCCAGCCTACAAAGGGGGTGTCGCCAGCCTCCACAGAGGCTAGAAATACACAATAGTCTAGTGCAGTGTAATGCAACATATCTACCATGTATAATACAAGTGCACAGTCTGGAAACTGATCCCTAGAGGAAGGAGTGGGCCCCCAGTGGGGCCTACCCGTGGTTTCCCTGGTACCCCAGTCCGACCCTGACTGGCCCTATACTAGGTTCAGCTCTGCATAAGCTGCTACGCCCTCACCGAAATTAGCCTACAGGATCACACCCACTTATAAGTTATAACCCCTTTAGTTGCAAATGGCACGTGCAGAGTGAAAGCTCGCAAGACACGCTCTGCAGGCAGACTCTGAATCAGGTCTTCTATCACTTACATCATAAAACAATGAAGATCTAGCGAAGCCAGTGGCGGCCAGTGCAGCGATACCTAATAAACGGTTAAATTCTAATTCCATTAGCGAGGAAATAAATTCTGCGAGCAGGTAATAGTAATGGCATCTAAGCAAATATATCGCACTATGGAAAGCACGCCATTGTAAATGATTTTTTTTTGACACTTTTTGTTGCAAATAATTACAGTACATTTCATTGTCCTGTTACTAAACACGACCTGCCAACCGATTATTAAATATGTGTTATCAAGTGATTAAATGTTATTTCCAAATAATCCCTCCACTGACATATGTCCGCAGTAAATCCTATTGTTTTATTTGGGCTCTAATAACACGGCCAATGCTTTCTAACTTCTTATAAATCTTTGCGTAACCCCCTCCCCCCTCCACCACCACACACACACTCCCCTGAATCCCATAAATGTATGCAGTATTCCTATGGGAAACGCCGGTAGTTGATGTATAAATAAATAGACCTTTTAATCTGGGTGAACACATTTTTATCCTAAATCAAATGCCTTATTTGAAGTGGAGGAAAGACAGCTTCCAGAACGAGCCTTTTACAGACTCACAAGCTGGCCGTAAGACCCAACCACTGTGGAGGCCTTGAGACACTGGCACGGTGCCCTCTATTCCGAAGCTTCATTATTAAAGCCAGGCCAATCGATACGTCTTATTTGAACCATCCAAACTGCTGGAAATATTTACTGCACATCATTAAACTGTAATAGTCTGATATGAAAAGAAAAAACGTTTATGTGGTTGGCACTGAAGATTTTATTTTCATTACGAAGCTTTGAGGATGATAGGCTGGGCCAACAGGAGACCCTTATTCAAACACATTGGGGAGATGTTCAAAGGAAAATTGCTGCAACACACAGATACAGGTATGAAACTCCCGGCCGCTTACTATTAATGCTGCAGGGACTGAAATATCAACTGTTATAAATCCAACGTTTAGTATATTCTGCGAGTCTCTAAATATTATTTAGGATGCACCCTAACATTAATGTCTTGATTACAGTGGTGTATTAACTTAGTAATGCCCCCAGGGCGATACGTACAGCGGGTTCCCTCGTTATAGCTTCTGTGCAGGGGGTTCCCTTCCCTATGTAAAGTGTCAGCAGTGCCATTTTCCCAGTGATATTCAGGTAGGGGAATATGGTGCATACACAGAAGGTACCAAGTATTACGTATGGCTAAGCAAAACAGCATCTTTCCCATATCACCAGAAAGATGGCGCAATCATACCTTCACATAGTAAGGGGGACCCACTGCACCGAACCTATGACATACGGGTGCAGGCTGTGCAGAGCGGGGCCCCCCTGGACCCAGGCAGGGCTGCCATAAGAAATTGTGGTACCCGGGACTGACAAAATAGGCATACGGAGCAACACCATACGGAGCAACACCAGATTCTGCCCAAACATGCCGACATCCAGGTCGGCTCAGCAAGGGAGCGGGGCAGGGCTGTGACGTGGATAGTGGGTGGGGCTGGGGCGGAGCAGGGTTATCGCGGCACGTCATTTAAGCCACGCACCCTGCTCTGTAATGCCGCGATTACCGGCATTATGCAGCAGTGGGCGTGGCTATGATGACGCGATTCAGCAAGAATCGCGTCATCGACTGCCAGGACCGCCCACTTTACTCACTAAGTAGGTGGTCGGGCATGGGGGGGGGAACCTAAAAATCGGGAGACTTGCCTGCTCTTCCGGGGGGCCGGGAGGGTCTCCCGATTTTTGGGAGCATCCCACCCGTATGCCCCTTGCACTATATTAAGTCCCCACAGTAATGCCCTTGTCACCATATTACCCCTCCCCCTCCGGGCTTCCTCAGCCACTGTTGCAGCCGCTGTGGGTCTGTCGTCCAGGCAGGGGCCGCTGTTCACGCCTGCCTGCTTCAAACTATTGAAAACGACCCTACCAAAATTGGCACCGCCTCAGACGCCTCCTCCAATATCTTTAATAAGTCTCTCCTCTGAGGCAGTGGCCATTTTGGGAGGGACATTTTCAAATAGAGCACTGCGGGCGGACGATGGCGGCGGACAGACGGGGATGGAAGGTGTCATGAGCGGCCCGGGCACTTCCCTCTCTGTCAGAGAGTGCCCCCAGTACCCACGTGATGGCGGCCCTGTACCCAGGCGCTCGTATCCTCTGCAAACAGTGCACCCACTATAGACGTGCCCCTGCTTTACTACTGGATGCATTAACGTTTTGTTGGCTATAGGATGGTCGAAACGTGACATTTATCATTAGCCGTTCACGCTTGAGGTTCGTTCAGATTTTAGGTGTGCAATTAATGTTTGCGGTTTTCTTTTTAAGTCCTATGTAAATAATATTTGTAAATAATAAAAAGTATTTCAAGATTTTTTTTTGAATGCAAACAGCAAACCCAATTGGAAAGGCCGAATGTCATCATTTGCCGAGATTCAGCATTCGTATTTATTAATTATTAGTTCAAACGTGTCCGTTTGAAGCTGATCAGGATTGTGGTCCTAATTCAGATCTGATTGCTGGGCTGCGTTTTTGCTGCCCTGCGATCACATACTCGCCGCCTACAGGGGTAGTGTATAGGCTGTGTAAGCGTGCGATCGCTTCGTTAGCAGAGCTGCACAAACATCAGTCTCTGCGCAGACCAGGACTTACTCAGTCGCTGCGACTGAATCCTTCTGATCGGGGCCCGAGCTGAGGTCGGACATCCTACCTCAAAACACCCGAGCCCGCCTGCGTTGTACCAGACACTCCCGAAAAACGGTCAGTTGCCACCCACAATAGTCCTCTTCCTGTCAATCATCTTGCGAACTCCCGTGTGATCGAACTTCTCGCACCATCCTGTCGCTGTTTGGCGACGCACCTGTGCATTGCGGTGCATACGCATGCGCAGTAGTTTCATCATCGCCCGCTGTGCGAAAACGGGCCCTTAATCAAGTGTGAAGAGGTCCGAACATGATATAAAAATACTCAACTTACTTGACTTTGGCTCAATATTTTGAAATTCTAAATCATGGTGAATTCTCAGTATGATCACCGATTCAAAGTATTGGTTGGAGAAGCAGATGACCGCCAGTCCGAGAATCCTCAATCAGTATTGGCCGGTTGTCAATGCCTGGACAACGCAGCTCCCCTCATTTATAAATAGTGTAATTTATAAACATACATCCAATAGAAAGCAACGAAAAAATATCAATGGAAATCTCGTGTTATTATATCTGGAGTGAAGTTGAATCCCCAGAACTTTTTAAGTATGAAACAGGCACTGTATGTTTTTATAACATATTACAAAACGATTGCTGAAGTTACAGAACCCATGACGTGTGGATTCTATATGGGGAAATCTTGTTGCTGGGAAAAGTTTGGTTTCTAGGAAACATTAATTTTTTAAAATACAAATTTGCAACCTTTTAGCACATCTTCACTCATCCTGTACTGCTAGCACATATGGAGGAGGCTGATTGGTTACTCACCACACCTGATTACCTAATTAGCACTTTATCAAAAAATAATTAGCATAAGACCTAACCTTTAATACTCGGATTTCAGCACCTACTGTACCACTCATTCCCTGTACTGCAACCATCTGGATGTTTCATGTTATCTGGTATCTCAGCTAATGGGCAAGTTTTGATTGCCTAGTCTACAAGTCTAATTGATACGTTTTATTTTCGTAGCAGACACAAGTGGTAATTAGTCCTGTTAGCAGATGTAGAAGAATGAAAGACAGATTTCAAGCAGGAAGAAAAGGGGAAAAAAATAAAATATATAAAAACATTAAGGGCGGGATTCAAATCTTTTATCGCCCCCGATCTCCCGTCTTAAGTGACGGGAGATTGCGGGGCGATATTCTAATGACCCCCGTTTTCCCGCTGATCGCGCCCATAAGAGCCGGATTTAGCCGTGTAAAGCAGCTAAACACGACTAAAGACATGGGCGCGATCGTGAAAAGTCCCGTTTGGGCGTCCAACCGGGTCACTTTTCACGTATTTCAGCTCGCCACCCCTGGGGGTGGTGAGCTGAAATGCTGATATCGCGACCATCGGCAGTAACATTTGAATACTGCCGGCGGGCGCGATGGGGGCGAGAGGGGGCAGAAAAGATTTGAATCCCACCCAAATCTTTTATCGCCCTCGACCTCCCATCTAAAGTGACTGGAGATCGCGTGGCAATATTCAAATGACCCCGTTTTCGCGCTGATCGCGCCCATAACAACCGGGTTTAGCCGCGTAAAGCAGCTAAACCTGACTAAAGACATGGGCGCGATCGTGAAAAGTCCCGTTTGGGCATCCAAACGGGTCACTTTTCACACATTTCAGCTCGCCACCCCTGGGGGTGGCGAGGTGAAATGCTGATATCGCGACCATCGGCAGTAACATTTGAATACTGCCGGCAGGCGCGATGGGGGCGGGAGGGGGCAGAAAAGATTTGAATCCCGCCCTAAGTGTTTTTGAGGGAATATTTAAGAGGGTAATTCAATTCAGCTCGATGTGCTAGCGGTCATTCCCACGAGGTCCGGCTGCGCACATTACCGTTACTACGATAGGCACCTTCATGGGATGCAAGATAAAGGAATAGATATTGGTCGCTGCACACAAGGACGTTCTTTCAGCGCAACATTTATTATTTTAAAATTAGGACATTTAGGTCAAAGGTCCTGATGCATTCTTATCATGAATAAAGGGTAGAATTGTTCTCCTTTCCTTTGAATGTAGAGGAACTTGTAGTCAGTTCCTGCTATTGGCAATGTTTGTTTTCAGCCAGGAGTCTGTTATTACTGCAAAGCTTTAATAGATCTCTCCCTAAGTCGTTTCTCATTGGTGAGATTGATCCAGTGTAGACAATGAGCCTCAAACAACATGTACTCATCAAAGCAGATGCTCACTTTACATTGTTTGGCACACATAGGTAGCCGGGCAGAGATGCAGCTCATGGACTCTACCTGGCATAATGTGTAAAATGGGCGCTCTGCCTGGTGTAATGTGTAAAAGGAGGCTCTACACGGCGTAATGTGTAAAATGGGGGCTCTTCCTGGCGTAATGTGTATAATGGGGGCTCTACCTGGCATAATGTGTAAAATGGGGGCTCTTCCTGGGGTAATGTGTAAAAGGAGGCTCTACATGGCGTAATGTGTAAAATGGGGGCTCTTCCTGGCATAATGTGTAAAATTGAGGCTCTGCCTGGTGTAATGTGTAAAATGGGGGCTCTGCCTGGTGTAATGTGTAAAAGGAGGCTCTACATGGCGTAATGTGTAAAATGGAGGCTCTTCCTGGTGTAATGTGTAAAAGGAGGCTCTACATGGCGTAATGTGTAAAATGGGGGCTCTTCCAGGCATAATGTGTAAAATGGGGGCTCTTCCTGGCGTAATGTGTAAAATGGGGGCTCTGCCTGGTGTAATGTGTAAAAGGAGGCTCTACATGGTGTAATGTGTAAAATGGGGGCTCTTCCTGGCATAATGTGTAAATTGGGGGCTCTGCCTGGTGTAATGTGTAAAATGGGGGCTCTGCCTGGTGTAATGTGTAAAAGGAAGCTCTACATGGCGTAATGTGTAAAATGGGGGCTCTTCCTGGTGTAATGTGTAAAATGAGGGCTCTGCCTGGTGTAATGCGTAAAATGGGGGCTCTGCCTGGTGGAATGTGAAAAAGTGGGCACTACCTGGCATAATGTGTAAAATGGGGGCTCTTCCTGGCGTAATGTGTAAAAGGAGGCTCTACATGGTGTAATGTGTAAAATGGGGGCTCTTCCTGGGGTAATGTGTAAAAGGAGGCTCTACATGGAGTAATGTGTAAAATGGGGGCTCTTCCCGGCATAATGTGTAAAATGGGGGCTCTGCCTGGTGTAATGTGTAAAATGGGGGCTCTGCCTGGTGTAATGTGTAAAAGGAGGCTCTACATGGCGTAATGTGTAAAATGGGGGCTCTTCCTGGTGTAATGTGTAAAAGGAGGCTCTACATGGCGTAATGTGTAAAATGGGGGCTCTTCCAGGCATAATGTGTAAAATGGGGGCTCTTCCTGGCGTAATGTGTAAAATGGGGGCTCTGCCTGGTGTAATGTGTAAAAGGAGGCTCTACATGGTGTAATGTGTAAAATGGGGGCTCTTCCTGGCATAATGTGTAAAATGGGGGCTCTGCCTGGTGTAATGTGTAAAATGGGGGCTCTGCCTGGTGTAATGTGTAAAAGGAGGCTCTACATGGCGTAATGTGTAAAATGGGGGCTCTTCCTGGTGTAATGTGTAAAATGAGGGCTCTGCCTGGTGTAATGCGTACAATGGGGACTCTGCCTGGTGGAATGTGAAAAAGTGGGCACTACCTGGCATAATGTGTAAAAAGGGGGCTCTGCCTAATATTGTGTGTAAAATGGGGGCTCTGCCTGGTGTAATGTGTAAGAGGGGGCTCTGGCATAATGTGTAAAAAGGGTCTCTGCCTAATGTAATGTGTAAAAAGGGAACTCTACTTGGTGTAATGAGTAAAAGGGGCTCTGCCTGGTGTAATGTGTACAAAGGGGGCTCTTCCTGGCATAATGTGTAGAAAGGGAACTCTACCTGGCGTAATGTGTACAAAGGGGCTCTACCTTGTGTGATGTGTATAAGGACAATCTGGCCTCCCTGAAAAATGCCTCTCCATTCCAATCTATCCTCAATGCTGCTGCCCATCTCATATTCCTCACCAAATGAACTACATCCACCTCCCCTCTCTTGAAGAACCTCCATGGGCTACCCTTCCAATACAGAATCCAATTCAAGCTTCTTACACTCACTTACAAAGCCCTCAACCACACTTCTCCTTCTTACATCTCTGATCTTATCTCTCTTTACATTCCCACCCGTCCTCTTCACTCTGCTAATGCACGCCGCCTCTCCTCAGTCTCCTGCCAACTGATTACCTCCTCCCACTCCTACCTACAAGATTTTGCATATGCTGCTCCCTTTCTCTGGAATTCTCTACCTCTCCCCATCAGACTCTCCACCTCTCTACAGAACTTCAAATGGGCTCCCACTTCTTCACCAAACCCAGCCAATTCTCCTAACCCTTTTGTCTACGCTCACTGTCTACCCCTTCTGTGTCTCCCCGGTATGTCAGCCCCTCTTCTTTTAGATTGTAAGCTCGAAGAGCAGGGACTTCTTTCCTCATGTGCCTTTCCTTTTCTTACTTACACTATCTTATACTCCATTCTCCCTTTGATGGCACCTAACCCCGGGTTTTCTATACCTGTCCTATATTGTTTTGTACTGTAAGTGCTGTTTTTTATTTGCTCATTTGATTGTGTACTGTGTAATGGGCGCTGCGGATTCCTCGTGGCGCCATATAAAGGATAATAATAATAATAATAATAATAAGGAGCTCTACCTGGTATAATGTGTATAACAGCACTACTGTGTGGATTAATTTGAATAACGGAGGCTACTGTGCGGAGTAATATGAGTTGGTATTATGTGACCATGCCCCTTCCCCATGAAACCAAGCCCCTATATTTTATGTGCGCACTGTCCTGATTTTAAATATGAGGGGATGGAAGGCACCAATTCTCTTTCTGGCTCAGGTCCCCAAAATGTCTAGTTACGGCTCTGGCGGTCAATACAGGTAATAGCGTCGCTGGTAATAGCATCCGTCTCATACACAGTAAGATCATGGTTGCACGCATGTGCAGTTGTAGCAGTGACAGCCATCTTGGTAAGGGAATGAAGCATCATCCTTAGACGAGCCATATTGGAGACAAGCAGTAGCGTCCTCCTTTTCACACTTTTCTCTGAGGTCACTCAGTTTGACCTTAGAAAACGGACAAAATAATAATAGTTTCTTTGTTCAATTCAATCCTTGATATTATTATTACAATCCCAAATCCCACAATTAAAAGAAGAGGTGGGATTGGCCACCCTAACTCTAGTACATACAGTATGTGTGTACATGCGGTAGGGACTGTAGATTGTAAGCTCCACTGGTGCTAGGACTGGGGTGGGTGACTAAATACTCTCTCTGAAGCGCTATATGTGTGTGCTATATAAACGCCTGATAAATAACAGCACATTTTGATGAAATCAGTTTAGTATTAACCTCAGCCTCTCTCACCTTTAATTCTCCTGGAGACTAGTATCTATGTTCCCGCAGTATCTCTCAGTGGCGGATTATCTCATATGAAGAGCGCTGTGGAGTGTCTTGTGGTTATATCTGGCTGTGGGGCAGAGATTTAAGTGATTTTGGATGTAAAACGCTCTCTCTTATCTTTACATTATTTCCCTACTCGTGTTAGAAATCAAAGCTCAAGATTAATGTCTCCTGCGCAGTAAAACCAAACTCTATGAAGTTACAACATTGCTCATTCTGAAATCAGTATCTGCTATACAGCGCTTGTCCATTAAACGCTACGCTGGTGATGTTACATGGCTCGTCCACTAGGGGCGTTGTTCCATTGCAGTCTGGGCCTGACATCTCATTTCACTTTGTCTGAGGAAGTTATATGAAAACTTACAGTTGATGCAAATAGGTTATTACTATGGGATCTGCATGTGGCATTATACGCCTGTGTAGCTGTATTCTGCACACATACCAATGTAAAGTTTTCCTCTGCACTAATGGGGGTGATTCCGAGTTGTTCGCTCGCTAGCTGCTTTTAGCAGCATTGCACACGCTAAGCCGCCGCCCTCTGGGAGTGAATCTTAGCTTAGCAGAAGTGCGAACGAAAGATTAGCAGAATTGCGAATAGAAATTTCTTAGCAGTTTCTGAGTAGCTCCAGACTTACTCAGCCATTGCGACTAGCTCAGTCCTTTTCGTTCCCGGTTTGATGTCACAAACACACCCAGCGTTTACCCAACCACTCCCCCGTTTCTCCAACCACTCCTGCGTTTTGCAACTCGAACGCCGGCGTTTTTCCGCACACTCCCATAAAACGTCCAGTTTCCGCCCAGAAACACCCACTTCCTGTCAATCACACTACGATCAGCACAGTGAAGAAAAAGCTTTGTTATGCCGTGAGTAAAATACCTAACTTTTGTGTAAAATAACTAAGCGCATGCGCTCTGCGAACCTTGCGCATGCGCAGTAAGCGACTAATCGCAGTATAGCGAAAATCGGCAACGAGCGAACAACTCGGAATGACCCCCAATATCTGATCACTAGAATTATTATTATATGGATTGCGTTTGTGTTTTAGCCTCACCTGGTACATTTTCCTAGGATAAAACAATACCGAACAGTTCTGCAGGAGCACGAGCAACGGGTTCAGTGTGATTTGCTTATAACTGAAATAACGACACAGACACCGATAGCTGGAGTTAAAGGTCAGATGGTATTTATTAATGGCTGACCTGATGTTAAACTAAAATTATATTAATTAGTTAATTTATCTTGGAGGATGGCAAAGGAAAAGTCGTTACCAGACACCAGCTCCAGTCACTTAAATTGTATCCACCAACATGTAGGAGGGGCCTAAACAACAACACCGCCTCCTACCTGCATAACCCGCATTGTACAGGACTCGTCTCTTTGGCAAATATTGATGTTCCTGCAGGGAAACGTCTATTCTCCACCGGCAAGGTAAGGACACACCCGCCGTCTTTCCAAAAGAGGGTGCCCCACAATGACCACTTATGCCTAGCTGACAGCTGGCTGGTAGCGACTTCCCGCCACAAAGGTTTAAATAAACCGACACCGCCATCCAAAACAAAGACAACAACAGAAAAATCCTGAGCTAACGAAAAGGCCCAAATAAACTCTCCAAGAAAACGATAATACCCGATGGGGAAAGATGGACACCATCGTCCTTGTAACACTGCCTGTTATGCAAAACCAAACATGGATGCTTCACCACCGTACCTCCCAAAGCAGAGACAAACAAGGAAACAGCCAAATTAACTTTCTTGCACGTCTTTTCAATGGCCGAGAAACGCACAGCACCTCTCCAATGAAAACGAGGCACCATCTCGGACCACACCAAACGGACCCCAGGCCAATGACAGTGTAAAGCCACCAAATTTGCCTTGATTGACAAAATGAGGCCGATGCCCATATCGTTGCCACCCAAGTGCAGCACAGTACACTCCGGGCGGCCCCACCTACGCTCACGATGAAAAAGGAGCTGCAGCAAATCCCCCCACCTCAAACCTGACAACCCTGCGCCCAAAAACCTCACCCGACCTACTTGCCATAGGATGCCTTGCCACCCAAAAAATATAAGAATGGCCAACTAGCCACACTTAGTCTGATGAAACGGTGACCGCTGCAAAAGAAAAATCCCTAACGTCAGCATATAGCACACACATAACCACGTGACATAACAGTGGACGTAATAAAACAACCCAGGTGAAGGAGAAAACTCAAAAAAACTCCCGTGGACCTGAAGAATAGCCAATTGCAATTAGGCCCCCTCGGAGGAAAACTTAAAAATTCACTTCACAGCCCCGATTCCTGAACGCTACTCGTTCAAAAACCAACAGGTAAACACCGTTTCTGGGTTAGCGCAACAGGCGCAACTAAACCTTATCCAAACGAATGTAAGACTTATATGCATCGGACTTCCAGCGGCCCAGCGCCTGAATCGCTACCGCTGAGGAGCCCTCCGCAGCTGTCTGGGTAGCCACCCCAATCCGAAAAGAATGGGTACCAAAATCCGCACATTGCAAACCCAAAGCCCCTAAACCTCGCCGAAACACTGCGGCAAACTGGAACCTGGTGAGCGGTCCCTTGCAAGCACGGAGCAAAAACTGTCCGCCACCCGGGGGCCGCAACAGTACATACTCCCTCGACAGTCGCACCGGGCAAATACCCTCACCCCACTGCGCCTCAAGGGACACCCAGCGACTACGGCCAGCCTGATCCGTCTTAGAACGCGGAATCTTGCAGAGCAACCTATCGTCCTGCAACATCACATTACACCAGAGGAGGCCGGAGGCCCGAGACGCCTTACTACTGGCCACTAGCTCACCAATCCTAAAAGTCCCAAAGAAAGCAAGCGCAAAAGCCAAACTAAAAAGAGCAACCTCAAAACCGGAGTCGGCCACGCTAGGCAGCACCCCAATCAAATCGGTTAACATCTGCAAAGTAACAGGCCTCCGCGAATCAGCAGGCGCATGTCTCACTTTAGCCCAACCCTTAAGCGCTTTGGAGAGAACGAAAGACTTGTTGAGATCAGCCTGTCGGCGAATTCGCGCATGGAAGGAAATGCCCGCAAGGGCAGACCCCATGGACGCCTTGGACCTACCCGCTTCATAATGGCTCCAGACAAAGGCCATCAAACAGTCAACGGATGACTTACCCCCCGGACCATACCCACCCGCAAAAGCCGTCCACTAACGCCAGGCCGCATCGTACACCCTAAGCGTGGACGGAGCTAAAGCTTTTCTGGCCAACTCAGCTAAGCCGGCTCGATAATGTGCCAGAGAGAAGGCAGGCATGGTAAACCGTCAGCCGCCGCCCCAGGCACCAATTCACGGAACCTATCAAATTGAAAGCGAGACAAAGCATCCGCAATCCCGTTGTCGATGCCGGGAACGTGGTGAGCCCTGAAATTGATATTGTGACTCAAGCATTTAAGTACTAAATACCGCAAAAGGCGCAAGCCCTGTGGGGAGGATGAATGCTGGTTGTTAATAGCGTGGACCACACCCATGTTATCGCAGCGGAAGGAAATGTTCCGATCCGAAAACTTGGAGGCCCACAAGCCGGTGGTCACGCTGGGGTAGAAACATATGCCGGACCCCAGGGGCCCGGTTGTTGGACCAGGGGAAACTGCCCCGGGGTAAAAGGGGACTGCCAGAACTGGGCGTGCGGGTACGACATGGGGTTGGGACCCCCGACGTACGACCCGGGAAATGTCGTAGGGGAAATGGAAAACTGAGGCCTGCTAAAGGACCATGTGGGCTGGGCCCCGGACGACGAACCCGTAAAATAGGGGAAAAAAGGGGGTGCTGCAGCAACGGACTCCACCCTATGCCGTGCCCCGGGGGGCACCGGGAACGGCTGAGGCCCCGCAAATGGCTGCGGTCTGGTGAAACCCGCCGAGAAACGGCGCCCGGCGTACAGGCAAGGATGGACCGCCCAAGGAATAGAGAGCCCAGTGCAGGCACCACCTGCGACGCTCCCGAGTGCCCAGCATGTGGCGCCCGTGAAACTACAATACAGGGGGACGCAAGCATCGTCAGCCCCAGGAAGCTGGATACCGCCCCCAACAGCGCCCCCCTGCATACTCCACAGTGCAGGCCCCCCAGCCAATGGGGTCCCCAAGGTGACCGCCGAGTCCCCAACTACCTACGAGCCCTGGCCCCCAGAAACCCCCCCTGGGTGTGCAGGCAGTATGCCAGTTTCCCAAGGGCGCAGCAGCCGCCGGCCGGAGTCGTGGGTCGGAGGGGGGAACAGGACCCAGAAGGAGAGGCCAGACAGGTACAGACCATCGCCGAAGGAGAAGTGAGCTGCCAGGGCAGAACCCCGCGCACGTGGCCGCCCACCACCAGCGGGCGCTGGGACCGGCACCCCGCGCCTCCCGCCCGACGAGACGGAGGAGGTGAGCGGAGACGCGCAGATGCAGGAGGGGGCAAGGAGGGGGACGAGGGAGCCGCATGGGCGTAAGGCCGCCCATACCCTGCAGAGGAGAGCGGGCGTGTGACCTCAGCCAGGCGCCAGGGAGGGGGGCAGATCGTCGCGGACAGGGCATTGCTCAGCACAAAAGAGGGAAGTACAGACAGACCACGGGGAATGAGCTAAAAGGAGACAGCTAAGGGGATGAGTGCAGCAGAAAGGAGTTAAGGGTGAAAACTTAATAGAGGAAAACAATTGACAAAGAGAACAGGTATACTCAGACTTCCAGCATTCCAAGAAATGGCAAGAGGAAGTCTGAGGCACCTGACTGGGAATTATGGCCCTCATTCCGAGTCGTTCGCTCTGTATTTTTCATCGCATCGCAGTGAAATTCCGCTTAGTACGCATGCGCAATATTCGCACTGCGACTGCGCCAAGTAATTTTACAATGGAGATAGTATTTTTACTCACTGCTTTTTCATCGCTCCGGCGATCGTAGTGTGATTGACAGGAAATGGGTGTTACTGGGCGGAAACAGGCCGTTTTATGGGCGTGCGGGAAAAAACGCTACCGTTTCCGGAAAAAACGCAGGAGTGGCCGGGGAAACGGGGGAGTGTCTGGGCGAACGCTGGGTGTGTTTGTGACGTCAAACCAGGAACGACAAGCACTGAACTGATCGCAGATGCAGAGTAAGTGTGGAGCTACTCTGAAACTGCTAAGTAGTTGGTAATCGCAATATTGCGAATACATCGTTCGCAATTTTAAGAAGCTAAGATTCACTCCCAGTAGGCGGCGGCTTAGCGTGTGTAACTCTGCTAAAATCGCCTTGCGAGCGAACAACTCGGAATGAGGGCCTATATATTAACCTAAACCTACACCCCTATTACTGATTGACATACCAACAGACCTATGGGAAAAATACCCGAACCCTTGAAATCTACCTAGCAACTGCTTAGTCATTAAACAACCAATCACAAAAAATGGGGCTCTTAAATAGCCTCGAACTTAGTCAGTCCTCATCTAATCTTAACAACTTTAAAGGTGCAGTTTTAGTGCTGTATTCTTTTCCACTTAGGAAATGTTATATATTTAAGCAAGTTAATTTTACCAGGTCCTATTAAAATTAGTACCTGTACATCCTCCTTGTTTTGTTCATACGTTTGTAAATCCAGTCATCAGGACACAGAGACATGTGAGTTCACTGCTGTGCTGTTTATTCCATCACCAACTCCAGGCACAGTGCACACTGGACCACCCACTTCCCAGCATCCCCCTGGTCCCAGGGACCATCACTGAAGATACAGGCTCCCTTAGTAAGGGAGTGTGTACAAATATTAAGCATTCTAATACACTAACATCACATCCTCTTTTCTTTAAAGATAAGCCCTGTACGCTTCACTGTAACAATTACACAACATCATATTAAGAACTAGTGATGAGCGGGTTCGGTTTCTCGGAAACCGAACCCCCCCGAACTTCACGCTTTTTACACGGGTCCGAGGCAGACTCAGATCTTCCCGCCTTGCTCGGTTAACCCGAGCGCGCCCTAACGTCATCATCCCGCTGTCGGATTCTCGCGAGGCTCGTATTCTATCGCGAGACTCGGATTCTATATAAGGAGCCGCGCGTCGCCGCCATTTTCACACGTGCATTGAGATTGATAGGGAGAGGACGTGGCTGGCGTCCTCTCCGTTTAGAGTAGACTAGAGAGTAGTAGAGACACTTGATTTACTAATTTTGGGGAGCATATTAGGAGTACTACTTGCTGATAGTGTGACCAGTGACCACCAGTTTAATTAATCCGTTCTCTGTCTGAAAAAAACCGATACACAGTGTGACACAGTCACATACCATATCTGTGCTCAGCCTCAGTGTGCCCTCAGTGTGCTGCATCATCTATGTAATACTGTATATCTGACTGTGCTGAGTGCTCACTGCTCACACAGCTTAATTGTGGGGGAGACTGGGGAGCAGTTATAGCAGGAGTACATATATTTAACAGGGCACACTTTTGCTGCCAGAGTGCCACTGCCAGTGTGACTGACCAGTGACCAGTGACCACCAGTATATTGTGATTGTCTGCCTGAAAAAGTTAAACACTCGTCGTGTGGTGTTTTTATTCTATAAACGCATTCTGCTGACAGTGTCCAGCAGGTCCGTCATTATATAATATATACATGTCCGGCTGCAGTAGTGATATATATATTTTTTTTATATCATTATCATCCAGTCTATATTAGCACTGCAGCAGACGCAGTACGGTAGTCCACGGCTGTAGCTACCTCTGTGTCGGCAGTCGCTCGTCCATCCATAATTGTATACCACCTACCCGTGGTGTTTTTTTTTTTTTTCTATCTTCTTGATACTAGTAGCTTACTTTAGGAGTCTGCAGTGCTGAGCTGACAGTGTCCAGCAGGTCCGTCATTATATAATATATACCTGTCCGGCTGCAGTAGTGATATATATATATTTTTTATATCATCATCCAGTCTATATTAGCAGCAGACGCAGTACGGTAGTCCACGGCTGTAGCTACCTCTGTGTCGGCAGTCGCTCGTCCATCCATAATTGTATACCACCTACCCGTGGTGTTTTTTTTTTCTTCTATCTTCTTGATACTAGTAGCTTACTTTAGGAGTCTGCAGTGCTGAGCTGACAGTGTCCAGCAGGTCCGTCATTATATAATATATACCTGTCCGGCTGCAGTAGTGATATATATATATTTTTTATATCATTATCATCCAGTCTATATTAGCAGCAGACGCAGTACGGTAGTCCACGGCTGTAGCTACCTCTGTGTCGGCAGTCGCTCGTCCATCCATAATTGTATACCACCTACCTGTGGTTGTTTTTTTTTCTTTCTATCTTCTTGATACTACTAGTAGCTTACTTTAGGAGTCTGCAGTGCTGAGCTGACAGTGTCCAGCAGGTCCGTCATTATATAATATATACCTGTCCGGCTGCAGTAGTGATATATATATATATATTTTATATCTCATTATCATCCAGTCTATATTAGCAGCAGACGCAGTACGGTAGTCCACGGCTGTAGCTACCTCTGTGTCGGCAGTCGCTCGTCCATCCATAATTGTATACCACCTACCTGTGGTGTTTTTTTTTTTTTTCTATCTTCTTGATACTACTAGTAGCTTACTTTAGGAGTCTGCAGTGCTGAGCTGACAGTGTCCAGCAGGTCCGTCATTATATAATATATACCTGTCCGGCTGCAGTAGTGATATATATATATTTTATATCTCATTATCATCCAGTCTATATTAGCAGCAGACGCAGTACGGTAGTCCACGGCTATAGCTACCTCTGTGTCGGCAGTCGCTCGTCCATCCATAATTGTATACCACCTACCCGTGGTGTTTTTTTTTTTCTATCTTCTTGATACTAGTAGCTTACTTTAGGAGTCTGCAGTGCTGACAGTGTCCAGCAGGTCCGTCATTATATAATATATACCTGTCCGGCTGCAGTAGTGATATATATATATTTTTTATATCATTATCATCCAGTCTATATTAGCAGCAGACGCAGTACGGTAGTCCACGGCTGTAGCTACCTCTGTGTCGGCAGTCGCTCGTCCATCCATAATTGTATACCACCTACCTGTGGTGTTTTTTTTTTCTATCTTCTTGATACTAGTAGCTTACTTTAGGAGTCTGCAGTGCTGAGCTGACAGTGTCCAGCAGGTCCGTCATTATATAATATATACCTGTCCGGCTGCAGTAGTGATATATATATATATTTTTTATATCATTATCATCCAGTCTATATTAGCAGCAGACGCAGTACGGTAGTCCACGGCTGTAGCTACCTCTGTGTCGGCAGTCGCTCGTCCATCCATAATTGTATACCACCTACCTGTGGTGTTTTTTTTTTTTCTATCTTCTTGATACTACTAGTAGCTTAATTTAGGAGTCTGCAGTGCTGAGCTGACAGTGTCCAGCAGGTCCATCATTATATAATATATACCTGTCCGGCTGCAGTAGTGATATATATATATTTTATATCTCATTATCATCCAGTCTATATTAGCAGCAGACGCAGTACGGTAGTCCACGGCTGTAGCTACCTCTGTGTCGGCAGTCGCTCGTCCATCCATAATTGTATACCACCTACCTGTGGTGTTTTTTTTTTTTTTCTATCTTCTTGATACTAGTAGCTTACTTTAGGAGTCTGCGGTGCTGAGCTGACAGTGTCCAGCAGGTCCGTCATTATATAATATATACCTGTCCGGCTGCAGTAGTGATATATATATATATATTTTTTTATATCATTATCATCCAGTCTATATTAGCAG